>NC_056748.1:308505021-308817521 GCF_019279795.1 Protopterus annectens
TTCTGAATTTATAGAAACTATTAAAGTGCCCACATAAAAAACATATACTTAGCTAAAATGCATTTTTTGTATAAAATATACTTCTCATATAAAATACTAAACATCATAAAAACAAGTTATCAGAAGAACAAATTATTTTCCACATTGTCAATCCAAAAATATTTTTAAATGTTGTTATGCCTAACTTTCAAAATAGGCTTGATACTCACAGTGCTATTCAGACCTGGGGGATGGTCTGCTCTAAAATCCTTTATCTATCTATAATCAATTAGTTCTATTTTGTTCAACATATCTCTACCATTTTTATTCCTTGGTACTACTTGTAATATTCTGAATTTAAATGTATGTTCTGCACCCTTATTCTCTATGCGCTTTGCTAGAGCATTAGTTAAAACCTTCCTTTTTATATCTGACATATGTGTGCTGATTCTGTTTTAATATGTAATAGACATACGGATCTGATAAAGGATATAGTTAGAAGAAACTGGGTAATATTGGCCTCTCATCACGAAATTAGTAAAATTATAGGCGAAAAGCCGAGCTTCACATACAAAAGAGAAAATAATTTGAGACAACAGCTATCTTTTAAAGAAATGAATAGTAAAAAAGAATTTGTGAAACATTGTGGGCAAACTGGGACAGTTCCATGCTATAACTGTGTACATTGTATAGCTATAAGCACAGAATTGTCCTTCAGGCACCCAATTAGTGGAGAGGATTTTAAATTAAATGCAAAGGGAACCTGCATTTCAGAAAATGTGATTTATTTTGCACACTGTATAGCATGCACAAGTTTTTATATTGGTAAAACTAATAAGAAACTCAAAGACAGAATCAGCGCACATATGTCAGATATAAAAAGGAAGGTTTTAACGAATGCTCTAGCAAAGCGCATAGAGAATAAGGATGCAGAACATACATTTAAATTCAGAATATTACAAGTAGTACCTAGGAATAAAAATTGTGGAGATATGGTGAACAAAACAGAATTAATTGAGTATAGATGGATAAATGATTTTAGAGCAGACCATCCGCCAGGTCTGAATAGCACTGTGAGTATCAAGCCTATTTTGAAAGTTAGGCATAACAACATTTAAAAAAAATTATGGATTGACAATGTGAAAAACAATTTGTTCTTGTAATAATTTGTTTTTATGATGTTTAGTATTTTATATGAGAAGTATATTTTATACAAAAGAGATGCATTTTAGCTAAGTATGTGTTTTTTATGTGGGCACTTTAATAGTTTCTATAAGTTCAGAAAATGTGATAAATGATGAATTTGATTGGCTGCTATTAAGTATTTAAACTTAGAAAGATTTATGGTTTTAGATACTGATGAAGAGATTTACTAGAAAGCTTTGTTGTGTAATAGAAACAATTGTGGTGGACTTTCAGCTGTTTCTATTTTTCTACATTGTTTCTAGTGTTTTGGAAGCCCTTTAACTTCAGGAGATTTTTTTGTGTTGTTTTAACAAAGCTTATTAGCAGCTCACAGTCTTACACTTTGTGAGCTAAACTGATAAGAAAATTCTTGATTTGCCTTTATAACATTCTCTTCAAATCTTTATAGATCGCAAAACAATTAGTTACACTTGGCTGTCTAAACAGATTCTATATATCTTCCTCATTTATGAACTTCATTAATGAATGTATCACCGAAATACAACTTTCAATTTGGTTATTTGATCATATGATACAGATAGCTTCAGTCTGGTCAAAGAAGTGGTGCTTGCATAATGTCTGGTGATAAAATTTGTCATTCTTTAAAATGTAAATAGCTTATACCAAAATTTAAAGAAAAAATAATTACATGTCTGTAATCTTTGTGTCCTAGGAAGCAAAGCATGATGACATGTCTCTAAAAGTGAATCATGTCCCAGTAATGTTTAACTTTCACTGGATCATGTCTCAGTATAATTTCACTTCTAGCCAAGCCAGGTTTTTTTCAATGCCTAGTTTGTAAATTTGACAGTCATCCCTTTGCACACACCACAGAAAAGTGGAAAGACTTCAAAAGTTCCCATTAGAATTGTGACAGCCCTTTCTCCATTAGTCAAATGCTCTGGAACTCAGTCTGCTATTAAATATGTAAACAAGTTCTACTACTAATAGAATGCACATTTGTAAGTGCAGAATGCTAATTAAGTTTCCTACATATAATTGCCATATGTTATATGCCAGACAAATAATTATATAGGGAAAATTTAATTTTAGAAAAACTGATGATACATGTGGTGACATAAATTCATTGAAGAATGGAAAAAAGAAAATGTCTTAGTGACATGTACCATAACACTTTGCTATTTCTAGTTCTAGTTTCTAGTAATATCTCAGGTTGCAGTCCTAAGCAATATACCTTAAAAGAGTATCAAGCAAAATAATCCAAAATATCTAGTCATCATAGGCTATGTTTTATGACTAGTAAAAACTTGGTACTAAATTATTTGCAGTTGACACCTTTATTATTATTACTGCTGTTAAAAGAATATGTAACAAATACTAATATATAAATTTCAGAGAGGTGATATGTGGACATTTATTTATTGTATATGGAAATATACATATACAGTTACACATATTCACAAGTACATGCACACACACACACACACACACACACACACACACACACACACACACACACACACACACACGTGTGTATGTATGTGTGTGTGTGTGTGTGTGTGTGTGTGTGTATATATATATATATATATATATATATATATATATATATATATATATATATACATATATAAAATCTATATAGTTTTATATATATATATATATATATATATATATATATATATATATATATATATATATATATATATATATATATATGCATTTATAGATATAGATATGGATCTATATACACACATATGCATACAGTGTTAATCAGTTTTAACTGCTACTACCTATTTTCACTTTCATTAAAAATTATTTTATTTAAAATGGGCAGTGCACTCGTGCAGTGGAAGCATTGTCGCCTCATAGCAAGAGGTTCTCCAGTTCGATTCTCAGCTAGAGTGCCTTCTGTGCGGAGTCTGCATGTCCTCCCTGTGGTTGTGTGGGTTTTCTCCGGCTACTCCAGTTTCCTCCCACGTTATAAAGACATGTGTCTGGAGCATTTCTCCCCAAGCCTCTGCTAAACATTGGCTTTGTTCCAAGTCAGACTTTCCCAGTAAACAAATGTAAAAAGCAGAGAGAAAAATCAGGATGAATGAGCAGCAAAAGAAACACAGTTCATTATACACCATTCATACCTAATACTCTCATTCAGTATTATTTAAAAAATGGTCTTTCTGAATGCTGGTAGTCAACAGTTCCAGCACTTTGTAGGATTCTCAGAGCTAGACATTGATCTCTTTCAGCACTTTCTGTTCAATACTTCCCCAGTTACTTTTGGTATAAAATGTTCTCGGTTCTTCATAATGAAATCCTTCTATCATCAGACACCCTCTTTATCTCTTTCTTACAGTCACTAGGCCTCAGTACATTTAGTCACTGTTCTTTCTCTCTTCTTCTTATGCCCTCCTTTTTATAAAAAGGGGAGCATGGTTTCCTCCATTTGTTGCATGTGTGTGGAAACTTTCATGACAGCTCTGTATACCCCATGGCAGTCATTAGAGGTTACCCCTATATCTCAGATCTGTTGGTATTAGCTTCTTCCCTAACCAGCCAACTTCAGGTTTCATGATGGCAATAGGGTTACTATTGCTACCTCCAACTGCTCTAATGATTACTTGTAATAGGGACTATTTTTTTCTGATGCTGCTACTTTCATAGAAGCAACCTCCATATCAACAAATTGTATCTTCTGCTGGTGAAACTTGGCACCTCTGGTTTTGTCTGAGTAACCTCAGGTCCATGGTTACTTTCTTAGCACATCAAAAATGTACCTGTCTTGTATCTTTTGTTTGGTGCACCAGTAAAATTAACTTTTTGTTCTCTCTCAGAAGAGCATGAATCATTTTATTTCATAAGCTTTAGCCTTTATTTCAAAGTCTGTACCATGTCTTTATTTTCAGAGGCATTTTTTTTCACTTGCAGGTGTATTTTTTTTATTTACATGTGCATTGTTTATCCCTTAATGCTTTATTGCCTCTGCATGAGCATGCCCTGTAAAGCTAAAGACGTAAAGAATGACTCTTGAGCCAGAAAAACTTCTGTTGCAGCAAACTCAAAGCACCTGCTTTTTCTTTTAGTAATTCTTTTGTTTTGTCTTCTCCCAAAAGTTGGTGTAGCACCTTCTCAAGGTGAAACATCTGGCCTCTAGTTTCACCAGGCTGTTCTGATAACGTATTTGTTGATCTCACTAATTTCAGAGACTTTTTGGTTGGACACATCTACAGCACACTATCATTCCACCGGGCAGTGCAGTGGTGCCGTGATCTGTGTTATCACCTCACAGCAAGAGGTACTCTGGTTTGTTTCTCCACTGAGGTGCCTTCTGTATGGAATCTGCTTGTCCTCCCCTATGTTTGTGTGTGTTCCCTCTAGGTGCTCTGGTTTCCTCTCACATTACAAAGACATGCTTCTGGAGCATTTCTCCCTGGGCCTCTGCTGAAAATTGTCACGTTCCAAGTCTGACTTTCCTGGTAAACAGATGTTAAATAAATAATTCTGATTGTTCTGCATCACCCTATTACACTGTCACTTTTCACTGCTTGACCTGTCTAGGTTTTGTACACTAGAAGTTTCTTTTGATTGTGCTGTATCATGTTTAGGCTGAAATGCTCCGTGCTCTGGTTTACACTCACTAGATTAATATTCGTCATTGGATGTTCATTCTGCACACTCATGTTTAGCCTATCACTCTCTTTGCTAAGATATCTGGTTTCTCCTAAAGTGTGTTTTGAGTATGCTTTCTACATTCCCACATAGAAACACGGTTCCCATAACACTCTGTTCTATACTACTTCCATTTTTCTTTTCAGCCTATCCAACATTAAGTACATCTATGCCATTCTGCAAACTCTCATTTTTTATTTACATTTGTTTCTACAGCACCATGTTCTGTACCTATATGTTCAAAAGTCACACTGGGCTCACAGTTAAAGTTTACGTACAGTTCTGTTCAGTTGTTTACCTGACCTTTAGACCCAGAAATCTTTGCTGTTCTTCCTATTAGTCACCTCTTCCTTCTTTAGAAGTTTAGGGTGAGTGTCTCCCTTCTGATCACGGGAATAATTTTCCTTTTTCTATTCTGTTACATTAGTATGACTCTCTTTTATCATCCCAGTATGAAAAGTCTCAGTTAGCACACATTGTTTTGATTTACTGTTAGCTTCCTTTGAGGATTTCCTCTGGATTTTATTTTCAGCCTCATGATTTTTACATTTAGTTGTTAGTTCTAGTAGAGCGCAATATGTTCTTACATTTGTATTGCAACTTTCTGTTCTCTCCATGTAGCAGGTTAACAAAGCTTTCATTCTTTTCGCATTTTGCTCCAACCGCACTTACATAAAAAAAAAAACGTTCTTTCTTTTTGCCTTAAGTTTGACCTTCTAAGACTGTTCGTATTTACCTGTAGCTCTTTCATATTTTCTAAATAATTACTTAATGCTCCTTCTCTTTCTTTAGAGAATACATACAGTGCTTTAACAAAGGCACTTGTTAATTTGTTCCATTTACATTACTTTGCTTAAAAATCTCATGTTTATGGCTTTGTTTCAAGTTGTACAAAGGTCAGGGAGTCTTTTGCATAAAACAACATTTTCTTGTTTTGTTTTGACAGCTTTTCTGTTGCTCAAAACCAATCATCAATATTTAAATTTCATTTTCATTAACCATGTGGGTGCAAAGAAGGGAGGTCTGAGTGAGGAGGTCATTGCTAGGATCAAAGGTATTGCAGCCAAATAGCACAATGTATTAGGGGTAGTGCATGACAGAAGAGTACCAAAGTAAGGGGTACACAGCAGTAGTGCAAGCAGTGCTTCTATATGGCAAGGATTAGTAAAGGCAGAGCAACTTAGGAAACTTAAGGGCATGTAAATCCAGAAGGAAGCTGCAGCTCAAAAACAAAAGTCAAGCACAGAATGCCAAAAACTTGAGGAGACGGAGATTAAATGATTGAAATGGGTAGTAGGATGCATGCTGTGGAAAGAATGATGTGTGGACATCAAAACAAAAACCAAAATAGCCACAGTTGTAAAGGAAGTCAAAGAAAAATATTAATTAAAGTCTGAGTACGTGTGCAGGAAAGCGAAGATAATTTGGTGGAGAAATCAAAGGAAGACAGGAAAAAGGTAATAGGAAATGAGAATGTCCAGGAAAGAGATGGATAGATTGCTTAAAAAAAGGCATGCGATAGGCATGACTGCTAAAAAACATAGACGAGTGGCACTGAATCAGTAGAGCTGGCAGCAGTTGACATCCTGATTTCAAGTAAAAAAATGTGAAAAGAGCATTAATGATGATAATTATGATGAAACTATTCTACAAAACTGTACAAAGCTGGTGTTGATATATGGCTTACCACTATGGCTATTCTTATCATAATGCATTATTGGCTGGTTGTCTTCATCACCATAGTAATAACAGGATTCAGCTTAACTGTGGCAGCTCAGTTCTCCCTACTTGTAATCCTTACCTCTCCACACACATGACAACATTTACTTGTGTTATTGGCTCTTTTCAGTCATAACCCAGACCACAAGAGCAAGGGCTAATGTAATAGACATATAGACAATTCAGAGTTGCTAAGGACATAGCCTGTTTTGGGGAGGTGGGAGTAAAGCACATTTCTTGAAGAAAACCCATGCAGACAGTGAGAAACAGGCAAACTGATGAAGGCTATGTACTAAATGAAACTTGTTTGCACTTTGCAGATAATGGAATTGCTGCCGCCTTTATTCCAGTGCTAGAAAATCATTCACAGTGTTACACATTAAATCAAAAGAGTTTTTAGGAGGCCCCAAAACATTATTATGGACACTACCCACCCACAACATGAACTGTTTAAGGTGTTACAAGAGCATTGCAGCCAGAACAACCAGGCTGAAAGACAGTTTTATACCTCAAGCTATTAGACAGTTAAAACTTATATGCTACCTCTCCCTCCAGTATTGTCGGTCGGTTCACATTTGGAGAGAAATGAGATTTTTTTGCACAAATGTGCTCTTTTGCACAGTTATATATATTTACTGATATTGGTATTTATATTATTGTCTATTTGTTGTCTTAGATTACTTCTTCTTGTTAATTGTCTTTGTATTTATATGTTGCTGGAGGAATTGCAGAATAAGAATTTCATTATACTTTGCGATGCTGTCTCTAGTACATATGACAATAAAGTTGAGTTGAATTAATCCTGCTTCTGCTAGAGGTGAGGAGCTTTCTCTGCACAATAAACTAGTAATAATATTTATTTTTTTCAGAAAATTCTATTTCGAGTTATTTATCAGCAAAAAATGAATTACTCCATAAATGTGTGCTTTATACTGGCAGTAGAATAAGTGACTGAGAACCACCCAGGCAAGCCTTTGATTTCAGATGTGGTCAACAAGATATCCTTTTGTAACACATCCTGTATAAAAAAAAATAAGTTGGTTTACAGTTGTTTTATAAAATATTTACTATCCAATATTCATTTGCTGGAAATAGTTGATTATGAAAAAAATACATAATGTTGCTGAACTTACTTTACAGAGTAAATATTTTGGTGAATTTAACTTGCAGGGAAGAGATGAAAAATATAAAATGAACTCTCTAAACACTGATTTGCTAACAAAAGCTAAGCTCTCTCCTGCAAAAGCATTAACTGCCCTGAGTACACCTTCATAACTGCACAACATAATAATCCAAACATACAAGAAAGTCAACACTAATGCTGAAGTATCTGCACTGAGTACAGAACTGTGACACACTTTTCTAAAGAAAAAGGGAACCATAACCATATCACTTGTTGTGTACAATTTTCCTTAAAATGTATACATGTTCAGCAAAAGGAATGAAGGAAATGCCCAGCAGATGGTCACTAATTTGTTCCCTCTCTTTTGCAAGGGCTTGTTATGGCATCTTCCTCCATGTCCTAACGCTCACACCTATATATTTCCCTTGAAGACTAATGTAGGTGCAGTTGGCAGACCGAAGGACATGTGTCCCTTGTGTTGTATGCTCTGCTCTCACTTAACCATATGAGTCATCATTGGAACAAACCAGAACACTGCTTCCTCTGATGATGAATCAGCTGGAGTCACACACACACACACACACACACACACACACACACACACACACACACACACACACACACACACACACTCCCATTCTCCCTGGGTCAGCTTCTGCAGAGCCTAGTCCTGTAATCAAATCACAGCCACCTGAGTCATTGTCAGGGCTTCATCCCTTTATATCACAGAGTTGACTAACAGATATACTTCTAGCCATTTTATGAGGAAAAGATGATCACAGCCATTTCTTTTCCACTGTAAGATGATGTGTGAGGTTAGCTGTTTGTCAAGTAGGTATTAAATACAACATAGGATAGCAAGCCATGAGTTGTGCATTAATATTCCTGTTGTTTTCTCATTCTTTTATTTATTTATTTATTTATTTTCAGTTTGGTAACTGGGGAAGTCCACTGGGCCACGAAGAGCCTGTTTTCAGTGAAGGCCCAGGGAGAAAAGCTCCAAAGAAGAGTTACATAGAATCAAAAGAACAGTTACATAGAAATAGAATATGCAATCAATGCTAGAGAGTATGTAGCATACAATAAAATAATGTGGTAACATACAATAAATTCACAGAGAAAATACAGCATACAATACAATAACTAGACATTCTTGATACAGACAGATGATTAGTATATGTGAATTTATTGATTTATTTTTTAGTAAGTTAAGGAACAGTTTGAGTAAGGGAGAGGATTGGGTGCAGTAGGTGAAAGACACAGTTGGGTGAAAATAGAAGTAGTTGTTGCAGAGAGAGTGAGAAGGTTGAATGGCTGAAAGGGGAAATTAAGTCGGGGAGTGGGGTGTGCATATCCATTTAGTAATAAGATAGAAGAACAAAAGAGATTTGAATTTAGTATGGTCTTGGGAGTTGTGAATAGCAGGCAGGAGAGAGTTCCATAGTTTAGAAATGGAGTAGGAAAGTAGGAGGTGGCCAGGTGGTCATGATGGTTTATGGATCTATAGGAGGGTTTGGTTTTCTGATCTGAGTGAGCAGTTAGGGATGTAGGAGTTTAGTGCAGTGGAGAGTGAGGGGCAGCTAGTACGTTTGTGGATAGGCTTGTGGGCATTACTAAGTTTGAGCAAGGTCAAGTAATTTGGAAGTTCGAGCCATTGTAGAGTATGGAGAGAGTGGCAGTGTTGGGAGGAGTTTTTTGAGTTGGTAGCAAATTTGCTTATTTTTATTATAGCATGATTCAAGCTTGGGTTGCAGACCAAGTTGGAGATTGTTTAACAGGAGGGCTATGGGCATTGAAAGTGGCAAGATATATTGATTTATGGTTGTGAGTGTGTGCGTGCTGGGAGCTGGGGGTGAAAACTGGGGGTGTGGTCCCTGGGTTAGGGTGAATGTCTCCAGAGAGTATCAGCATAATCTGATAAAGGATGTGTGTGAGGTGGTTTAGTGTAATTGTGGTGTATGAGTGAAGGAATGGAATGGGATTTGGTGGAGTGTGGCCTTGGGGTGTGTATTGTGTATGGAGGATGGGTAGTATAGTATGTTTAAATAGTAGGGTTGGGTTGAGTGGGTAAAGTTCATATGTTATGTAGGTAAAAGGTGGTATGGAGACTGATTGTATGGTAGCTGTGGAGTGTGTGGGGAATGGTAGTGAGGTAGTTGTGTGAGATAAGTGAGATAGAAAAGTGAGGTAAGAGTGATTGTTAGGAGTAGTTTTATGGTATCTGATTGAGTCATTTCAATTTAATTATTCAGTTTATTATATAACATCATATAACATAACACTGCATCATGTTTGGATATACGTTAAGCTAGGATTTACTCTTGCCTATAGCATGGATTCAGCATCCCTGGCTTCACGCTAATGATGAAACACACCAAACATGAGTAAACACAGAATAACCCATGCCCAAGAATAATAAGGCTTGGATGGAAAGATGCAGTCAGCACAAAAAAAGAAAAGGAAAAGATGCGCTTTGTTTTGAACTGAAATCATCCTCCAGCCTTGTCACTTCACTTGGTAGGCCCATTGGTTATTAAATCCTGCCAAGGTAAAATTGATAAATACATCATGGAAAAAAATAAGAAAAAAGAAAGAACTGGGTCCACTCATCCCAGGATAAAAAAGTGCCCAGCCTAGGCAAAGGCACTAGGGCCAGGGCTGGTATAAAGACGAGTGCAACATTTTTCAAGAATGTAAGAGATCTTGTCACTGTGTTAGGCAATGATCCAGCAGATGATCTAATAGGCCCTTCAGTGGTAATTTATTTATTTATTGATATTTGATTACTGGGAAAGTACAATTGAGTAGAAGCCCATACTCAGAGGAGGCCCAGGGGAAAACATCTCCATATTATTACAAGTCATTTTAAGAACAATTTTGCAATCTTCAAAAATAAAACAAAAACATCTGCAGTTTAAATAATTATATCAAACTGGACACAATATAAAACCATTGGTTAAGGATCAATACAAAGCATTTGGCAATCATTTAATAATTAGAGAAATTTTAGATAGTTTGTAAAGATATAAAAGGTAAGTAAGTCTATATTGCAATTTCAAGTGGTGAGTTATCAGGAGAGGGGTTTGGGTTGAATTTTTGGCTGGGATGTAATTTTTCTTTAATGGATGTCCAAACTTTTTTCTAGGGCTGTGTTTAATATTATTCTGAACGTTATTATAGTATAGTTTTTTGTCTTCATTTATTTGCTTTTTAGTATGATTGTACAGTATTCTGAAGTTTGAGACGTTTTGTCATTCTTTCTATGCTTTTCCTCTCTCCTTACCAAGTATCCTACACGTTTTGGATATATATTTTTTAAATTACATTATTTGTTTTTAGTCTCTTCTTTCTAAGATGTGCAACGCTATTTAGGATATTTAGAAAAGCTGTATTGAATTCAATTATAGCATCGTCTAAGAGGAGGATTTTTAGGAAGTTCCAGTAATAGATGACAGTGTAGTAATGAAGATTTCTGGGTGAAGCTTGGAAAGGTTACGTGTTGTTTTATAAATATGCTGTTTAAGTAGATGTGTGATATGTCTAGTCATATAGATTGGGAGATGATCACTGAGAGAGTCTAAGATCATACCTGTGGTGGAGTATTTGCTAGGGTCTGATACTAGGATCCAGTCAAATAGAGATGTTGATGTCTTGGTATAATGTATGGGGCTATTAATTAGTTGTGTGAAACCATATAAGATTTTCCAAGATGTAGGGGAGTTAGAGTTTATGTCCAGCCAATTGACATTCATATCACCTAGCAATGTTTTTTACTAGTGGAAATGTTATGGATATCCAAACTAGGATATCTTCCAGTACAGATGTGGTGTCATCAAAAGGGATATAAAGGACATCAATACATATTTGCTTATAGCTGTTTATTTTGAGGAAAGCAATAAGAAGTTCTGATGAACTAAATCTGTAAGGGGAAATTAAGGTATTGGGAAATACTAAAGCAATAACACCACCTTTCCTCTTTATACAATCATTGCAGATGATATTATAGACAGGAGATATAACTTCAGTGTTGTTTATGCTGGGTTTAAGTCAAATTTCAGTTAGAGTGAAAACATCAGGCTTATGTTAGATAATCCAGACATGTAGTTCAGCAGTTTTATTTCTTATACTTCTAACATTTATTACAGTAAAAAAATGATCGCCAGGGTTGGCGTTTGGTTGTTGTTGGGTTAGAAAAGTGTGTGGAAAAGGATTACCTTTGTGTTCATTGTGATAGGTATGGCCAGGATTAGGGTATATAGCTCAAGGATTTTAGTATATTGAGGGATTATGCATACTTATCTTTTGGAGAGGATTCTTGTACTTAGTTTTGTTTTGGTTTCAGTTGAAGTGCAATTATTTGGAATAAAGGTGAGGGGAAATATTAAATAGGTTTGGTGCTATGTGTGGAGAATATAAAAAGGAAGTATGGATAGTAGGGACAGAGCTGGAGAGATGTTGCGAGATGTTATTGAGTCATGGTAGGATGAAAGATGGCACACTAGGAGGAGAAGCATAGAGGATAAGCTGAGGGGTAGCATATTTAAGTACATGAATCTGTATTTTATAGATGTCAGGTAGTGGGGAATTAGCAATGAAAAAGGAAACAAGAAGTCGCAGGACAGTAGGAGATTCAGTGATGAATTCTGAAAGCTGGATGAGGATAGGTAAGGAGAGAAGTATTTTCTATAAAAGAAATGAGTTAGGCTGTCCTGGTATCTTCCCTGGAATGTAAGGGAAGGAATAGAGGGGTATTAAAGGCTAGAGTATAATAATGTAGTCAGAAAAAGAAAAAAATGAGGGTTTATTTGGGAAAAGAAAAATATAGAATGTGGAATAGATAGGTGCTATTAGGGAGGGTTGTGATTATAAACTGAAACAGTGCAAATAAGTATATGGAGGGGGAAAGATAGTTGAGATTGGAGCTAAAAACTAAAAAGAGATAGAGAAGTAGGAAACAAGAAATAGAAGTGTATGTATAGAAGTAGTAAGTTCATGTGAGGATGGTTTGGAAAAAGCATCACAAGTGAAACTTGTATGTAGGAAGTAATTATATATATGTGTGTGTGTGTGTGTGTGTGTGTGTGTGTGTGTGTGTGTGTGTGTGTGTGTGTGTGTATATATATATATATATATACACACACACACACACACACACACACACACACACACACACACACACACACACGACATGCGATGCATGCGCAAGCGCACACACACACACACACACACACACACACACACACACACTCACACATATATATATTTTCTATGCAACTGACCAAGAGTTCCTGAGAAGGGTTGTACTGCAGCATCAAGGGAAAATACATAACAGAAAAATAATTGAAATAGAAAAAATGGCAAATATTACAGATGCCAATTTAATGTCATTAATTGAACAAACAAAAAAGCAAAACAATATGTAGATACGCAAACACTGAATGAGGTGGAAAGCAAAGCAAAAATTAAGTATTAAGAGAGAAAGAAAGAAAGTCCACATATATCTGCAACATGAAAAAGAGACAGAGGAATGGACCCAGGAGAGAGATACCTAATTTGATACAGTTTATATGCAGAAAAGAAATCAGTGTTAACTAATAATTATAAAGCAAAGTAAAAAAAATCTCAAAATACATATATGCAAAGACACCCAGAGACAATAAATATCACAAAAAAAAAAAAAAAAAAAAAAAAAAAAAAAAACAGAATAGTAGCACAGAAGTCTAATGAAGTGACAAGTAAACAGTTTGGTACAGAAATGGAGGAAACTGAAATTGAACTGTTGGATCAGTTATGAAGTGAAGGATCTAAATGGGAATCCTAGGCACAAAAGCCACTTCAAAACAGTGGTTCATTTATTTATTTGACATTTGTTTACCAGGATAGTCCAATTGGGCCAAAAAGTGACCTTTTTCAGCAGAGGACCAGGGAGAAAAGCTCCTCAATCGCAATCTATCAAAAATCAATTTCAGATATTTTAAATCAAAAAGTAATACTACAAAACATAGGAGTAAAAATGCTGTAATAAGAAAAAACATAGAACATATGTTCTATATTAGAGTGCAATGAAAAACAATAACGTGAGTTAGAGAAAATGTGATGAAAAACTCATTTGTCACATTACTTATTACATAGATCAGTATGTGATAAATGTGACAAGACAATTCTAAGATAAATAAAGGAAATATTAGAGGTTAAATGACTACAGACAGTGAGAGGAAATTGAATGATGTCTTAGTAAGGAAGAGGGTGTTCATAATAAAGTTATAGCAGGAAGTAGGGATGGAGAGAAAAGGAGATTATAAGAAGAGTGCAGGGTAGGGTGCCTTCTGGTAGTTTAAGTGAGTAGGGAGGAATGAGAAAGAGACAGAGGAAAGGTATGCCAAGAGAAAGTGGATATGGCAAGGTTGTGAGGTGTGACTTAAGTTGAGGGGGAGTGAGTGAAGTATAGTGAGTAAGATCAGCCAGGACTAGTGCAGATGCAGGTCCATGATTTTGGAAAAGTATTCTTTTAGGGAAAATTATTTTATTTAAGCAGGTACAGCTTGAAGAAGTGACAGAGGAAGGAGAACAGTGCATTATTTCAGAAAATCACTCATTAATTCAGTTAAATGTTGCATACAGTAAAGATGTTGCACAAAATTAAATATCAGTCATTTCAAAGCCAAGGTGTTTCTACACAGAGAAAGAAACAGCATGAAACACAAACTGCAGAAGAAACTTTCAATCAGGAAGAAAATAATTTAAGAGAAGACCGGCTAGATTTGATAGAAATGGATACATATAGTAATATGTATGAAAGAGACTTGTGACTAAGACACAGACTGTTAAAGAATTAATAGGCCAAATTAATCAAGTAATTGGATCTACAGAGGTCTACACTGTACAACAGAAATTAACAGGATGCATTATTGCAAAGTGAAACTAATAACAGACAAGATATTACAAAGAAAGCATAAATCAGTAAATGAAAATAAAGGAGTAAATAAATCAACACAGCTGAAGTATCAATTAGAAACATTTGAGAAACAGTTACGAAAAGAAGTATCAGTATTGGAAGAATACAAGAAAAGGAAATCAATCTAAAAAAACTATTAGAAAAGTGAATGAGCTAAAACACAACACTGAATCAAAACAGATCAGGATTTAAGTTAGACTTTCTCTAATAATAAATTAAAAATGTCTGTGCAGGCTGAAAAACTTAGGAGATACACCACGAAATATAAAGAAAGGATACAAAACAAGCAGTTTAGGGATGACTCAAAAGAAATTGTAAAGGGAGATAGGAAAGAAAACAACAATAGATGAGATAACAAGTGGAAATGAATGCATTCTGTAGAAATATCTATGAGGACCCAGTTGAGCACAACAAGGAGGCTAAATAGATAAAAGAAGTAAAATTACAATTCAGAAATTCTGATTGGAATGAAGTAACTGCTGAGATAATGTTAAGAAAGACTCTCAATTGGAAAACACTTTGTCCAGATGCTGCACCTAAATTGTGATTAAAGGTATTAAAATCTTTGCACTGGGATTTAATTTTGACTAAAATTATTTATATGTAGACCCTTAAATGACACCAGACTGGCTAAAAATGGGAAAATCTTTATTCATACTTAAAAGTAAAGCTGCACATCACACTAAGAACTATTAACCATTAACATTTCTCCCAACAACATATAAGATATATATAGATATGCACAGTATACAGTCATTTAGGTAAAAAAATCAATCAAGGCCATAGAACGGAAGGAGAATAAAATAGATTCATATGGAACAAAGGATCATCTTTTGTTAAACAAAGCCACAACAGAGACCTGTAAAATGAACAGGAATCTCACTATGGCATGGAGAGATTAGAAAAAAAGCATTTTATTGTATTTCTCACTCCTGGATTATAGAATGTTTACAAAATGTACAAAATCCATCACACATTGGCAAATTTTATTGCAGTTGCTATAAAGAAATGTCAAACTACTTTGTTACTGAACCACAAAAAAAAAATGATAAATTGTTATCCAGGGAGTGAAAATCAAGCATGGAATATTCCAAGGTGATTCTTCGATACCATTACTGTTTTTTTTTTATTTTGCTGTCAGTCTGAGAAGCTGCTTACTCAACAGCTTAGGTCACATATTCAGTCTGACTCGAAGAAAATCATTGAGTTAAGGAATACCTCATCTACTTTTTGTGGATGACCTAAAATTGTATAGTTCACCACATAAACAGCTGTAACCTCAGCTACAAGTTGTTAAAACCTTCTCAAATGACAGAAATGTCATTTAGTCTTGACAAATGTGCAAAAGCAAATCTGAAAGAGGAAAACTGAAGAAATGAGAAAATATAAAACTTTGGGAGGAATGTGATATAAAAGAATTGGAACATGAAGGACTGTACAAATATCCTGGAAGAGATGAAGAGTCAGCATGAAAAAAGAGCTCAGTAGGGAATATTGTGGAAGACTAAAATTAATGGAGAAAACTGCTTTGACATGAAGGAATAAAGTTCAAGCTATAAATTAACTTGCTCTTGCTTTTTAATTTATAGCTTTGGAGTGATTGATTGAGCACAAAAAGAGATGGATAAGCTTGGTAGGACAAAAATGCTTCATGCCCATCAAATAATATACAAGAATCAATGTTTGCCAAGATTATATATCTTTCTGTCTGAAGAAGGCATGGGCCTGAGTGAAATCAACTCTACATATAGGTTGGTGATTGTTGGATATCATACATATTTATTAAAATCATCAGATGCAAACACACTGAAAGTTCTAAAACATGAACAGAATAAGTATAAGATGATCCATTTACTTAGGTTAGCCGAAACCTTTAGGAAACAAATAGCCATGGAAATCAAACAAATTTGGATAAAAATCACATGGCAACAGAAAGTAAAAAAAGGCAAAAGAAGGAATACAAAAACCAGGATCAGAGAAAAAAATATAAAAGAAAAGACTATGATTAGAGCAAGAAGTATAGTGATCCACTGGAACAACCACACGTTAACCAAAAACTGACATATGGAAGGCTAAGGTAAGGTGAATTTAAACAAAAAGATGAAAGGTCAACATTGTCAGCCCAAAACAGTGTAATATGTACCATATGGTTTGAAGACTCCATATAGGGGTAGGAGATACAAGCAAATGTAGTTTTTTGTGATTCTGAACTATAAAGTTACACATCTCATTGCAGGTTGTGATATACTCATGGGTGAAGGTTTGTATACTGCAAGACATAATGTGCAAGACTTTGTAAACATTACATTATAGAGACAATTGACAAACACTGGAAACATGAACCACAAAGGATTATTGCAAATGACAAAGTAATGATTATATGGGAACATTTCATACCAGCAGAAAAATAAAATAGTTTTAATTATTGAAATTGTACACCAAGCGACTTCAGTGTCCTACAAACCAAAATACATGCATTTTATAAAATAGCCTTGCGATCATTGTGTCATAAGGATGCAGAGATTGTTCCAACTGTTGTAGGAACAACTGAGTTAATAACAAAGAACCTTCAAACTTTTCTAAATAAGCTACTTATAAAAGTAATCACTTAAGACCTGGAAAAGAGGCAATTCTGGGTACATTGCAGGTGCTGAGAAGACCACTAGCATCAAATGTCAAAGAGTAAGCAAAACTGATTTCATAAACTATAATTATGCCTTGACTTTGGAATGCAGTCCATTCCCATCAAAGTATGTAAAAAGTACTACACAAAGAATAGTATATTGCTATATTATGCCAATATATGTCTTGTAATCACAGTATAGTTGACTCACCAAGACTATTCTCTTCATTTCTCTTGCCTGTCTTCTGAAATAATTATATTTTGGTGGCTGGCAGTACATTGTGACTTAAAGCAATAATGTCCTAAGTCACATCCTTACCCAAGGAAGTGGACAAATTGATGATTTCCGTACATTATACTGCACACTGCCATTCCCAAACATGTGAATCACTTATCATGGCAAAGTCTGAATGTAAACTCTATTAAACAACAGTATGATAGTGCCTTGTAAACTAAAGTTATTAGTCTTGGTTGCTCAGTAGGTGGCACACTTACCTTTGGTGCTGGAAGATCTGAAGACCATGGTTTCTATTCCCTCTTCAGTTGACTGGATTAATATTCCATTACTGACACCACACTGCAGCATTAAGGGGTGCTACATTCCTGAGTTTGCCATCCCTCAGATGAGATGTTAAACTGAGGTGTCATCTGGCAGAGTTAGTCACAGCACTTATCAAAAAAAGGAGAGGATTCATTTATTTAATCTCCTTTTTACAAATCACACTTTATCAGCATCAACTAACAATATTTAGCATATACCCATTTCCTAATATAACTGTTGTACTTCATCCTCCCCTTTATTGTGCAGCCATTTATATCTCATTCAACACCATCTTTACATCCCACAATTGATTTTATGATAATTCTTAGCACCACATAGCCCACACATTCCAAAGAGCACTAACAATTATTTTATCTATAATAACATTCTTTTTTCCAACATTTTCATATAATCCACACATGACTGTGTTCAATTTAGCAAAAAAAAGAAAAATCCTGAACATTCTGACTTCTTCTGATATATAACCCATACCTCTAGAGTTACTCTGCAATCTAAAAAGAAATGCTTTGTATCCTCCTCAACTTTACAACCATTACAAATTACTTCCCTTGATTGTTTATATTCCATTGCTGCCTTTGCAGGCAGTTTCTCTGAATATTGACCTCAGCATGAAGTAATTTATTTCTACAACCTTATAACATTTCTCTTAATTCCTTCATTGCTGTAATTTTTCCATAATCTATTCATGCTACTCATCCATATTACATTTTATGTACCACACAATACCATAATGTGTTTTACTTTTTTATTGAAATAATTTTCTCTTTTTTATCTATTTCCATGTTTTCTTACATTTCTCCAATGCTATATTTCCAACACAGTAATTTTTTTAAGTTATTTTTTAAATAAGCCAAAACAAGTTTAAAGACACTGAATAAACTACATAATTTTCAAACCTTCCCCTCCATCTTAAATCTTACTTAACAGCAATTTCTCCTAAAGGGGTTTAATACAGAACCATAAATAAATGAGGAAAATATTTCTAATAAATCTTTTTGATGACATAATAGAAAACTAAACACTCCCTCGTATAACCTCTCTTACTCAAAACATGAATGAATGAGGTGCACTTTCTTTCTATATGGTAAACAAAACATTGTCCACATACTAACCATGTTTCTAATGACATTTAACAAACGTTCCATTATTTTATTGTATTAACATTTGCAAAATTTCAAATCCAAAACAAATATATCTGAATCAGGAAAACAAGTTCTCTCAATTATACCAAACTCACCAAATCCTTTACACTGATTCTTATTAATTTTCAGTTCTATATTTCACATACTATTCTCTATTTTTTCCATAACATCTTTAATATTTTTTGTACTTCACTATAATAGTCAAATCATCTGCATATGCTGTATATATTTAAATAATTTTGCAGTGTTTATAATCTCTGAAGAATCCATTTGAATTGTTCTTTTACATCTTTAACAAACACATTTATTTATTACCATCGCAAATAATGTCCCACTCAAAGAAAATCCTTGCTTCACACCTTTTCTAATTTTCATTTCATTGTTGAGCCAATAATTAATTAAACACTCTACTATGAGGGTTTAAATAAACTAACTGTATAACTTGCATTAGTTTTCTACACATCCCATATTTAGACAATTCTCTACATACTCTCAAGATCAATTCACCAATAAGCTTTCCCACCTCACATGCCACAATTCTGCATCCATTATTTTCAATTAGAATATTAAGTTACTGCCTTATAAGTTAACATTGAATCTTTAGTGTTTTTTTTCTTTCAATTACAAAAAAATTCCTTTCTCCATTAATATTCTAACAATTTTATCAAGACTCTTCTGTAAAATATTCTTAAATAGCTTATAATCTGCATTATACAGTGACAAAGGCATCCAAATGTTATTGTCCTTTCAGTCTTCTTGTTATATAACAGCTCCATTATTCCATCCATTACTCTCTTATCAATAATACAGTGTTATATCCAAATAGTCATAATCTCAACAAAAACATTTTTCATCTGACATTTCCTTATATATATGTTTGCTCTCCCCACTGTAGTATGTTCTCCCTCACATGCTGAATGATTCTTGAGTTAGATACCTGAGATATCCCCCACTGTGCCCTAGTACATCACTGAAAGGTCCCTGTAGCTACTATATGTAAAGCTATTCATATCTTAGCATCCTCTGGTTTAAGTATACCATGACACCCATAGGGCTGCAGAAAAGGCTGATGGATATCCATAATTTCCTGCATGGTGTTTCTCCTTACAGAGTGCTTGTACACTATCTCAGCATTATAGAGGGTATGAAATATTAAGCATGGTTGGATCACCTGGCATCTCCAAGTATGTCTTCATGTATCACTGTCTGCAGCACCTACTATAAGAACCTTTTGCAGCTATTCATTTAGAAAAGCCACAGTAACCCTAACATCATATACTACTTTATGTTGCCTGAATATGAACATATGGAAATGTACAAATCTAACACTGGAACAGTATTGTTGCATGACATTTAAACTTTTCTGAGTCACTATCCTATGCGTATTGCCTTATTAGCACATGTGGTGCTTTATTATACTGTCATTAGCATGTAACATGACCAGCCATGTTATTTTGCCTTGCATTGTATCACTGGGTTTTCTAAATCACACAAATTCTCATGTGTCTACTCATCACATAAATTTACTTTCATGATGCTGCAGAATTTTCTGAATACAGCCATGTTAGTTTATATCTATGCCACAATCAGTTGTCATATTTGAATACCATCTTTTTAATACTTTGAGATAACACAATCAATCCCTTATCTGTTAGTCACATAGAGCACACCTCCCTGTCTTCACTACAGTAAAATCTAATATACTTATTCCATGCCCAGGATTTAATAATCTCTGGGTAGATACTGTGTGCCTACATGGAATGTATCTGTGTACACATCCATGGTCCCCCCTCAGCAATGTGTCATGCATATTAACGATGGCGCACTACCGAGGGAGAGCCGAGGAACATGGATATTGAATCAGTGTTGTTTTTTTTTTATTTTATTTTATTTTAAAGGCATCTTTGAGCAGCATGGACTGTAGCAATGCCAAACTGTGCTCACATGTAGACAGCTGACACCTGCCAGACATCTAAATATAGAAACCATATGTAATTAATAAGCATAATGACATGTTATGCTTTTTTTAAATTGGCATTTGTGCAGTGCACAGCACAGTGCAGCTAATCCAAGTGGAGCTCAGACATAGATGACAGACACCTGCCAGACATCTAAAAATAGAAACTAGATGTAATGAATTATTTATTTATTGGTTTGTTTAAGTGTGTTTGCCCGATGCAGTGTGGTGCTCAGCGCTGCTAACATATAGCTTAGTGGTATATGTGAAGGTATACCACATTTCTTAATATCCACATGGCTTAATGGGTAGAGATAGTTGTATTTGTAGTAGGTCTAGGGTCAGAATACATAAAAGTCAGAACTTATGGACAAGAATTTAAAATATGGCTCTGCTTAACTGCTCAAACCTGATAACCACTGCATAAACATGTTAATGGCTGCCAATGTTTTTGTGGTGTTCAGTTTCACTTAAACCACAATTGTATGTGTTGGCTTGCTGCTCAGCTCCACTTGGCTGGTTTGCATACTGCTAAGCAATGTGACATTTTTTTGAATGTTGCTCGTGTGAGGGTGGGAAAACAGACTATATAAGGCACACTAGGCAGGAATTCTGCAGAAATCATTGGAGTCTATCATCTGTTGATATGGCTGGTGGTGTTGGAGAAGGTGTGCACTTTGGGTGCAGTGGTGGGGCATTCAGGAGTCCAGGTCATGGTTGGGGTCCTTGTGAAAAAACATGAGGATAGGCTGCTGCAGGGTGATTTTCAGGGCTCGGAGTGTAAGCCGGAAGCCTGGGACTGGCTGACCAGACAACATACCAGTGTTACTGGTATCCCCCACACAAGTGAGCAGTGTTATCACCACCATGATAACCTGAAAAGATGAAAGAGGGGATCCTTGGACACTTGGGTCCAAGAGGTGAGGGCAGGGAATCTCCCACAAATATGTAAGAACTTTGTTCTCTGTTTTACCAATATGTAATTTGATTATCAGCTAAACTGGTATGCATAATGGTGTGCCTCTCCCCCAACTGCAGCCAAAAGGGCTCACAATGTTGAATCTCATGCTGGGTGCCTAGCCAGGTTGTGCCATGAACGTGGTGAGTATGGATGCATTATGCCACCTGTAGTGCAATAATCAAAAAATGAGTTAAGCATTAACTGCAATAAAGTATATACAATAAAGTCTGTAGTACAATAAAGTTGGAATTAGAGCTGTAGTGCAATAAATGAATAATAACAATTGTAGTTCAATAAAGACAAGAAACAATACCAATAACAGCAAAGAAAATAATGTATATCAGAAATGTCTTGTCATAACCATTGTAGTAGTAGTATGCATTGAGTCTGTAAGGTAAGGTTGCTACAGTCAAGTATAAGATTATAATAGCTGTAGAATGCAAATATAATGTGTAAAACAAGCCAATACTATAATGTAGATATAATCAAAATGTAGACAAAACAGACAGAACCACGTCAAAAGAAACAAAGTTTATTGCTGCAAAGCTTTTGGGTTAAAACACCCTTCCTCAGTGCCATATAGCATTGAGGAAGGCTGTTTTAACCCGAAAGCTTTGCAGCAATAAACTTTGTTTCTTTTGATGTGGTTCTGTTTTGAATGTAAATATAATAGCAGCAAACTTTATTTCATAACTCATAGTACTGTTCAAGCCTTTCGCTAGGCCAATACCAGTCACATAATGCTTTTTCTTCCACAGACATCAGGTAATAAAGATATATGGGTGAGGTAGGCCACTCCACTGCCGGATATTGTTTGTGTGGACTTCACAGATATTGCAAACTAATAACAGTAGTATGTGTTCATCTGTATTGCTGAAAGTATAATAAAGCTGTAGTAATATATGGAGTATGGTTGTATATCATGCATGTGTGTTCTATTGTCACTGCAGTCTAGTAACACACTGTAACAGTTCTAGAATGCTAGAGGAAAGTCCTGCAACTTGTATTGCACAATTCATAGTATGTTTCCAGGTGTTCTCCAGGCAAGTATCAGTCACCCTGCAGTTAGTAGTGCCTCAATAGCTCAGTCTGTTAATTTTTCTTGTATACTGTACATTTTGCCACACACAGTCCTGGGTTCAAATCCAGTGCTATGTGCCACTACATTTTCAGTATCAGTCATGTAATGCTCACAATTTCTTTCTCCCCAAGAACACAAAAATGTGATTGGTAAGTTAGCCTTTATTATGTGCATATATTGTGTTTAGATCTCACAGATTATTACACTCAATACCAAGAATCTGTGCATCAGCATTGTTGATTCAGAAATAAAACTGTGTAATCCCAGTATGGCTGCATCTCTTGCTTGTATGTATTGTCAATTATTAAAGTATTTGCAGTTGTCCCCTGCAGTCACAGCTAGTGGGTTCTACTCACAAGCCTGCCAACTAAGCCATAACAGCTGTCTAGTTTAATTACTGCAGATAAACATGCCTCTCAAGTGTCACGATTTCTTGTAATGTAATTAGAACTAACTAATCCATCTGTCACATGTTTACCAGATAAATTATTACCTGGAATGCAATGTATTACCAAATTTGTTTACAGAACACCCTGGTAGTTATATAATTCCACATTATGTGAAATCATTCTGAGTAGTTCTGTACCTGCATTTGTTAGTGCTTGCCCCTTACTGTCCCATGGTATCAGCTAGAGAGGTATGTACATGCTATATCAGCTATAGGAGAATTGTAGTCACTGTAATCACAACTGTCAGTACGTACTTGTAGACGTATGTATGATCAGTGTTGTCAGGCATATCATCTGCTGTCACACTAATGGAATGTCTCTCTCTCTCTCTCTCTCTCTCTCTCTCTCCCCACCTCTTATCTTAATGTATTCATTATTGTAATGTATTATTATGATTTAATATTAACATATTTTCTTAAACTCACTATATGTTGGAAAATTTGGTTGGTTATTATTTTGTTTTATTATGATTTCATATTAACATATTTTGTTCAACTAATTATATTTTGGAAAATGTAGTTGAGTATTGTTATGCTTTATTATGATTCAATATTCAAATATTTTGTGAAACTATTTTGTTGGCCACATGGTTTACTTCGCACTGGCATGCTGTTACCATATTGATTGCTATGTTACATTATATTCTGTTGCATATAATAAACATTAATATGTATCTGGCTTAATAAATATGATGTTCCATTCTGTTAATGCTAACAATGGCTAGGTTGTTACTAACCATAAAATATTGCTTTACTTCATGTTCCACAGCACATCAAGATAGGCCGGTTCCAGCTGATCCCCCAACCTTGCCTCAACCGGTCATGGCACGGGTCCCAGCATGTCTGGGACTTACACTGGTGGTGCTCCCTCTGCTGCCCCTGCACTACTTGTGGCATTGGATAGTATCACCCCAGGGGACGGGGACCACTACCCTCTAGGAGCGGTGGCAGAAGAAGAGTTGTCACCCATGATGAGCTACTGGTCCTGGTGCACAGGATAATCCAGCGTGCTTATGACCAATGCCTGTGTCAGATTGAGGGCATGCTGGCTGACCTGGTGGGGCAGTGTCACCCTGGTGCCCAGCTTCTAGCGCAGCCATCCTTGGGGCAGTGAAGGAGCAGTGCCAACACTCCATGGGTGGGGACATGAGTCATGCTGCTGCAGTCTAAGAGGCACATGGGACTTAGATTCCACAACATCCTCCCTGTCAAAGGTGTTCATCCCACTTATGTGTCATACACCTCCCCTGTCTGCTGTCTTGCCTGTTTGGAAATGCATCCTCACCTACCCAAAACACCTCTCCCCATGCACCTAAGTTTCTTCCCCAACATTCCATTCTTACCTTAAAAAAAAAATTGGCACCTGTCACCCCCATAAATATTGTCTCATACATAGCTCTCCATTTCACACGTGTCCATTGGGCACACATAATTCAGTCTAATTGGCTTGACAATGCAGTTACTTTGTCCTCACCCCTCTCTCTGGGGTTTGAGAATCCACATTCAACTCCAAATCTGTCAAAGTGCACACTTGTTGCTTTACAAGAAATGGATAGCTATGATTCTTTCCTACATCCTTCCTGCATATCCCTCCCTGTATTTCAATATGTTTCCCCCTTGCTTGCCCCCATTTGACCACTTTCCTATCTCCCTTTTTTCTTTTCTTTATATTTTTTTAGAATTTAGCTGTACTGTGAGCTGCATCTCATAGCTTTGCTTAGCTAAGCTAAATAGAGCTATACTGAGTATATGTGTCTTTAACATTGTAAGTCACATGTACAAAATAAACATCTCCACCATGTTTCGAACCCAAGCCCATCACACCTGCAGCACACTGCATTAACCTGGCACATCATACAACTCTTAGTTAAAACAGGTGGTTTAAACAAAACATAATAATTGCCAATTACAGTCATTAGGCATGTTTAAGTGGAGCTGCGAGCTGCACCTTACCACACAAACTGGAATAAACAGTAATGGATAAAATGGTAGTGTACGGTGCAATAGTACACTACTAGACAGTCAAACATATGATAATGGATGTAACTGAGGCCTGTAATCAGAGGTAAATGTGCCCTTTTATCAGTAACATGTAGAAAGTAATCTGCTAAGGCATTCATGGCAAAATGCATGTTCAACTGGGACTCTGGTGCAGAAATACATCCATATAAAGCTATGCACATACTGATGGATTTAGAAAATGTTTGTCACAGCCTGTATGTGTGCACATTTATCTTGCAAATACATGTGTTTGAGCAGTGACTTAGTAGCTCAGTCTGTTAAATGACTTGCATATAGTGCATTTTGCAACACACACACTCCTGGGTTCAAATCCAGTGTTGTGCTGCATTTCAATTACATTATTTTGAAGATAGCAATTAATGGATCACTGCTACACTCTTTATCTACACACAGCATTGCATATTAAATAGCCACTTTTCAGTGCATGAAGTCACAGGCCTGCAGATAGGGACACACTTCACATCTCTGTATAGCAGTACAATATGTCGCCTAGTACTCTGTTATTGATATAGTTGTGTAACATCACTGTCTTAATCACATGCTTAATTGGAGTGTAAAGGGTACTTTCACCCTGGCACTGCCTCTACAATGTGGCTGACACAGCTGACATAGATACACCTACAGTTTGTTGTCCTCCAAAGTGTCCACACTTTCTGCCTATGTCTGCTACCTGCAGCAGCAGCTACAACCTGTGGTACACACAGCTCTATGTAAAGGTTTCTGCTACAGATCTACTCTCTGTGACAATGTAGTCTCCTCTCCCCAGTAGTGTCCATCTCAACAGCTAAGAAAGGGACCCAGGTCTTCATGAAGGCGTTATATATTGCACAGTGCTTGCATGTCACTGACGAATGATAGTGCAATTCAGCTGCTTTGGTTGCAATTAGCATTTCAGAACCACAGATTGGTTAAGAGGTAATCACCTGCTGATGGGGAGCATGTTTAAAAGACATGCAGCTGGCTATGTGGGACCATTCTTTATGAGGTCTTACTCACACAGAACATGCCTTTCTGAAACTTTACCAGACACACAGTTCAACAGAAGAGTACTGCACTCTAGCAAGTATGTAACAGTTTTTTGTGTATAACAGGATTCAGATGGGAGGATAGAGGTATGGGGCATAGGGATTACAGCAGTAAGCAGTCATAGACCTGTGGTAATGACATGTCAGTGATAATCTGCTGACCTACACCTACAGGGGATGTACAATACATCAGGGTGGTATTGTTTGTTGTCAGTATGGCACATTGGTGTTGTCAGACTGTCCCAATATACTGGTTGCTATAGCACACTGCTATTTGTCTGGCACTGCTCCTATGACATATTATTGTGTGTTTAGCCTTAGGAGACACACCACAGTGGACTGGAGTTTTGGCTGTATGATCTTACAGCAGACGCTGTCATGGCACACAGGGAATACCTTGGTAATGGTACTATCTTGGTTGTATCTGCACATGTAGTGTGTTGTCACACTGTGGGTTATGCCATGTGTGAGCAAGCATTGGACAGTGCCAGCCATTGTGCCCTTGCTGCATCTGTACATAGTGGGCATCCACTTATCTGCTCCTGTATTTTGTTCCCCTTGTGTTGTGTTTCAGGAATAATGTACCACAGATGACACCCACCCTTCTCAGATGCAAAGGATGAGATAATCTTGCAAGAACTAAGGCAGCATCATGATGTCCTGTTATCCAGGTGGAGACATAATAAGGAACAGTGGGTTGTATTTTGGTCAGACCTTGTCTGTGACATTAATACCAGGGGCCAGCAAGGCAGGACATATGAGCAGGTTTGCCACCAGGCAACCAATAGGATTAATGCTGCATGCCAACGGGCAGCAGATATAGCTAGGGATCATGCTGTCACTGGTGGAGGGTCTGCAGTGGAAAAGCAACTTTCGGCCACTGAGGAATCCCTGGTGTACCTATGCACATGTGACAGTTCCCAGGGATCCATCACACTGTACATCATGGAGGTGAGTGCCATAGTTTCCACAGCTGAGGAGCATGCGGGTAAGCTTACTGTAATCAGCTCAGCATTGTGATACTGTAGCAGTCAGTGTGTCAGGCTGTAGATATATTTATGCGGGTGTCAGGTCTTTGTTCTTTGTGGGTGGTGAAACCCCAGGTATACACTCATACATAGACTGAGACCAATACAGCAAGTAACAGATTAACTACTGTAAATGTGAGATATATGGACATATTACCTTGTTGTGCTGCAACATGCAGTGGTACTGACATTACCCCACCCTCAACTTTTCACAGGTCTGTCAGGTATTGCTCAAGGCCATGGTCCTGCCCCTGATAAGTGTGACACTTATTTTGTTAAGGAGAAATTATAGTCTAGTATGGGTCAGGGCCAGAATAATGTCCTATGTACACATAATTATGTGTGTAGACAGTGCAGGATGTTTTTAATTGCCAGTCTGCAGGACCTACCTAAGGTTTCAAGAGGGGGTAGTCACAGGAGTGTAGTTCAATAAAAAGATACACTTTGGCAGTTACAGGTAAGAGCAGATAAGGCTAATGGTTTAAATGATGCCAAGAATCTAAAATGCCTTTTAAAATACAACAGGTTGAAACCAAATAGATTAGGCAATGAGATGTGTATTTCCATATAATTGTGAAGAGTTGTACTGGGTTTCATGTGCTGCTTTTTTCAATGATAGTGTCATACTGAGAAAGTAAAAAGCAAATATTACTGGTCATGTTTGACTTGATTTTCTTCAAGTCATAGTTATAAAGGTCTTGAGTAGAATTTGAATTGTGTTCCGAGGTAGTCCTTTGTGGACAAAGGCAGGGAAGGAAGCTGTTTGACCGCTAATACAGTTATGGGTCTTCATTGTCTTGGATGCTTTTTGTACACAATAGTACAGGTATTAATGTACTGCTTTTTTCATTTTTATTGCAGGTGAACATGGGAGTTGGATTCTGTCCCCTACACAACCTGATGTCAGTGTCTCCTCAGACACTGATGATGATGGTGGCCACAGTGAGGCACAGGTGGGGGTGTGAGGGGCTGAATCTGTCCCAGAGGTGGACATCACTCTTCTGCCCCCATTGTCACCTCACACAGTCTGCATGCTCACACATACCTCATCCCTGGAGGCCACAGATACTGTGCAGTCAGAAGGTGGCGACATTGAAACAGGAAAGTATGGCAACTATTGCTCTAGTGAGTGTAGACACTAGCCATAGCCAGAGAACTGGCAAGGTCCCACACAGGTGGATTGACAGGGGTGCTTGCAAGAGACCTACTGTCTGTCCACCACCTGTTGCAGGTGTCACATCACGGGTCACCTAGCACATGTTTTGGACTGTCACAAAGGCAAAGGCATGTTCTGAATGGAACACCAGGTGTATGCTTAAAGTTATAGATGCAGCACAGTCTGACATCTGTGCCAGCCTCCACCACATTGGGGACACCCTGGATCAGTTGACTGATGCAGTGGACAAATGGTGGGCTGAGATAGTGTCTGTCTTGGACCGCATGTTGTCTGTGCCGGAACGTATGGTTGTAGTTTAGTGTCAGACCCATGCACGTAGGGCGGCAACAGCATCTGCTGAGAGTCCACTTGGCCTTGCAAAATTATAGTGACAGTACATCCAGCACTAGAGAGAGGAGTGTGCTGTCCACACCGCAACATGGTAGGCCATGGGTGTGTGGTGCTGGGAGGTCAAGTGGGGGACACGGTTCCAGCCAACAGCAGTCCCTATCAGGTAGTAGCACTACGTCTGACTTTGGCCATGGAGGTGCCAGTGCAACTCCTGGCAGAGCCAGTTCCTGTGTTCAGGGCCGGAGACAGTGAACTGTCAACTCTATCATGTACAGTACACAACTATCCAACATACACATGTGTAGGGCTAGCACTGAGCTTGGCTTTGTACATGCGCACACTCACACACCACTGTCATATTCAGGTCACTTACAGACACACACAGCACCTCTCCATGCTCCATCTGACATTCTGCCCCCTGACTCACACACATGCTGTCTACCATTTGGGCCAGCCTAGGCATCCTGCATCCCCACACAACACCCTGTGCAAGTAATGATACCTGCACCACATCCCTGTCATCCTTGACATCGATGCAGGGAAATGCAGCTATGTGTCTGATGCACAGGGTGACTATATTGCTTAACATGTACCTATGTAATGCAGTGTTGGTTCACCATGCCACTTGAAGTGGTTAATGAGAGATACTGTATGCTGGCATTTGTCATGAGTATGCCACATACATTTCTGTACCTTATATGGTCCTTATGTTGCATGTTATTGCATTGGCTGCATAGTTACACAATGACAGGTGTATTACAGGCCTGTTTATGTTTCTGTTACAGGAGTCTGTTGGGATAACCTATAGATACACCACAGAAATACAGCAGCACAGGATGGCATATCAGCACAGTGAGCATATGTCATCAGCAAGGTACAGAACTATAATTGCATGGCTCCATAAGTTTATATGTGTATAACAGGGTAACAAGGACAATGTTGGCATTCAGCATACTCATGCATCTATAATCTATGAGAAGGTCTGCTATTCTTCATAAGTGCCACTAGGGTTTTGATGGAGATGATGCATCTACATATAGCCTGTGTCCAGTATCAACAGCTTCCCAGCAACAGTTATGATTGTTATGTTCTGCATCCCAATGTGCAACCTGCACATGATGTGTGTCACAGCAGATGTGTGCTTAACATGCACAGAGGCCCTGTTTCATTTAGGGTGTACTGCCTGTGTTACATACCTGCCTCACAAGCATGTACTATGCATATCACACTGATGTTGGTATGTAGCACAGGTGACACATGTGTTAGTCCTGTTGTGGATATACATGAGGTACACAGTGGGAGCTGAAACCTCCCTGAATGAACCCATACGCATCCCCTCTAAAGCATCTTGGAGACAGACTACACATGTATGGTCCTGACTTGGACTTCTTAGGACATGTTCTCTACAATGTGTATTGGTGTACTTTTTAACCTGTGAGCTGCTATACTTGTACAATATGCCTGTGTAGTGACTTGACAAGGGTGCCACTGCACACAATGATAGCTGTGATGACTGGCACATTCAGTATACCAGTGCCAGTCTGGGATGTATATCCCAAACCTGTTGGTATTGGTTGTACAACAGTGAATGCATCCACATATTTCCTGTCAGTCAAAGTCTACAGTACTCTCTGTGGTCAATCCATACATCCCATGGTCCCATAACATGTTGTAAAATGCTCTACCAGGCTCACACAAATATATGGCTACATTGAGGCTAGCACCACTTCCAATCAGTGTGTACAGGGCATGCCAAGACACACACATAGTGCAGGTTGGCTGTATGTAGATGTGCACACTTACCTATGTAATTGTGCATACTACATATGACAGTACGTGGTGCACACAACACACCTCATGTCTGCTAGTACTATCATTTCAGGGCATATTATGCTTGAAGACATACTCAGGCCTTTTTGTGGTCAGTCCTTTGGGGGGGGGGCTACATCAGCCACTAAAAATAAAACACTGCAAAACCCTACATATGTCTAGGCTATCAAGGTCATGCCATATGGATATATATATATATATATATATATATATATATATATATATATATATATATATATATATATCTACATGCACCAAGTGGGCCGAAGTGATATTAGAACCCCTGCCTATCTAGTTTTATTCACTACAGAGCACAGTACTTATCGCAGGTGCCACAGCTTACATCTGCTTTTACACTGTCAGCTGGTAGTCGTAAGGTGGCTGATATCATCAGACCTTGTAGAAGAGGGCAGTGTAGAAGCCAGCAGCAACATACAGGGCCAGAAAGTGCATAACCATTGCAGGTGGATAGCCCATGAGGGCATGTCTGTTAATTTGCAAGAAGATAGCATGGACCCATGCTTTTCAACATCTTCATAAATAATCTTCACTCTGCCATCCCAGACACAACAGTCATCCAATGCACAGATGATTCTACCTTAGTCTGCGCCGCCTACAACATTCCGAACTACTGACAAAAACCCAAATAGCTTTTTCCACTACTGAGAACTGGATGCACCAAAATCATCTCTCTCTCTCAACTCTAATAAATCTAAAATTCTTCTCTTCGCTCCCTCCAGGGCTTGCACATTTGATAAAACAGCATTCAAAATCATAAGCCAAACCATGTCAACCATAGAGGTGGTCCCATCTGTAAAACTCCTTGGCATCACTATAGACGAGCACCTCAGATTTGATAGCCACATACAACAAAACATAAAGAAAACCCACCAAAAGCTAGGTATGCTCTATAAGAACAACTGCTTTCTCTCCAACTCCGCTAGGCATTCCTTAGCAATTACCTGTCTTCTACTATCTCTACTATATGGAGCCCCTCTCCTTACTAACCTGTCTTCTTCCATCTCCACTAAACTCGAAAACTGCTATAATAAAATCTCTAAATTTGCTACCAAATCTAAAACCTCTTCTCATCATTGTCTTTCCCTACAAACTCTGAACTGGCTAGAACTCCCTAACTACCTAGAATACCTCCAACTAATCACTGCTCACAAATTAATAATCTACCCTGATAAATGCCCAGCCCTAGAAAACATCCTTCCATACACCCCAAACAGATCTCTAAGATCTGAACACCAAATTTAATCGCCATCCACAAACCCAATCGCCCCTGCTCAACTCCTTCTCTCCTACTCTCTTGGCAGGAAATGGAACTCTCTCCCTTCTTCTCTTAGAACAACATCTAACACTGAAGCCTTCAAAACCCAACTTTTCTCTTACTTGTCCACTAAACATAAGTGTACCTGCTTACATCCTACATAAATTTAAATAAATTCCCCTTGAACCCTCTATATCCTTTCTCTCTACTCTACCCTAATACTTTTTTTCTTCTCTTTTCTCTCTCGATCACTGCTTGATCAAACTTTAATCTACTCTCAGTTTATGTACTTTCTCAATCTACTCCTCATATGTAAATATTGTAAATAGCATGTAACCTTAGACCTTCTTCTCATACAGTTTAACCTGCTACTTGAAGGAAACTACTAAATCTATTATCTACCTTCCTGAATGATGTTTTTTGAAGTATACTGAGTGTATTTGCCTTTTTACTAACTGTATCAATGTAATGTAATTTCAAATGTATATATTTTATTACTACCTTTTACACTATGTAACTTAGATTGTATTTGCTTTGCTTTTGGAGCTTTTCTCCCTGGACCTCCACTGAAAATGGATATGTTCTGGCCCAGTGGACTTCCCCGGTAATCAAACTGGAAATAAAAATAAATAATAATAAAAAAAATATACAGACACACTCACTCTGACACAGTCACATACCAAGTGGGCTGGAGTGAGATTAGAACTCCTACCTATGTAGTGTTATACACTAGATCACAGTGCTTATCACATGTGCCACATGTTAAGTGTGTTGTATGTGTGATTGCAGGCACAGTACTTGTGCATTACATAAACTGGGCCTGTGTTGGCCAGCATCTGTGGCCTGCAGTGTGATATTGATTCACGTTGTTCTCTGCATCTAGTATCCTAGCAGTGGAATACCTGTAATTGTCATAGCTTTGTGTGTACAGTTTCCAGTATGGCTATATGTGGTTGCTTACAGTTCCATAAGCATACCTGTGGGCAGAGACAAGCTGTCCTGTCCATACATGCATTGACCACATTATACATTACAGCATCTTCTCAACTGTGCCTGTCTACATGGTGACATCCAGCAGGCACAGGCATCTGTGGGCAAGTGGGATTTGTACTGTTGGATGCTTAGTTTGGATCCTTTGAGCAACATTACGGTTGTGTGATAGTGAAGAGTAACTCACCATTATTAGGCTAAGTCAGACAATACAGACATCCACACACATATTTCTGTATATAACAGGGATGTATATCTAACTGTAGCTATGTGTGTGTATGATATGTATATGTGTTTTGTAGATATATGGGAGGGTGTATGTATTCTTTTAATATATGTAGCTCTCTCTCTCTCTCTCGATATATATATATATATATATATATATATATATATATATATATATATCTATATGTACATATCTATTTGACACTACATAGCGATAGATATATTATGCATGTGAGAGAGATAGTGACAGATGGATATGTATATGTATATCTGTATGTATAGACATTTATACATAGTTCATATCAATGAAGGGCCAACAGAATTGCGCTCATTTTACCTAAGTGTATTGGCATGCCCAGTGGGACAGTCAGCACTAATAAGGTGACTTCAGTCCACACCTACCTCTACTCTAGTCCAGGTTTTTGTATGTTATCGACATTAACATCCACCCCTGTTTCTGCACTTCCTTCAAACAGTCCACAACATTCCCCAGCTGTGTGCTGTACTTAATCTGTGACTGTGGTTGGTAATGTGACACCACCAACAGTCTGCATACCTCTCAACCATCCTGATTTCCACAGGATGTCCACTGTTTTGCCTTATATGTTTGGTCTGTTCATCATACATTTGTGGTCTTCTGGTGAAGTACTGAATATTGAGATCAATACATTATACTACTTACAGACAAACATTTGTGTTTCAGGCGTTATATCCTCAGAACATATGCACTAATACAACACCTTTACTGCCAGTGACTTTCTAGGTTTATGGGGAAAATATTTGAAATCTGTCCCTATGTTTGGGTCTTATCCCTCCAGTTTTACTGGTTTTGACTAGATTTCTTGCAGTAAGAGGTATGACAGTCTGTGAACAGACAAACATAGTACTACCTCACATCCAAAAGATGTGAGTACTTCCAGATTAGAACCATCAACTCCATCACCTGCACTAGCTTCGCTAGTCCACTGAGCCACTCAGGTTGCCAGACAGAGAGGAGTAATCCATCACACAATAAATAGCATACATATGTACATTGTTATCCTGCATGAGGAGAGATATACAATGTTGTGAGAAAATCTATGTTACAGCCCTGAGATTGCCTGGTCCACTGATATACCATAGGTGATTTTGTGTTAAAGCAGTTGTATGGCTACACTGCTGTGTTGGTTGTGGGAAAACAATGGCACATGATCTGTTGGGAAATACAGTAGTCCAAATATCATGTGAGCTCACTGTTCAACATCTACCTTGAGTGATGTAGTGAATATTCAAACCATGAGGCCTATTGACTATTAAGGAACACATACTATTGGACTGGGGATCTGTAATCCCATGTGAATGCTACATCTGTCCAATTAGCCCACTATATTTCCTTGCATAACAGCAACAGATCCATACATATGATATATTATAGTAATCCTTACAATTAGTGTGTAGCTTAGTGGCTTACCTTGCAAATTCAGCAGTTGAGACACCTGTAGTTCAGGGCTGTCTCTGTGTGATGCAAGCCATACACAACCAATATATGGATAGGTACTGGCTGTATGGGTTGCCTGGCATCAACATGTCAACTATATGTATGTGAGTAGGAATAAGGTGTCAGTCCCTAGGGACCATGGTTTTCAAGGAATGTGTTATATGTTGTCTCTTAGCCAGTGCCAAGGGGTACTGGTCACATCTACATCTGCGTATAGGGACATCATCAGGGGGCTCCTCCTCTGAGTCCTCTTGTGAATGTGACTGTGGTGACCTAGGCACTGGTGGGGGACTGTGTATCCCTTCCATTTGTTGATCCTCCTGCAGCTGTTTCCACAGGATCATATAGTTTAGCATGGCACATACTGTGAACATGTGTGCACATGTGGCTGGACAGTACTGTAGGCCTCCACTGAAAATATCAAGAAACCAAAACCATGACTTCAGCAGCCCAAAGACATGCTCTATGATGTCCCTAGTTTGTCCGTGCGCCTCATTATGGCATTCTTCCATGGGTGTGTGTGCATTTCTGATGAGTGTTATCATCCACGTTTCCAAGTCATGGCCAGAATCCCCCAGTAAATGGCCATGTGGGACCCCCTAGCAAACATCTGATACAGCTGTGATGCATGCCAGATATGGGAGTCAAGATAACTGCCAGGGCTGCCAGCACACACATTCATGATAATGTCCTGGGCATTGCACATGACCTGGCAACTGATGGGGTGGTACACCTTGTGGTTGACATAGATTCTGCCCTCCTCACCGGGTGGTGCCTTGATATGTACATGAGTGCATTCAATGGTACCCAGTACCTCAGGGTAGTGTGCTAAATGGTAGACGTGTTGCATATTTCTGGCTGTCTCCTCAGGGAAATGGGGAAAATAAATGTGCTCACTGGCATGTGGTAGCATGGCAGCCATGAACTGGTGGAGTACCCTAGATGCTGATGCCTGTGAGACTCCCATTATGTCCCTAGTAGGTCCTTGGAAGGTACCTATTGCTATTATCCCAAGGACTACACATAGCATTGTTTCCACTATGATGAGTTCCCCTTTGTTGGCTCTGGGTCTAAGTTGAGAGCAGCAGAGCTCAGTGAGTTCTTGTAGTATGTCCCTGTCCACCCTGTAGTGCTCTACAATCTCCAGCTCATGTAGCTCCTGGAAGATTACCCTGGGCCTGAGCACTATTCTCCTTTTCTGTCTATGCCTACTGTCAGCAGCACCAGCAGCAGCATTGACTTCATCATCTAGCACATGCAGATGTAGCAGACCTACAGCAGCCCCTAGCATTCTTTCAGTTAAAATTCCCCAAGTCTGTACTCTAATGGTGCAGAGTATGGGTGAAAAATCAGAATGCTGTGTGTATGCATACTTTATAGTGCTCTACTGTAGGTGTTGACTGTGTGATTGGCTACCTATGATGTATTCCACCTGCCTAGTATATCATCAACATTGTTTATTGGTCCTAGTTTAAGTTAAATAAGTGTCACAATTAATTACTACCTCATTGCTTTTCAGATACTCTCAGCAGTGCAGCATTGCATGCTAACATATGGAAACAAGCACCTTGAAGGTAAACAAAGCTTAGCAGTCACTGTACGCACCTCCCTGAATAGTCACATTCAGCATGGCAGCATGCTATGCAAACACATGGAAACAAGCACCCCAAAGGTAAATAAAGCTTAGCAATCAGTGTACATACCACCCTGCTTACCACCGTGGTGTGCCATGCAAACAGGCACAGCTGAGCTCCAATGAGTTTACATGTCCTCAGACACAACCCCTTATGATATCAGCTACCTCTTCTGTGGACACAGATATGGTTCTGTGCCTACACAGAAGGGATATGCAGACACGGCTACCTCTTTTTTATATTTAGTAACCCCACCTCATTTGCATAAGGATCTTGCACACAACCAGGAAACTGCATGGTTCCAGGCCTTGCCTAGTTAGCAACAGCACCATTCCACCATTGTCGATACCTGCATGCAGGGTCCTATAATACATTTCTGTTCCATACCATTAACTGTTTTTTCCACTCTTTTTATTTTTTTTTATTTTTTCATAAAAGCATGTTTGCGCACTGCAGAGAGCAGTACACACATGACCAGATCATTAAAAAAAATTAAAATTATTTTAAATTATGTCCCTTACATTTTTGAACACATGGTGGATAATTTTGCTCATATATATATATATATATATATATATATATATATATATATATATATATATATATATATATATGTGTGTGTGTGCTATGCCATTTCTGTCCATCTACATTTCTTTTTACAGCCCCTGTTGTTTGTTTGAAATCCTGTATGCAGAATTTTTCTGTGTACATTACAGATACCAACATGCCTATCTGCTTGATGGATCCCTCTACTTGCCTCATTTGCATGAGATTCACCTCTTTATGATGTGATTTGCATGCCACAGAACGTCCCAAGATGGTGTGCTCATGCATGCTGCTCAGCAGTGCTTAATGGATTTCACAGCTGCTTACTTTCATGTAAGCAGTGTGCCACAACACCTACAAAGTAAAAAATACTGTGTAGGCATTATTAAATTCATCCCTGTGCTTTTTGCTTAATACTGCTGTTCCTGAACATGTACCTACTCCAGGTATCTTCACTATTTATACCTATATTATGTCAATTTGATTTGTTTCTCATTTAATATTCTTATATCTTATAAACTGGTTCCTATTACCTGATCGAATGTCTAGGTTAGCAAATACCTAAACGTCGATCTGGTAAAAGGGAAAGCAAAAAAATGCAAAGAATTCCCTTGGCTGTTATGTGGATTTTGCTCCTTTCCCCACTGTAGAGTGATCTCGGAGTTAGTATATTTAGTTAGGGGGGTTGGGGGGGCATAACCCCTCATAATGGGGTGTGGGGGCAAAGCCCCCTCTTCATTTTGGTTTAAATGTTTTTTTTTTGCAGCCAAGGGAATTCATTCCCTACATTAAATCAGCCATTCGCTGTTTTAATGTTTTGATATTACCAGGTTGACGTTTAGGTATTTGCTAACCTAAATACTCAATCGAGTAATATAAATGTCTTATAAACATAGCATCACATTTTTGTGGTTGTCACCAGCCTACAAGTCTGAATTTTCTCTTTTCATTACTAATACTATTTATATTTAAATAAATTAAGCATAAACTAGCCTTTTCTTTTTTTTTTTGCAATTTTCTTTGTAACAATTTTATTTTCATAGTGCAAACTATTTTTTTGCAAAACAATCTTTTTCAATATTCTCATCTCCTTCATATTCTTCAACTTCTTTCTGATTTAAGATTTTAAACTTTTTGTATACTTCATTATTATATAATTTCCTGGCCTCCAATGCATTTTCTATAATTTGCAGTACTTAATTCTTATTTACTATATGCAAACTAGCTTCTTTATCACTACATATTTTATTCTCATTTACTACATCTGTTTCTTGATTTTCAGATTCTGGTTCACAGTTGAACCACAAATGCTACTATTATTACCATATGTTCTAGATTGCTCTTTACAGCTGGATGCATCAGTCCCTGTTATTCCACAAACATATTTCAAGTTAACTCCAATATTTAAGCATTCCCCCTTTTCCATTAATAATAACATCATTAGGAATACACAGAAGTTATGGGTTTCACTGTGACTGGGCAAAACTGAATGCACTATCAGAATCCCTGGACTACATTTGTCAAAGAAAAAAAGAAAAGAAAAAAAAAAACAGCTAAAAAAACACATTCTAAAGTGTTTTAGTGATGTGGAAAGCTTTTTACCCCCCTAAACTTATATATACCAACTCAGAAATGGGGGAATTCCTCTGAAAAAGGCATCACTGCTGGCAGAACTTGTCAACAGTGATCGTCTATGAAGGAAATCCACTAGACAACAGTTGAACTTCAAGGAGCTACAGCTTGAAAGTTCAGTCTTCATCCACCCATAGGTTATCCAGAGTTTCCATCTTTATTATCTAAACACATTATTTCTCACCCCACTCCATAATTTTCATGCTTTTCTGAAAAATATTTTAATTTATTATCCTTTTTTCAAAACTCCTAAACTGAATTTTCAACTTTTTTTTTTTTCATCTAATATTGCTTCCTCAACACTATTTTCATTCAGTGGAGAGCAACATGATATGGCATGAAAAAGCTGCAATAAATAATAACTAAAATAGAAATTCATAAAAAAAACAGTTTCTTACATAAATATCCTTGTATCTTCAGTGGTAAACACCATAGGAACCATAATATTATCTTAAACAAAATATCTGTCTATTGCTTCCCCATTCTTCATTTCAGGTCTTAGCCGGGAATTCTGCCTCCTAGCAATATTTACTATTACACTGACTTTGCTTTGCCAACTTGTCCATTAACAACAGACGACGCATACAATTTTTTAAAAGGAGAACAGTTAGCTCAGTTTTGAAATCAGCCAACTTCCTGAATTCACAACATCTTCCTGCTTTACATGACTATTCTGCATCCCTGGTTCCCCTGTCTGCATCTTTATATCATATGAAAATGTATCCACCCCGGAGGTCATTTCAAGCCTAGTCATTTCATTCCAGTATAATACCATAGATACTCTAGTCAATGCTCAGGATTGCTTTTAGTAATGACTGCCTATGTCCAGGAGGTTTGAGGGTGCTATCCCTTGTATGAATTTACAGTGCCCCATCCATTCATCCAGGTTTATTTTCAGCAGTGTCATAGAGGGCTCTGCTTCATTATTCCAAAGACTTGGTAGTCACTGGGACACGAATCTGTCCCTCCAGCACATTCTGTTAAAGTTGAAAGCCATATTTAGGTCCCTGTAATGGGTAGCTCAAGTCCCATTTGAGTTACAGATATGCAGCAAATTCATTAGGTTTGGGTCAGAGACTGCTCTGTAAGCCAGGGCACCAGGGCACAGCAACACTATCTGCTATTTATGACTTCGTATTCATTTTATTGAGCATTTCATTTTGCAAGCCTCCTTCTTGCAATTTAGTAACAATAACATGTGGTAATCATTTTCCACATTATTTGTATTCACCTTGCCTGTCACACTTATTCAACAACAAGCTATTTGTCTCCATCCTCATCTCTTCCTTATTTATGTTACCCTCTTAAAACATCATCCATCACATTCTGCAACCATTTTTAGATTTTTTTATATAAAGATTTTATCATCTGTAATTCCAGATTTTACTGAAATATTTTCTTTCATCTTTTTTCAAATAAACCTAATTAATTCCAGCACAACTCTTTTTATCTGTTATTCCATTCTGTATCCATTCATTTAGTATTTTAGAGAATATTCATTTTTCATTTTCATTCATCTCTTTATAATATTCACAACCTAATTCAACCATTCCTGGTGTGGATTATTTCCTTCCTTCCTTTATTTGTTTCTTCCCTTCCTCTCATAAAAATTTCCCTTTCTATAGATTTCTTAACATTTTCAGATTTTTTGCATTCCATATTTGTTCTTGTACTACTTCAATTTCATGTATTCTACCAGCATGCTTTTCTACAATTTCTATTATTTTCCCTGATTATGTAAAAAATTGTCTAAACAACATATTTTTAACTTTTTTCTATTTTTCTTACAGCTTCCTTTCAGATTTTTTTAAATCCATATCTCTTCTTGTAGTACTTAATTTTCATCCATATGCTCACAAGCTTTTCAACAATTATAATTATAATTATGTATATATGCTTATATCTAATGTTTCCATCTTCATTAAATATTGCATTCATTCTTCCTTCTTATTCTCATCTCTTTTCCAAAAAAGTGAAGCTTCCTACAATTATAAAAAGCTTTGTCTAAACATTTTTTTAACCTTTTCACTAAGTTTATATGACTAAGTTTCTATTTCTCTTATTCTATTACCACAGTATTTTATTTATTTATTTATTTATTTTATTTTATTTTATTTTACATTTGTTGACCGGGCTAGTCTAACTGGATATATGTCCATTTTCAGTAGAGGCCCAGGGAGAAAAGCTCCAAAGACAGATACATTATAACAAAATGTATAAGGTTACAAATACAAAAAGTGTTTGTCAGGTTACAATCAAGTTAACATAGCAGTAGATACAAGCATTTTACAGTTTATTACAAGACAAATATTTACAATAATATGGGATAACATATTCACGTGAGGTAGATTAAACTTAAGGTTTACAATTTCATGAGAATGGTTGTATAAGAGTATTGATAACATGTTGAATGAGATATCCATGTGAGGTAGAACATCACTAAAGTGGGTTTGCTATTTTTCTAAAGTTTGCAGAAAGAGCATTAAATTATAATTGAGGAGGAGTTAGGAGAAACTTAGTCACTGAAGTTATATGTTAGTCAGGGTTTTCCTGTTTTTTATATATAATTTCATAGTATACTCCCCTATTCCTTTGCTTCATTCTTTTTTCTTCCAGAATCAAAAATATTTTCATTTATCTTTATAAGTACTCTACCAATCTATCTAGTTTTGTAATGTACTCTCATGGTAACATAATGTTCCCATAAAATGTCATGTTCACTTTTCATCGCATCTGTTTTAGCAATCCCTCCAATCAATCATTTATTTATTTCCCCCACTTGTATTACTTTTCTGTCATGACCTGTTCTAGTGCATACCATTCTTTGTCTAAAACCACAGCTATATCTACCCAACTTGATATATATTTCATATATTTTGAATATATCACATAATCTATTGGCTAGTTTCTATTTTTTCCATGTTAAATCCTGTATTCTTTTGTTTAATATCTTGTATTTCCCTCCTTTTCAAATTGCAGTTAAAATGTACCATAGTAACTGACATATTTAATTGGACAACATTTTTTAAGTTCATCACACATCTTTTTCATTTCCATATTTGTGTATGTATATACTACAATTATTCTTTTACATATTTCCCTATTCCTTTCATCATACACTACTAGTCCTGCAGGTACTACTACCATCACCTCCAGTATCTTTATCTTTTTGCTTTAAGAAAATCACATTAAAAATCATATTCTGAGCACATATCAGTCCCCAGTGATCATATAATCCTTTACCCAATTTGCCTTAATTCTTTTCCTTTGTATCTACTTTACACATGTAATATCTAACAAACATATAATTTCCATACTTATTTTACACCACTCAGTCACAACTAGACATGTTTACCATTTTGAATGCTGTATACATGCAGTGGTAATATATGAAAAGTGAATAAAATAGCAGGGAACCACCAGACTGAGTTACACTTTTTTTAAAAAACAATAAGGTACAATTGTAAAGGTACAATTCCGTTCAAACCAGGAGCTTTATCAGCCCCCAGTTGAATGATCCATTTCATCTCATTATATTCGTTACTGTATATGATGAGATGAAATGGATCATTTGACTGAGGGCTGATATAGCTCTTGGTTTGAATGGAACTGTACATTTAAAACCAGTATTGAAGAGAAGCAGGGTGCAATACTGACTGATGATTGGTTGATAGCATTTTAAATTCAAGTTAGTGCATTGAATATTATCTGATGAAGGACTTGGATCTATTTGTGCATTTTGGATTTTACAATTGTTTTATTGTTTTAATAAAAGTGTAACTTGGTGTGGTGGTTCCCTGCTATTTTATTGACATTTCATTTGTTGGACGTTATTGGCAATGGACCTTTGGTGGAAGGTCTTAATTATATATTCATGTAGTAGTAATATTTGAAGGCATTCTTTTCCTTTTTTGTCTTTCTTGTTGACATTTTTTTGTATTTTTCTTTTCTTTCTTTCTTTCTACCCTCCATCCAACTGATTTATTATTTTCATATCACTCTTCTCCTGTATAAGGCTCTCCTTCTTCCTTGTCTTTTCCGTAGCAAAAAAAAAAAAAAAAAGAAAAAAGATATTTCAGAGGCTGTTAAGGCAAAAGGCATGACATATATTCCATGACATGTATTCTTTGATTAAATTTATTTTTAATTTATTTTCTAACAATATAACTGTACCAAGTTATAGTCCTGTAACACATCTCATTTTATTACTGTTTACTTCTAATTTATACATACAATTTTCTTTCTATTGGTTGTTACTGCTGTACAAAGTAACCTGGGCTGGCCCTGCAATTGTTCATATGTGATCAGTGATCTACTCTGGTAAACAAATAGAAGCAAATAAATAAATAAACAAACAGATATATAATATCTATTTACCATTTAACATTTTGTATATTATATTTATATGAATTTATATGAGAACAAGCCTACCTTTCCTGTTATGAATGGTGGATGTGCATTTCCTATTTAGAGGCATATGGTGCAGCTTTTCATGCTATACTAGATACTGTACTGTGATTTCTGGTAAAAAAAAGGATACTTATTTTCCTGAAAAGATTCATGATTCTGAATCTGGACAGGAAATAGAGAGGGCAAATACAGGGTTTTCTCCACTGTTTTCTGATTCAAACTCAGAGGAGAGCTTGGTTTCTTATTTTCCCTGTGAGGAATTTTCTTTCTCTGTGACTATTTTCAGAATGTGCCAGTGTTTTCTCACTAAGGTTTCTCAGTCCCTCAGAAAGTATTATGAGCTGTTAGAAGGAATTTCCTGAGCCTGCTCCCATTCCTTCAGTTCTCTCAGCTTTGGAAGATGTGTGTGCCTGCAATTTTGTTGATAGCCTGCTGCCCCTAATAAGTCAGATAGAATGTATAAAGTTCCTCAGTCTTTTAAGTTTTTATAAATTCTCTCCAAACCTGACCCAGCAGCTATAGCTTTAGTTAATCCTTCTACAGCTAGATATTTGATTCATTCCAATCCCTCTCTTTCTGACAAAGATGAGGAGATTATTGATAAGTGTAGGAAAAATGTATGCTTCTGCAACTTTGGTTTTCAGAATTCTGAATTGTTAGGCTCATATGTTAAACATTATTCTGACTAAATGTGAGGGTATGAGAAATATTTTGTCTGCATTTTCTTTTTGTGAGGAAACATTTGCTTTAAATAATTTAGTTTCTTTCATTTTCAGGTCACTACTCATTGCTTACAGTGTGCATATGACTCAGATGACACTTCTTCCAGGACTAGATAGGAATGAATGGATTGTATGGCTTTTGTCCAGTCAAGGGATGCATGGAATTTTATACTCTTGAGTCCTATTACAGAAATTTCAATTGCTTTTTTAATATCATCTCACTACACAGCAAGCAGACATCAAGTTTATACATAGGTTCATAGGTCGGTACTAGGCTATCAGCCATAGGGCCTATACAAGCCTAGCCAAACAATTCCCCAGATATTTCTTACCACAATATTTATTTCCCTGGACCTATGTCTAGCAGGGCAACTGATGTGATCCCCAGGGTGAATTTCCTATCTCCCATCCAATCATCAAGGTTCCTTTTGAAGAGGGCCAAGGAGGCACTCAGCTTGACATGTATGAGCAGTCTATTACAGAGTATAGGGAGTCTCTGGGTCAGGAACCTATCCCTCCAGCATGTTTTGTTCATTATGATGACAAGGTTTATATCCATGGAGCATGTGGCTCTGAAGGATTGGGATTTCTTTAAGTGGAGCATGTCCAACAGCTCAGGGTTTGACATGGCCTTGTATGTTAAGCAGAGATTGCCTCTGAGTAGATGATATGCCACATAGTATCGCTGGAGTTTTTTAGACGGTCAGCATAAGGCATCTGCTTTAGGCCTGTGATTCTTTTAGTGAGGTATTTCTGCGGCCTTTCCAGCTGTTGCAGATGTCTTGTGAGGTACATACCAAATGGGGCATTGTACACTATAATGGGTCTAATGAGAGATGAGTACAGTTGGACAATGACCTCCTTTTTTCTGGATGAAAAGCCCTTAGTGATAAGGTGTGCCACATAGAAGGATTTCCTGATTGTTGTGGTGATGTGGTTATCGAAGGTGAGACCACTGTCCACCTGTGTCCCTAAGTCTCTCATCACACTTTCGGTGTTTAGTGTACTTCCACCTATGTAGTAATTCGTGGGTACATGGTTTTTCCCAAAGGGGATAACTATACATTTCTTGGCATTAAGCTTGAGCCCATGGTTCTGGCACCAAGCATCTGTTTCTGTAAGGCCCTTTTGTAGAATATCCACATCATTTTGGGATTCAATAATGGCTCCCAGTTTGCAGTCATCTGCAAACTTTGTTAGCCAGAGTCCCTTAGTGTTGGCCTGTTCTTCAGAGAAGTAGATGCCAAACAAGAGTAGTCCCAGGACTGAACCCTGAGGTACTTCACTTGTCACTTGTCTGGAGCTGGATGTGGAGTCAGCTACTTTTGCAGTCTGGGTTCTGTCAGCAAGTCAGTTGTCAACCCATCAAGCGACATAGGGATTTATGTCCAGCTTTTTAAGTTTATCTATGATTCCAGAGTGTGGGATGGTGTTGAAGGCCTTGGCGAGGTCCAGATAGGCTGTGTAGACTACCTTACCCTCATCCACAACTCTGGAGACTGATTCGAAGAAGTCAATCAGGTTCAGGAGACAAGATCAGCCCTTCACGAACCCAAACCGGGTGGGGTCCAGTGTTTGAAGGTTGCCAGTGTCTTTGTTTATAAGTTCCATGATAACGCATTCCATGCCCTTGCAGATCAGGCTCTTCAGACTGATGGGACAGTAGTTCCCAGGATCCAAGGTGGATACCCCGTGTGGAGTTGGATAACTGTAGCTGTGCGCCACTCAGTGGGCATGAAGCCTGAGGTGAGGCTATGGTTAAACATGACACTTAGGTGAGGTGCCAGTTAATTTTGTAATACATGTAGTACACAGCCCAGGATGTCATCTGGTCCCATGGATGTTGTATTCTTAGCTTTGGAGAGTGCAGTTTCTACCTGTGTGGCCATGATTACCAGAATTTGGCAATCTTTTGGTATTGAGATGGACCCTTTAGGGGGTGAGAGGTGGGTGAAGTTGCCACTAAATCAATCTGCCAGGATCTACAGTCTAACTTTTCCTCACCGTATCAGAGGAGCATTGTAGTATTTAAGAAAGCTATAATAAAATAATTGCATTTTGATCAATGTATGCAGTGTTTTGCTAGATATAATGTTAACAAAAAGGAATGGCACTAAAACATCTTTCTGATGACAGGAATGTAGTTATTAATAACATAGCTATGAGTGGGAAGCTGTATTGTGAAATATATACATATGTTTACAAACAGGAAGCATATTTACAATTTACAGGATGCCAAATGCTACCATAAAATGGTATTGGATCCTACTTGGAAATTTAAAAAGGAAATAGATAACATTTTATGGTTTGCAGTAACTCAAGGTATTATTCAGAAACAATGGCTTGGAACTTATACTAGATGTACCAGAGAGTCAGACATTTTATATACAACCTAAAAGACAGACCAACTCTCTTATAGTCCCAGGAAGACTAACAGCATTGGGGAAAGAGTCACTTACAGAATCACTTCTGAATTTTTTATGCAGTATTTAAAACCAGTTTTATCTTAGAATAGATCCAAAATGCAAGATACAACTGATTTCTTTAATTCATGGGTCATTTATTGATGAAAACATCTCTGTATATGTGTGGTTTAGAAGATAATTCACTGCATACCAGCATACCAGATTGGGCAGGGGTGTTAGCATTAGGCTTTTGGTTACAGAACACTCAGTTATATAGTCCAGGGTTTAATACATTTCTTTTATGCCTTACAGAACACATTTTACCTAAGAATGTGTTCTATTTTGATAATATTTATTTTTTGCAAATGATGGGGTACGTAATTTTTCCCTTCTTATGCTGACCTGTTTATGGGCATATATAGAGTTACAGCTTATTTATGATACCAGCTACAACATTTGTATCTGTACCATTGAAATGTGGCACAGAAATGTAATTGTTGGTTGCTATGGACATTAGATCTTATCTTTCATTAGGAATTTGTGGAGTGTTTAAATAGTAATAAGTGAGACATAACAGGTGACTAAAAATCAAGATGGTACAGTAAGAACATCATTATTTAGGAAACTATTTCTTAAAAATTCTTTGCTGGAAGCTAACAGTATACACCCCAAATATACTAAAAACAATATTCATTTTTCAACAGATAACAGGTTGGCAACAGATTTTGGGCAAAAAAGAAAAACAATGGATTATCATGTTGGGTGCTTTGTTCATACCTTTTTAAATACACATTTTTAAGATGAGATATTTTAGGTTCATAAATTCATTCATTGTTGTATTTGTTCTTAGCTCATATTTATTCATGTAGCATTTATGCAGTGACTAGGGTTCTCAACTTTTCATGTCATAAATTCTGGACACGTACGCGAAAGCAAAATGCATGTAATTTTCATCCACCCACCCCCCAACGCAGCCATTCCAGTGTCCCATTACTTGGCTATTTCTCCATTTCTCCCAGTTGCCATAAGCACTGTTCAAAACTCTCAGTGTGCATACTGTCTTCTGCTTTACTTCTACAATGATTACAAATATTTGGATTTAATTTGAAACTTTTATTTCAAATTTTATAGCACAAACACTGATAGACATTTGCCAAACAAAACAATATAGTCTTACAATAAAAACAGACATAGCATTAAAACTTCTCTGCCTTTGAAATGCACATTCACTGATACAGCATTAAAACTCATAGTCAAAGAAAATGTATCTGGCCAGTGGTGGATTAAGTTTACCTTTGGGCTGCTTTCAAATCATAGACCTGTTGCATACATTTTTAGGACCATGCAAAAGTTCTTTGATTAATCTTCCCGATTCATTAAATTATAATATATAATAATTAAATTATATCCATTGTATAATACAGCGCCACTTGTTAGAGCATGTTTTATATTAATAGGTTTGAACATTTTTCCAGTAAGCAATGAAACAAAACATATGAACCAATAATAACAAAACTGCCCAATTAAAAATATTTCAACCATAAAAGACCACTCAAATTTCTGTCATTATAATCCACCAATATCAGTCAATATGCACAATCTCTGCAGAAGTAAACATCATCTGAATAATTCCACATTAAAGAGATCTGTAACTAATGAAAATGTTGCTGCTAGCAAACAACTTTATATTTCATTGTCTGCTGCACTTGAAGAATACATTCCCTATGACAACTTTATATTTCATTGTCTGCTGCACTTGAAGAATACATTCCCTATGTTACATTAAAAAAAATGGTAAGCTGGTAATTTGCCCTTCATCTGTAATTTCACACATCTGTCGTTATCCTTCAAAAACAATTGAAATTCCCACAAAAAAGTTTCTCTAGTTCCCTTTTTTTTAACTGCATTCTCTCTCTCCATAGTCAGCGTGCCTCTGAGTTGTGGTAATGCCAGTTGTTTTCCATACTTCTCAGCTTCTTTACCTGCCAAAGGTGTCACCTACCAATTCACACTAACCAATAGATGCTGGTATTTTACACAGACATTTTAATTTAGGTAAGTTCATCAGCAAATACCAATATATATATATATATATATATATATATATATATATATATATATATATATATATATATATATATAAACAGAGTATCACAGTGATTCAGTGTTACAGCTTTTTCATAAAAAAATGCAGTTTGCTACTCAAAGCTCTCAACTACTTGCATCCAGAATCAGGGACAAATCAAGAAATAATCAGGGACACTTTTTTAAAATATTAATACTCTTAACTTGAGAATGCTGACAGAATAAGAGAATGTGAAATATTATGCATACTCTAAAGTAAAAGAAGTCTGTAAATCTAATTATTGCAATTATTTAGTAAGTGTAATCTACCTACACATTTTCTCCATAAATCACCAGTTTTAGGAAGGATTAGTAGGGTCAGAGCTACACTTTGAGCCAAAATCAGGGACTTCCCTGAAAACTGGGGAGTATTGAGAAGTAAGTTGCTGCTAATTCTCTTCTGAGATTCACTTCAACTCATTCATGATCAATGTGCGTTAAATGCCATACAATTTCACCAAATTATGTCAGTTGTAGGAGTTACAAAACCTAAATCCGCACTACTGGTATCTGTCATGTGTGCAAGGAGTGAATGTCTGGTCATAAGTGCTTATAGCAAATATACCCTACTGCCTAGGGTTATGAGGCCCAAAGTGGGGATGTCACAAGCCTATCTTAATTTAAAGATGTAGGAAGAATGAAAAAACAATATTGAGCAATATAGGTCCCAAAACAAATCCTTGAGTAACACCCACTCCATTCTAACACATTCTGACTTACTGCTTAGCAGTGTTACTCTATTAAACCTGTTGCCTAACTACTCTGTAACCCACCCCACTATACATGCATTTACTTTAAGCATTATTAGGCTGTTAATGACAGTAACAACATCTGGGAATGAGTCAAAGACCTTAGTGAGGTCTAAGTGTATAATTAAAATGGTTTACTCATAAGCCATCAATAATCTTTTTTCGATTACTGTTCATAAAAATGTAATACTAAAAACAATAAGCTATAAAACCTAAACAAGAGGAAAAAAATTCTGAATGGTGGCAAGCCCCCTGCACCTCCTAAAATTATATATATCAATGGTCAACCCACAGTGAAGAAAAGGGGAAAAAAACACTGAAAAGCAAACTGCCGGCTCAAACAATACAATACAATACAATATATTGTAGTGAAACTCACCACGACACTAAATTTAAACACTTAAGCCACTATTGCAGCAATCATCTGTAACTATTCTAATTATAACAGATAACCTCAATCAAGTGCATCTGAAACAGGCTTATAGAAATATGGTAAAAAGGTAAGAGTAGATCAAGCATGAAAAAATAAAATGTGCAGTGCTTTCCCTAGGGAGTTCTTATTAGCTGACATTAGTAAACTTAACAAACATCTTTCTAAAGAATTACAAAGAACCGAGGTGGGACTAATAGAATGATAGCTCTGAATTTGGTCATTAAAATGAGGACTAAGTCATCTAATTTTCAGTTTTTTGGTACTACCCCATGTAATTGTACTGAACTAAATACATGCCAGACACACACACACACACACACACACACACACACACACACACACACACACATATATATATATATATATATATATATATATATATATATATATATACCTCTCACTTGTCTGACCATTCGTGGTGGTCTGCAGCCACTGCACAGTTCAAACATCTTCTGGAATTCAAATTCCACCCACATAGAACACAAAGACATAAACAATCATGGCTTCTGCGTCTGTGGACCAGATGCAAAGAACACAAAGACATAAACAGATGTGGCTTCTGTGTCTGTGGACCAGACGCAAATGGTGTTTTCAAAGAAGAACGCCCTTTTGAAGATTGGGGAAAGAAGGGCGAATCCTGCCAGCCTAGTCAAATAGAATTTGATACATAATTCTATCATTTGTATATATAAATGTAAAATACAGGCTTGTTTTCTTAAATGAAAGAAAACACTGTAAAATGCGAACGTCAAGATTGTTGCAACATTGCCATCTGCTGTAAGGAAAAACAAGCCAAGCATTTCAAATGTTCTTTGAAGTTACAATTATCAAAAAAGTAGTGCTGAAGCAACTGGCTGAACACATTCTTTCTATTGTCTTAACTTAAGGAATCATTTTTAGAGTATACATGTGAAACTTCTTCTATTGTTGTAGTTTACTGAGCAGGTGTTAGCTTGCTAAATAATGCAGTTTGTTTGCCTGGGAACTCCAGACAGTGTCAAAATGATGTAATGTGAATACTGGGAAAACCTAAGTGTCAAAATGATGTGATATGGGAGGGCCTTAGCAGAGCTGTTTGTTAGTGTTTTTAAAAACTATTGTTGAGAGAGGGACTGAAAGCATTTTCTCTTGGACCATCAACCCCGGCACTGCTTATGCTCTTTATATCTGTAAGTAGGATTGTAGCACTGTGTTTTCTCTTAAGAATAGCTAAAGATTAGAAAGATTGTGTTTTACTTTGACATCAGACCTGTCCTACTGTATTATTTTAAGTTTTTGTGTGATCTCTGAACTCTTAGATATCTCTGTGGTGTAGTAGTATTGATTTGTGTTTTTAATTATTTATTATTAAATATTTTTAAAACTTTTACCTGTGGATGGTTTGTGTAGAGACACAGTAAACTCTAGAGTACATTACATATTTATAGAGTATTGTAATAAGCCACTCTAATAAGCTTTAGACTGAATAGTCACATTACCAATTGAATAATAATATTGCACAGTAATAATTGGACACCCTTTTAAAGGCATTTGGGTATCTGATAATTACTAGCTGGTGGTGGCAGGAATTACTACTGTATAGTCTGGGTAAAGGGTACAGCTGGAGAATCTGTGTCAGCCTTTCCCAGGAGTGACTGTGAAGTTGTATAAATACTTATCTCAAAGTTTGTGTGGTGTGTCAGCTACCTGGGCAGGGGCATGATGCACTGGTGGGACAGAGAGGGTACTGGAGTTTAACTTGCCAGCAAGGCTGAGATCTGGACCCTATAGCTATGCCAGTGGGGAGTCTTATTGGGGACCTGGAGATCAAGGGAGCAACCAGCCCCAGACTGACTGTGATCTCTGTGTGCACTTAAGGGAAATTGTACTTTACTGTGTGCATTTGTTATAATTTCCTCTTCCATGAGAGAACCTCCCTGGTGTTAGTGTTGAGGATTGAGGCTCATTAATTGCTGGGCCAGGGCACGGTTGTCTCAGCTCTTTAAAAAAAAGGTATTTTTTTTTTTAATTAAAAGAAAAGATTTTATTTTATCCGGACAATACACTGCGGTCTCTGTTTTCTGGACAATGTCCCTTAATTCTGAACAGAATTCTGGACAGCTGGTAACCCTAGCAATGATGGATTTATTATATACTTTGTCTTTATTTTGTATAAACTGGTCACTGCTTGATGATGTCATAATTGAGAGGTTAAAAAATACAGTCGTTTTGATTGAGCAAATTAGATACTGATGGAGGCCTTGTGCTGAAATAAGTTTTATTTTGAGGCAGTGGACCAAAAATGAATTTAATGGCATTGTATTTGAGTGCTGTGGAGTGTACTTTTTAGTGATAGATTCTGTTGTAGTTGATACCTGGAACAAATTATTCAATGGGGCCATAGAGGATTTAAAATATATAGATGTCATGGTAGTTTGTCAATAGAGTTTTCATGTGCTTTAAGAGCTTGGAAAAGCCGTATGACAACACAGTCTAGTGCATCATATAGGAAGATCTGCACTAGTGCAATGTCCTGAAACACTCCTGCATATCATTCAGGTTCTGTACCTGTGAAATAAGATTTATGCCTATATTTGCAGCATGAAGTTAATTACATTCAAGGGGGGCATAAGACACCAGCAAAACAGCATTTTATTTTCCCTCTCGTTTATAGTTTTCATGGGCATGCAATGCAGGCAAAGTTTTGGACAGCATTCAGTCTTGGTATATGAGAACTGCATCATTGTTACTTTCAGAAAATACTGTTCTCTTAGTGTCAAGTACCTGTGATTTCCAGAATTTACTAAAGCAATTCATTTCAGAGTGTGAAGTAATTGAGAAAACAACCAGTAGCTCCAAATCAGAGGTTAATATCCTCTCCTGGAAATTAGTGAACCCCTTCCTGCAAGTGATGGGAGTGTCTTTTTATCTTGCTCAAGACAGAAGGGAGAAAAGAATAGGCAATTCACCAGAGGACTAGTGCAGCGTCACTACAACAGAAATCAAACCAGAAATCAGTGGTAAAATTGAGAATTGAGTCCTAGGACAGTGATTTCAACCAACCAGACATTTTATATCTTCTATACCATCTATCACCATGAGGTCTGCATAGTGACTGAAAGGCTATGTTCAAGATTACAAGTGAGAGAAATGAGGTTCATTCACAGGGTAACTGAGTTCACTCTCTTTGACAGAGATTCATTCAAGCACAGGCTGTTACTGTTAGTAGCTCACCTACAGCACATAGCTTGATACTCCTGGGGTTCATTTAAAATGATTTTTTTACTGAAATATAAAGCACTTCAGCAAGAAATTCAGATTAGCAACTTAAGGTCATATACAGTGTAATATTTACTTGTAGCTAACTCATTACAATGGAATTTCTAATCTGGGAGACATTGACAATCAAATAGTGGCACCACAGTATCTACAAACATTATGTAGACATGCTTTCATTTGGAAAATGAAATGAAAAAACTAGAAAGAAAAAATTCCCCTAATCATGCAGCAGTCTCCTATATAATATATTGGTTTGGAAGGTTGTTAAGTCATAGGAATAGAAAAAAATGCTCATTATATAAATCAGGAATGCAGTACAGGCCATCTCTGCCATTCCCTTGACTGCATCTACTGGATATATGTTCCTTTTTATCACCATGCACAACTGGGCAAATAAAAACATAATCATAAAAGAAGAAGTAATTAGTAACAGTGCCTCAAGTACTTCAGATGTTTTGGAGAATGGGAACTTGGGGACCTGGGTTTGAATGGCGAGCAGACATATTCTAAAATTATTGAGGTCTTTTCATGTATGTTCATTCTTTTAGCATATTTTCTAATTAATACTTTGTTCTGAATATAAAAGTTAAAATAAAAAGCTAATAACCAGAATCTCTAGTTGAAGTACAGCAATTACATCAGAAATAATTACATTTAGCTCTCTCTACAGACTTTCTAAATGGGACCCCTTTGTTCCATTTTCAGTTAAGGACCCTACAGCACTGGGTGACTATTACTCAGAAAAGCACATGGTAAACACATGCTTAAGAATTACATAATTACTGCTGGGAAAAAAAGGTGAACTGTCAACAGGGGAGATCTTAAAAATTATAAAAATTAGGACTAAAAAGAAAGTTAAAAAGTAGAGGGTGAATGAGAAACTGAAGCCACGTAGCTTTTCAGAATATATTACTTCCTGAATATGCATGGTCCACAACTTGGCACCTTCAGGCATGTGATTCACAGGACAGCTGGTGAGTGTATGAAACCACAAAATAATTGGAAATAATTTTGATTATATCAGCATTGCTTTACATTTTTAATTCACAATGGATTGCTGCTTTAGTGTTTTTAATCAGCTCAAATGTCTTAACAATTAAATATTTAAAAAAATGAAATGAGAGACACATTCTTTTCAGAAAGTGTGTATAGCTACGCTGCCATCTGTAACTGCCTTGCTTCAAGGTGCTTGTCTAAAATGGTAAAGAATAGAAGTATTGAGTGACATGATAAAAAGAAAAGAACATCATTGGTACTAATCTTTCTTAGGTTTTAATTTCAGAATACTTGTTTCTTTATTTAGAAAGATTAGCAGGAATCTAGATAAAATTAATACATTTAAATGTGACTGCTGGAAGAGTTTACTTTTTATTTTTAATAAAGAATAAAGGAGAAATGCAAAACTGGATGACAGGTGCTACAAAGGAAGTGTAACCACAGTAGTTTGTCTATAATGTTTCACTGGTTTCCATACAGAATCCTCTAATTCATATGTTTATTTGTATGTCTAAACTACTACCCACATTAAAAGACTTCTTACAGGACTGGCAGATGGGCAATACTGTAAGTGACCATCTGGTGAAAGAGTCCGAATGAAACTACTTATTAAAACTATTTTTATCTGTGCAAGCTTACTAGGCACTCACATTGGCCAGTTCATGCAAGATTCAAGAAAGATGAAATGAAAACTTTTTTTTTTCATGTTAGTACTAAAATGTCTGTGCATATGGTTTTAATCTGTACAAAAAATATGAATGAATACAGCTCAAAGCCATGTACTCCAGGAAAAAAAAGTTAGTGGTCAGCAATATTCACAAGTGATGTTTTACATAAATAGCAGACAGGAGCTATGGATTAATTGTAATTATCTCACTGAAAGAAAGGGAAAAAACATTTTATGTGACTACAAGAAAAATCAAGTGCATGTAAGAAAAATATATGTATATGTATGCATGTGTGTGTGTGTGTGTGTGTGTGTGTGTGTGTGTGTGTGTGTGTGTGTGTGTGTGTGGACACACACATGGATATGTGAAGAATGGGGATGCATTCAAAATTGTCAGGTTGAAAATTGCAAGTCCTTACGTTTTTGAAAGTAGGGATTTTACTGCATGTTTGCCCTTAACCCTAAGTACTGTAACCATAAATATGGTAAACTTAAGAGGAAGGGGGAGCTAAGTTCCACCAAAGTGGATAAATGCATTTTAAACATTCTAACTTTTGAAATTGTGAGGGCTCATAATTCTTGCCCTTACAGTTTTGATAGATTGCCAGTGAAATTGATGACCCATTATAACGGGAAAATGAAATATTTAAAAAAAATCATAGATTAATATGGACAGCAACATACCCTAGGATCGGGCAGCCATTTTCAGAATCTTGTCAGCTAGTTATAATCAGATGCCAAACTTGCTTGATATATAGAGCACATAACTCTGAACCATTTAGAAGTACACCCATCATGTTTCCATATTCAGCTGCCCTGTACTTGAAGGTACTTACTAAGCTAGCAATGCTTAGAATATGGCCCTACAAAACACAATAAAAATAGACTAAGAATGCACAAAAACCTCCCTAGATGAAAAATGTCTGCAAAAACCACCATTTACAAAAAATATCTTGTAGCAAAGCCTAATCTGTGTGCCAGTCTAGTGTGCATTACCCTAAGTCATCTTTATTTAACTAAGAACATCATGCTTCAAAGATACAAAGCTTGCAATGACTGACATTATAGCAGAGTCACAAAATACAATTCATTCATTTAGACATCTTATAAACCTTGCTTAGAACTGCATTAGAATGAATAAACAAACCTATTGTACTAACCTTTAATATAAAAAAAAATCCAAGACTTATTTAGTCATCAGTATAGAAACTAATATATCCTGGCCAACCCATCTCATCCTCTATTTCTACCAGAACTGACTCAATACCATCTCAGTTCAACTCCTAATTTATGCAGACAGTACTATTCCTTATTAATGCTACTACTATTACTACTAATAATAACAACAATTCACCTATACGTCCCCAGTCTCTACTAACCAGTCAAGTTCATTTTCCTTTTTCCCAGTCTCCACCTTTACTTTAAGCAAACTTCAACTGAAACTAAAAACAGATCTCCTTAGCTGCTGACCAACTTCCAACAGATTCCGTAAATTATTACCTGATTGCTGTGGCTTTCCCCTGTATCCTGATAGATATGTTCCATCCATCTGGAAAAAAATCTTATATGATACTACTCCGACAAGGTGGCACATCAACTGACTTTTACATCTATAGCCCTATTGTTATCTTATCCCTAGAACATGTATCCGTTCACATTTCCTACAGTACATTAACTCTAGCAACCTTCTTCCAAAACCCAGCATGGTCTTAGACCTCGCCATAGTAGTACCACTGCTCTTTTCATCTTCACCAGTATATAAACTAATGTAGGAATGATCCAAAAATGGTTTCTTCACTATTCTTGGATTTATCAAGAGGACTTGACACTGTATCCCATCAATGTCTTCATACTGAACTTTGTTCCTTCTGCCTCACACAGCCATCTTTCTCATGGTTCCATAGCTGTCTGACTGACAAGCAGCAAGCAGTCAAATGGAAACAAAATGTCTGCTTCTTCACACCAGTCACTGTCAGCTTCCCACAATGATCACTATTAGGTTGTCTCTTATTCAACATTTTTATAAACAAACTAAATATTGCCATCTACCTTGCTAGCATATTTCAATATGATGCCAACTTACCCCTTATACATGCAGCCTCATCCCTGTTGACACTTCAGTACATCACCCGACATTCTTTCAGTGTTAATGAAACCTGACTAAAAGATGCATCTATTTTTTTTTATATCCTAAAAAAAATGGAACCCAGAAAAAACTACTGGGTATCATAAGTGACAATAATACCCCTAATCTGACCAATACATATTGCAAGCCATTAAAAATGTATGCTAGAACCTCTGCTCCCTCTATAGAATCAAACACAACCTGACAGATAATGCAAGACAAGCACTAGTATCTCCCTACTTTCTTCCTTCCCTACAATATGTCTCGTCTATTCTTCCAAACTTAAATGCTACACTTAAAGCTAAACTCACCACCTGTTTCAATAAAGTAGCTAAATTTGCTGTCAACCTTGTGCATAGGCTTTATCATTGAAGAGACCTGAAACAACTAAAACGTCTTGAGCTATCCAGTTATTTAACAAACTCACAACTTATTGCTGCACGCAAACATACAAGTGCGACAGAAAAAAGTTCCACCACTAGAAGATATCCTGCAACACTACTCTCCAGGTAAAGACCTTCACTCAACCAATAAACTCTAAGTAATCACAGCAAAGTCTAATTATGCAGCAGGCAACTCCCTATACTCATTACATATCTAAACTCTAGATCACAATCCTAATATATTTAAAACAGACCATAAAATGTTCCACCTTCAAACCCTTACTAAAACAACACCTAAGCTATGTATAGTTGTGCCCCTGCCTCTCACCTGGTTATCTCCATTTCTCCTTTGTCAGCTCATACCCTCTTATCCCTTTATAATCATTATCACCTTCTATGTAACAAACCTTTCTACAAGTTCTCCTCAATTTCCTTCCTACCTTAATCCCCTCTTTACATTTCAATTTCTTTCTGCCCTTCACACTTTATCCAACTCCTTCAAATACTCTCCAGCACTCTTTTATAACCAGGTAATAAGTAAGTAAGCATTTTACTATTTTTACCCCACTGTCCTTGACTCATCAGCTGTACACTGCCTCACTCCCTCTTCTGGCATTAACTGTTGTCTACCTACAGACCAGTGTTTTACACTAATTAGCTCACATTTATTTACTCCTAACATCTATACTGTAGCCCTCATTACCCATGTCTCATAAATCATATCTAATGTATACTTCTGACACATATTGCACATAAACTTCTTGCATGCTAAGTGTTCTATACTTGGAATTTAATGTCATACATAATATCATCACAAAAGGAATACCCGTTTTATCATTGTATAGCGTTTCTGCAGAACAATTACATTTTTGTACCTAGATACCTTCAGAACTATCTGTATAATGTATGTTTGCAAAAAAAATATGTTTTGTCATGAGTTTCTTAAATGTATCTGCCTGAGCTGTTCTTCCTGGACGTCCACCAAAAACTGGCTTTGCCCAGTCAGTCTTTCGTAGTAAACAAATATAAATAAATTCATCAATCAATCAATCAATCAATCAATCAATCAATCAATCAATATGTCAATCAGTCCTATAATTTACAACCTCATAAGACTCACTAAGTAAAAGAAGATAATTAACAAAATAAATAATATGCTATGGGGTATTTGAATTGGAGAAGATTTTTGCATTCTAACCATAACATCAACTCATGTCAGCTACATACTGCAAATTTTCACTGACAGTAAAGAATATTAGAAAAGGAAAAATCACTCCCAATTCATAAGTAGTAATAAAAAGCAGAAATACAGCATGAAAACATAGCTAAGCTGTGTTTAGTTGAATAATGGAAGTCAAATTTCCTCAGCTTCTCCTTGGTGAGTGAAACATAAACACACGTTTAATTACTAAAAGGAATGAACACCCATTTCTTCACCATGCCTTAATATCTTCACAGAAAGTTTCAACATGCTGCCTAGAAGTCTTCATTGTCTGAATTACATCAGTGTCATTGTCCAGATCTAACATCAGCTAGCCAGCCTCTTGTATATCTCCTTATCTTCATTAATGTAAAAGTGTCTCGGCTACCTAAACTGGTGCAAAACTACAACAAAACAGCTGAATTTGCTGAAAACAAACAAAATATCATGCATGCTGTCAGTAATCATCACACTTCCTCATGCTGAAAGACTCACAAATTACACACCAATTCATTACACCCATTATGATTGTGCTGCTACTTAGAACATCCTCCAATGGTAAATTCCTCCTAGATCATTTAGAAACAAGTCACAAAAGCTGTTAAGACAGCTAATGCTAAATGTCATCATGGTGACTTCATACCACTGGACTTTGCAAAGAAACTGTGGAATAACCTCAGTTTTCAATCTTGAAAACCCTATAACATTAATGTTCAATGTTAGTATGTAATGACATCAGACGGGGTTTATATCTCATTAGTAATGGATTGTAGATCCTCTTAACAAACCATTAGTCAAGCTGCTGTTTGGATTACAAGTTTTAAAGGACCAAGGGTATCTGCCTTCCTTAAATTTAGATGTAACATATTCCATGGCCTACTCAAAATGTTATTCAAAGCTTTTCACCCCAGAACAGTTGCAGTGATTGTGAGAACAACAAAATGCTTGTTAGTTCAAATGCCCGAGGAGTGAAAGGAAAATCAGGTACCCATGGGAGCTGTCAAAGTTATATCATGTTTGCAATTGTATATTAAAATCACAGCCCCTCAATCACATCTATAATCAAAAAAAAAAAAAAAAAAAAGATCACACTTTTTGAATTTGGATTTGATGACTTAACTATAAAATTCTGTTTAGTAAAGACTTTCTGAACTCTTTCCTTTCTCATAATTTGAGTACAAGAGCAGTTGAAGGCTGCAACACAATACTGTAGAGCATGTGTTAGGATGACTTTAAACAAGTACCCTTCCATCTCCACTTGATAGTGTGAGAAAAATATCTCTAATGACTGAGTAACAGCTTTTAATAACTGGTGACACATACTCAAAATATGTGCCAATTCTTACCTCCTGTCAAAATTATATTGTAAGTTTGCTGTGGGCATCACTCGATTCAGTATTTCCACATATCTGTTGACACGTGTCTACATCACCCATAATAACTCCGTTTGTTTTTTCTTATATATTTAACCCTGTTGCTTAACTATACAGTCCTCCTTTCACGCATTCTGCTACCACTCTTTCTTTCTACTTAACTTTTCATTATTGTCTATATCCTTTCCATGATCTCTTATACTCATAGATAGGCACATTGTTAATTCTCATATCTAATAACGGTAATTAATTATTGCACTTTTATAGTTCTCCAAGTGATATTATTTATGGCTCCCTGACAGGATCATGACTCATTTGTGATTACTTGACACAGGTGCAACTGTAAATGACTGAAACCTGCTGAGTGCAAACATTTGTCCATAAATAATCACACTAAAAACATTTCTCTAGGATGGAAAGCCAACCTAAATTTCCCCAAACTCACTAATTATATATAGCAACTTCAAAGCTGTACCATCTTGGGAAGAGGGTAAATTCCAGGTATATCATCTATTTGATCCTCTGAAAAAAGCTGTCTAACTTCACAATACAGACCACAGAAATGAGTGGCAATCACTAGTCTTGTGAATACAAGCAGGCAGACATTATTTATTGCTATTCACTAGGTTATAACCATGCTCTTATTTTATATTAAACATTTTGAATTAATTACTATTTATCATAGGTAACTGTAAATCTTGACTAAATACCTTTTGACTATTTATCATATTTATCTGTTTAAATTTATGGAGTTATTTCTGAATATACCAATATGCAAATTTTTGGAGCTTTTTTTCACAAGGCCCACAGTAAAAGTAAGATCATTATGGTCACTTACACTATTCTAGTTGATAAACAGCTTACAAAAAAGTATGTATTGACCTCTACTACATATCTGTTTTTTTTTGTCAGTTCTTCCCAAATGAGTCATTTATGCATCACTCAAGCATGGCAATTACCTTGCTGCTATTTTTTTTTTTGTGATGTACTTGTACTGAGAAAGAATATATGAAGACAGAATATGTATTGATAACTTGTGGTTTATTATCAACATCCTGGATTCATGTGCAATTGCAATTTATACTGAAGACTACCTCACTTTTATGGTTGCCCATTACTGCCACAATGCTGAGTAACAAAGTTAGCTACACAAGTCTGTTCTTTAGCTCTGATAATCCTTTATTTGGCATCTGTTCTGAAGTGTTCTAACCCATTTCATTTTTAAGATTTCATTATTAGCTGTATTATTACTTTTATTCATCTCTTATAATGCATAGCTGATTGTGTATTATTAGTCATTCTTCCTTTAATGCACATCAGGTTTTAATCTTTCTGTAAATGAGTTGTATCTGTAATATTGCCAGAAGTCCAGACCATCCACTTGTTCAGCAAATTAGAAAACATCCAGGTTACCCTTTTCTGTATGTTTGCATCTGTATATTTTACCTTATGCGGCCTGTAGAACTGGAGATAATACTTTAGACTGAGCATTACCAGAGAATTACACAACAGAAATTACACATATGACCTGTCATTACCTTTATTGACCTTCCTATAAAATTCAGGATTGTCTTAGCTTTGCCTACTGTTTTTATTCTGTATTTCTTGAGGATCAGTTCAACTGTCATGTTCACTTGGAAGTTTTTCTCTTGGTCTGTTCATTTACATAAGATAAACCCCACTTCAAAGCTGGCATCACATTCTTGGAATGCTATTCTGTATTGGTAGCACCATGTGATTGTTAACACTCAACAATGAACTTCAACTACCAGATTATATGCCCTGGCTACTACCCCCACCCCCGTCCTCTTCTCAGATCACCCTCTGTTGTATTCTTTTGATACATTTGAATAGGCTGGCTTGTGTAATACAAAGCACCCCAGACTATATTTTGCTTGAAGGAAATGGGATTCAAAGTACAAATGGCAGCAAAACAGATGTCAAAAATTATGTTAATGTTGCATTTCATGCAAAGGTAGCATATTTCTGATGGAATAAACCTTGATTTTCTGAGTTTATTGATTCTAGAAACATGCATATTTTGTTTGAAGGAAATGGGATTCAAAGTACAAATGGCAGCAAAACATGTCAAAAATTATGTTAATGTTGCATTTCATGCAAAGGTAGCATATTTCTGATGGAATAAACCTTGATTTTCTGAGTTTATTGATTCTAGAAACATGCATTATATATTTCTTCTTTATCCAAAAGTCGTATCAGTCTATACGTGCACCTACAGTGCTCAGTGTGAAAATTAAGGGTAAATGGTATTGTTAGAGCAAAGAAGGGCTGCAGGAAGCAATGACTGAGGATGGCTAATCAGAATAGGATGGGGCTATATTAGGGTAATATCAGCTTTGATCATGGTTACAGTTTTACCTAAATAACCACTCATTCCTGCTGCACATGCTAAATTATCTTCTGACAATTCTTCTCCGCCTCTGCATATGTGCCAGGGATAGTTTGAGAAAGAGACTTCATTTCAGAAATACACTGTGGTTGGAAACATTCCATTATAATATGATGAGAAAAGCTACATTTCTAAACACAGAACTGTTTGGTTTTGATTACACGACATTACTTACCCATGAACACTCTCCCTGCTCTATCAAGTCCTGCTTTACAGCATTATCTGCTACCTGTTATTATTGACTCCCTCTCCTTTACCTGTACCATGCTTCCACCACTCATCCTTACCTGTGCATTGATGAATTATTAATTCCCCTTATAACTTTTTCATGATTACTTATGCTTTGCTCAAACCTGAGGATGGGCTCTGATCTGCAGCCAAGACAATGCCATTTATTCTAATGTGACCACACCTGCCCTTTACGACCTTATATTCTTGAGTGAAAAGTTGAGTGTTAATCCCTCAATGTAAATTTAAAGTTGCATATAGGAATCTCAGATCTACTGGTAGTATAATTTCATAATTTAAATCATACTCAGAAAAATTAGACAGACCATACTCCTCCATACACTGATTCATTAAATCCTTTGATCTTTCAATCTGATTAACTATATGAGGCAACAGTTACCTTGCATAATATAGCTGTTTCCTATGACAGCTCATTTTGCCTCACAGAGACAATACTTCAATAATGGTAAATCAGCAAGAAAGGATGAAAAAATGCATCACCACCTTATTCAGTATGAGGAACCATGAGTATATGATGAGTTGTTTCAAAAATCAGTTCATCTACTTTTTTTACAAAACTCAGAACAAGATGTATGCATAGAACAAGCAAAGTTCTGCGACAAAAGGAAAGTTGGTACATTTTTAGTTGAGCATTAAAAAAAATCTATTTTATATATATATATATATATATATATATATATATATACTAAATAAATATATCACTGATAAGGGGTAAGAGTCTAAGGAATGCAGGGCAGTTTAAGGAGAGAAAATTGCCAGAAACTGTCATTTATTCAGGGAAAACCCAGAAATAAAAATAATTTCATGCAATAAGGAAACATGCACACCATGCTGTGGTTAACTGATATTACCACGGGGGTCTCACATTAACCACAGAACAGAACATCTGTGCTGCACTGTTATTTCTTACTTGATATTGAATAGTTTTGACATCAGTACATTCACAGAATACAGTTTGGAAAATGTCATTTCTAAAAAGGAAAAAGTAAAGAAAAGACATATAAAAACTGACTTTAAGTTACTTATGATTTAATATGCAACAGTATAGACAGCGGCTATGGTAAATATGCTTCTTTAAAACCTACAGAGACACAGACATAAGGTTCTAACTCATTTACGAATTCTCCTGTTTGTTATGCTTTCACTTTAAAGCAATTTTCATGGAACTCAGACATCTGATACAGGAAACATCATGAATCTCTACTAGCTTACATTTCAGAAGCAGGGAAGCCTTGCTACGTAGAACCCCCCCCCAAAAAAAACAAAAAAAAAACAAAAAACAGCTGAAACAGATAATTCACTGATACTAGAATTACTTGACTGCAAATCTAATGTATTTTTGCCAGCTATCTCTGCACAGATCTTCAAATATTCCTCCAAAACAATCTTGTCACCACCAGAGTAAAGATTTCTTCCAGCACTGTGCTTAGAGTCATATTTCATACAGGATATCTCCAGTCAAGTACAGGAGAGTCATTGTAGTCACAACTCATCTAAACTGAAACTCAGCAAAAAGTGAGCCTGTTCTCTAACTTTGGTTCAGTCTCAAGAATTAGTATATTTTCAAGCTATCTAATCTTGCAGCAATTGTACAAACATTTTCAGGAACAATTTCATACAGAATTTATATAAACTTTTTGGATCTAACTTGTTAATTCAAACTAAAAAAATCAGTGAACAGCAAAACATCAAAATATAAAAAAAAAAAAAAAACATTAAATAAAATTAAGAAAGAAAGAAGACATATTTTTTCTAGGGGGCAGGCCCCCCTGCACCCACCCACTTTTTTATATATATCAAGTTAAAAATCATACAATATTGGGAGGAAAATCTCAGTTTTTCCACTAAACGACAGTCTCAGAGCATGTTCAACCAAACTAAGTCAACAAATGCCATTCAATAGAATAAAATACATCCATGTTTTGTAGGTAGCCGCTATAATATATTAATCATATCTCTTTGAGAATCAGACTTATTTTTATTTATTTATTTATCCTTTCTTGACTGGGTTAGTGCCACTGGGCTAGTAGCCTCTTTTCAAGTGTGACCCGAGGTGGTATTTCAACTTCTATCAGAAATTTGGCCAAGGCATCAGGGAACTCCCCAACTCGGCTAGGTGATACTCATGACTGATTGTACATGAGTACATGCGCACATCCTGTTCTTAATGCAGTGGTGGCTGGGAATACGGTATGCAAGAAGAAAGCAAATAACAGCTCTAAAACTGAATTAAATAATAGTTTGGTAGATTTGGAAATTGTGTTTCAGAAGGAGTTATTTGAGCTGATGGAGAATACTGAGAAAGAAGACTGTTTTGTTACAAACCTCTAGTCGGGAGGGTTGTGGGATGATATATTAAATGAAATGATCATTCAAAGTGAGCCAGAAAATGATGTCTCATGGGGAGACATAATGGAGAGGATCAAGGGAGAAGAATAAGACAGTATCCTAAGAAATGAAGAGCCACCCAAAAGAAAAATATATGTGGAGACGCGGTCTACCCAGAGTGGAGAGCAGAAAGAGAAGAAAAAAGAAGATAATATTAAAAGAATGTTTGTTGTAAGAATTTAAAGTAAAAGGAATGCGGAGATGGACAGATAGGTTGATAGGTTCATATGAAATTACTAGGCTAGTGGCTTTAGAACCCTTAGAATCCTAGCCAGTATAACCCCATCTTCCACAATATATGGCCCTGAGAGGCAAGAGGATGGCATGGCTTTGTGCCTATGCCTTGAGTATGTTACAGATTGTTCCTATCCATAGGGGACATAGGCACTAACCCAGATGTGAATTTGCAGTTACCCATCCATTGATACAAACTATATTTGAAGAGGGCCAGGGAAGGACTCTGCTTAACATGTATAGGGAGCATGTTCCAAAGAAGGGGCAATATCTTGAGACACATATCTGTTTCTTCAACATTTTTTGTTTGAGGCACAGACTACATTTAGATCACTAGATTGTGTGACCCTCATGCTATTTGACCTGTGGATGTGTAGCAGCTCCATTAGGGATGGATTTGTGAGTACCTTGTAAGTCAGGCAGAGGTCAACAGTTAAAGTCATTAGGAGACAGATGGAACTGATAGGGCTTTTAGTCTATCCACATAGAACATGTTTACAGCCTGTATTTTCTTTGTGAGGAACCTCTGAGGTCACCCCAGCTGCTGTAAGTGCTTAGTCAAGTACATGCCAAATGGCACATTGTACTTGATTATTGGTCTAATGAGGGATTAGTACAGTGGGACTATACTTCCCTTGGATCTGGATGCCATACCTTTACTTACAAGCTATGCCACATAGAAGGACTTCCTCACCACTGTGCACACATGGCGGTCAAAGTTCAGGCTACTTTCTATTTATGTACCTAGATCACTCACCTCTGAGTCTACTCTTAGGAGTGTGCTACTGATGTTGTAATTTGCAAAGGTATTTGATCTCTCAAAGAGTATGATAATGCATTTTTTTCGCATTTAGTTTTAGGCCATGGATCTTGCACCAATCGTTTATCTAATCTACACCCTCCGGAAGGATATCTATATCACTGGGGGATTCAATTATTGTCCCCAGCTTCCAGCTTGCAGTCATCTGCATTCTTTGTCATCCAAAGGCCTTCCACATTAGCCTTAACTTCAGAGAAGTATATTCTGAACAGGAGTGGTCCCAGCACTGAGCCCTGTGGCACACCACTGCCTGGCCACTTGCTGGATCTGGATTCACCTACTTTAACGGCATGTGCAACGTCCATGATCCAATTGGCTATCCATCTGATATGAGGTATGGGACACAGTTATACTTCCTTTATGCATCAAGACACATGTGGAAAGAACCTTTATTTTGATAAAGAAAGAACCATTTATGGGATGTTATTTTTTAGACTGTGCAAAGTACTGTAAAACTTTTGTGTGAATATGAGAAAATACAGAATTACAATTTATCAGATGAATATACAGTTAAAGCCTTTTTTGTGAAAAAAATACACATACAATTTCAAATAGAAGTTGAAAGAGAGACTTAAAAAAAATAATTTAAAAAGTATTTGTATAGGAGAGATCAACATTTCTAATGTTTTTGATAATAGATGATTATGGATGAGGGATGGGATTGTAATGTTTTGAAAATGGAAAATAAAAAAAAAAATATTCATATTCCCAAGCATTATAACTGTTGAAGGTAATATGGGTGAGGTTAAATATTGTCAAGAACCTAAAACAAGACACTTGGAAATAGGTGATATAAAAAGTAATGTTACATATGTGGGAAAACTGGGTATGATAAAAAGAAATGTAAATTTGAATGTTATAAATGTAAAAAAATGGGCATGCATGAATGGATTGTAAAGAAAAAGGATAATGAACCTGAGACCCAAAATAAGATGTAAGATAAAGAACAAAATGAAGAAATAAAAACAATGGTGGAAAATAATTTAGAAGAAAAAAGTGGCAATGAAAAAAGAGGAAGACCATGAGAGGAACACATTCTGATGTTACTGATGAAGACATAGGGTAGAAAGTAGTAAACAATGAAAAATAATTATGTTGGTAAAAGGGTTAAAGACGGAAAAAGGAAATTTAAAAGTATAAACTCAAATGAGAAAAATATAGGAGATGGATGATGATCAATATACTTAACAAAAAATAATAGCATAAAAAGAGGAAGATTTTCATTAAACTAAGGAGTAGGAAAACTAGCAATTTAAACATTCTTTCAGTAAAAATTAATACTATCAAAACATACATACAAGAACAACAATTCTAGAATGGTACAAAAAATGTGATGTAGACTTAATTCTTTTAAAAAGATGCAAGATTTGTAATAAATGAAGAGAGATTACAAACAGAAAAAATATGGAATGGAAAGATAATATGAAATTTTGGCAATTAGCATTGTTCATAAATAGTGAGTCTATGTAGAAGGGTAATGAAAATGCTAGCTGTAACATCAGTTAAGATGGGGAGACTTAGTATTATATGTTTAAGGTAGAAGGAAAAGTTTATAGACTTATACATGCAAATGTCAACTATAAAAAAGGGAAAATTTATTTCTACTGTTAGACTATGTAGTAGTAAACATTAATATTATTATAACATGAGATTTTAATGGTGATTTATGGGAAAAGGAAGAATGAAAAAGATATAAAAAAATGAGAGAAGTTATGAAATGGGGTAAATTGGTATTATGGAATAAGGAAATAAAGACATATAGAAGAGAAATGCTAAAATCTGAAATAGCTTATTTCATAATGTCTGAAACCATAAATATAGTGGAAGGTGATGCAGTTGCAGATCATTTTGCTATATGGAGGGGAAATGAACAAAAATAAAAAATGCATTAAGGTAGGTAAGGTTATAAATTTTGCCAACATCCTAGCAGATATGTTCAGTGCTAACTTTACCTCCCTCTCACCCCCTAAAGAGCCAATCTCTATACCGGAAGAATGCAAAGTTCCTGTAATCACGGCTGTACAGGTAAAAACCACACTCTCCAAAGCTAAGAACACAGCATCCATGGGACCAGACAACATCCCAGGCTGCATTCTACATGAACTACAGAATGAACTGGCACCCCACCTAAGTACCATGTTCAAATCATAGCCTCACCTCAGGCTTTGTGCCTGCTGAATGGTGCACAGCAATGGTTATCCCACTCCATAAGGGGGGAGCCACCACAGACCCCGGGAACTACCACCCCATTAGCCTGACGAGCCTGGTCTGCAAGGCCATGGAATGTATCATCATGGAACTTATAAACAAAGACATTGGTAATCTCCAAACTCTGGACCCCACCCAGTTCAGATTTGTAAAAGGCAGATCATGTCTCCTAAACCTGATAGACTTTTTTGAAGCAGTCACCAAAGCTGTAGACAAGGGTAAGGTGGTTCACACAGCCTATCTAGATCTTGCCAAGGCTTTTGACACCACCCCCACTCTGGAATTATAGATAAACTCACTAAACTAGGTATAAATCCCTATGTCACAAGATGGGTTGCCAATTGGCTCACTGACAGAACCCACACTGTGAAAGTAGCAGACTCCAAATCCGACTTCAGACCAGTGACAAGTGGAGTACCAGAGGGTTCAGTCCTGGGTCCTCTCCTGTTTGGCATCTACTTCTCTGAAGTACAGGCTAACACAGAAGGTCTTTGGCTAACGAAGTTCGCAGATGACTGCAAACTAATTGAAACTCCTAACGATGGGACATCCTACAAAAGGGCCTCACTGAGACAGATGCCTGGTGTCAAAGCCATGGCCTCAAGCTCAATGCCAAAAAGTGCATTGTCATCCCCTTTGGTAAAAACTCTGTACCCATGAACTACAACATAGGCTGTAGTATACTTAACATCAAAAGTGTGATAAGAGACCTTGGGACACAGATGGACAGTAGTCTCTCCTTTGATAATCACATCACCACAGTAGTCAGGAAATCCTTCTATGTGGCACACCTCATCACAAAAGGTTTCTCATCCAGAAAAAAAGAGGTCATTTTTCCCCTCTACTCATCACTCATTAGACCCATTATAGAGTACAACACCCCTTTTGGTATGTACTTCACAAGACATCTACAACAACTGGAAAGGCTGCAGAAATACCTTACAAAGAGGATTACCTGCCTCAAACAGATGCCCTACGCAGACTGTCTCAAAAAACTCCAGCTTTAGTCCGTCGCATATCGCCTACTCAGAAGTGATCTCTGCCTAACATACAAAGCTATGTCAAACCCAAAGCTGTTGGACATGATCCACTTAAAGAAATCCCAATCTCTCCGAGCTACATGCTCTAGGGACCTAAACCTTATCACCACAATAAACAGAACATGCCGGAAGGATGGATTCCTGTCCCAGAGACTTCCCATACTCTGGCATAAACTATGTATCTATATCAAACAAAGCTCCTCGTTAGCACTCTTCAATAAAAATCTTGATGATTGGATGGGAAATAGGAAATTCACCCTGGGGATCACCTCTGTGGCTCTGCTCAACAGTGGCACAGGAAAATAATTTTCTTGGGTGGCAAAAGCCAGGGTACCTTTTTGGCTGGACTTGTATAGGTCCAAGGACCAATAGCCTAGTACCTACCTATGAACCTATAAAAAAGAAAAGAAAACCTATGGAACAAATATGGAAAAAGATAATAGAACAATTATGGAGAGATTATATTACTATGAGGGAGTTTTATAATAATTGTTCAGAGTGGAGAATTATTTTAAAAGAAAATTCAAAACATGTTTCTACAATGGCAAGATAAGACAAGAACTATGGGAAAACAAGGATATACTAAAAGATAAGAGGATATGTTTAGAAAGAAATAAAGAGTACAATGATAAAGAGAAAGAATTATACAAAAGAAACTATTACACAATTAAATAATTATTATATAAATAGAGGTATTTACTACAAGGCAAAAAAGAAGAGGTATCAGCCTACTTAAGTAAGTTAGTAAAAGACAAGAGCAGTGTAATGAGAAAAATTAAAGAAAAACAAAGAAAAATAATAAGAAGTCAATCTCAAATTATGGATAGTCTAATAAAATATTTAGAAGAAATGCTTAAAACAACAGGGACAAAATATAATAAAACATAGAAATTGTAAAAAACCACAACTAATGAGTATGGAAACTGAAAAAGAAATGACTTTGGATGAATTAAACACAGTATTTAAATATTTAAATATACATTCAGCTGCAGGTCTTGATTGAATTGGGTTTGAAATACATACAATCCTAGAGGAGTGGAAAAATATTTGTTAACAAGTCTTAAATGAATGGTTTTAAGTATGGGAAATTATGTAGTGGGGTATCAAAGTTTATATGGAAGGAAGGAGAAAGAAGAAGATATAAAGAACTGGAGACTGATAATGTTGAATTATACAGATTACAAAACATTTATAAAAAATAATACAAAAATAAAACTTGAAAACAAGATGGAATACCTTACAGAAAAAAGTTTATATGGTATAAAATAAAAAAGATGTCAAGAATTATTAATGATAATAAGAGAAATAGTTGATGATATTTTAGAAAGAAAGGAAAATTTAAACTTAAGGTAAGAAATGTTAAGAAATCATTTGTCTCAATTGAATATGACTATTATGGGATATATTGAAAGGATACAATTTTAGTAATAACATTAGGAACTTTATATGTCAGTTTATAGATATAATAAAATAATGTTTTTTGATAAATGGATGGATAAGTAAAGAAATAAAAATGGTTAGTAGGATAAGATAAGGATGGCCTATGAGTTACATTTTATTTCCATAATCATTAATATGGTAGCGAGGTTAATACTAAAATGAATAATGCAAAATATATTATGCCCAAAGATGTAGAAATTCCATATTAATGACATATGCAGATGACATAATCATAATAACCAGAAACATTACAGAGATGACAGAAGCTATATTTTGTGTAGTTGATTGCTTGAAAGGAATAGGTTTGATGTTAAACAACGATACAAGCAAAAGAATGGGAGAGGCACAAATAAAATCAGATATTCAATGCACAACAAAAGATTTTAAAGTGCTGGGTATAGACGTTAGTAAAGAACCAGATATATAATGGGAAACATTACTAAAAGATTTAAAAGAAATTTGAATGCTACAGAAAACATATAGATCAAAACTGTTAAAATGTATGGCGAACAAATTTTGGAAATAATAAGAAACAATAAAAGAATAAAAAAAAAGAAAAGAAAAGGATAAAAATGTGGGAAATAAATGTCAATGAAATAGAGGATAATTTAAATATATGGACTTAACACATAATAAGACAATATTATTGCATTAATCCATGGGGAAATCTATCACATGAAAAGATTAAGGCAAACAAAGAAAGAAAGAAATGAATGTTGTTGTACAAAAGTGGAATTGCAATATTTCTTGTGGAGATTATAAATCAAAATACCATTAAAAGGTAATATGCCATATAAAAAGAAATGTGAAAGAATTTGAATATGCCATATAAAAAGAAATGTAAAATAATTTGTTTACTTTGTGGCAAAGAAGTAAAAATAAACATGTTTCCTTGAAATGTAAGAGATTTAAAAATTGCAGGACAAATTATGTGATGAGAATTTCTTTGAATGTTTCAAACATAGAAAAGATATAAATATGGACATGACTTAATATGGCTATTCAAAGAATATAAGTAAAGAATCAAAAATAAGAATAGATAAAAAAATGTTTTGTGTAATATGGGGAATATGCAATGAGAGAATGAATTAAATCAAGTTTGATGTAAAATGGTTCTTGACAACAATATTGAAAAAGATTAGATGGCAATTATGGAAAAAAACAATAGGGGTCTGATTTAAATAAGAATGTATACATGTAATGAAAAATGAATAATCCTTATCCACAAATAGTAATATGCATATAATTACTTTTGCTTGTAAATATGTACAAAATAAATTTGTAAATATTTTAAAATATGTTGATATTTATAAGCTGTCATGTAAATAAAGGATCCCTACTCTTTTCAATAGGTGCTGTGGGATCTTTTACATTCATTTCAGCTACTACCAACTCAAGTACATGGGACTTCAGTTTAGAATCTTCACTGTGCCTTCAAGACTAGTTTCAAGGATGCAAACTGAACACTTAAGAAGGGGGCAAGTCATATATCAGTCATGTCAAAGTTGAACCTTATTGGGTTGCTATATGATCAGGCACTGTGTTCCATGACCCACTCCCTGTGAGGATTGTACTAAGGTTAGTAAGTATCCTTTCATGCGGCTGATGAAGAGCATGCCATCTCAAGGTCCAAACCTGATATTAGAACTGAAATTATACAGCAAAGAGGAGGTTTAAACAGTAATCAAGTAGATACTCCATGCATTAATCCACATCCAGAAAATTACCAGTGCCTTATTGAAAAATCTAAAAATTAAAATAAAAAGAAATATTGATTTTTAAGTTGTTCAAAAATATTATATACTTATAAACCAACATCTTAAATACATAGCGAATGAGAGGTACACGAGTAACTTAGTAAACATCCCAGAATAATTATAAAGATCATAGCTCATGACAGCCTTATGGAAATGTCTAAAGTGGTGATATATAAAATGCTTGACAGGTGCAGAGTACTCATCCAATCAGGACTCTGTAGTGAGTTACATAGACACACAAGCTTATAAGTTCAAATCACAGTGTTCACACTCTGTAATGTGTCATGGAGGACAGAGGATTATAATGCCATATCGGAATAATCATAGAATCTGATCTTTAATGTGTTGCAAAGGGACCGAGGTTTATAAAGTCACTGTGGTCCTCATCTAAGCAGGCCTCTGTAAATCAGAACATTAGCAGTACACTGCCTCCCTCACATTTCCCTCTCTTTTATCACATTGCATAGACGTCCATGTCTTAGGAAAAGGGTTATTAGCAGAACTATGAAGCATTATCCCCATACATTCCATCTTAAGATGACGCATCATTATATCTTACTATAGTATTTCTGATCGTCATAAATGCAAGTCTAGAAATTATGAAAAATGGCTACTGAAATGCAGAATAACAGTGGACATTGAACATCACTATATTCAATTAAAGTTTTTTTAACTTCTATTTCCAGCTCAGACTTTACCATATCACAAAGAAGAGCAAATATTCTGAGAAATGTTAATGTTGGATTTAACTCAGTTAAACTTGCATTTTCAACCACTGAGCATTACAATTCCAGGACTTGTACTAACAAATCTTAGAATATCAAGCAATTTCCCTCAGGAGTCTTTCAGTTTTTGAACTTAGAAACCTTAGAATATTGAATTAAATAAATTTAATTAAAACAGATATATTCAATTATGCCATGAAATCCAGTTCTCAGCTCCTCTATCTCATTAACTCCTATGTTGTGAGGAATGTCACACTTTTAGCAGTCTACACTCATCCTTACACTCCAGAGCATTTCCTGAAAAATCAACTTACAAAGCATACAATAAATAAATGTAAATAATTTGTGAACAATAACAGCCATTAAAACTGTGCAAACAGCAGTGCTGTCAGTAAGAGGTATTCTTTATAGTGATAACAGTCAGTGCATTCATAGTCTTTGTACAGCTAGTATTCTATATTAATAATTCACACAAACCCAGAATTACATTTTTTACTAAACTTTCACAAACAATTTATGATATCTTGGAAACTATACACCCTAGACTTACAGTGCAAGGACAATGTTGTTAAGATATAGGTTTGCACATGACTGTAAAAAGTTATTTCTGAGTGCATTTTTATTGAAATATGAAAACACAGACTTAATTGTATAATTAGAAATATAAATAACACTGGATATCTCTCAAGATGTGCAACTTACAGTGCAAATATCAAAGACAGTTTTCTTCAACATCATCTAAGAATTCAGCAAATGCCATGGAATAGTTTTTAAGTTACTTGTTTTTTGAATTATGAAATATTTATGAAAATATTGATTATTTTCATAATTACTAATGATTAGCCATATCTCCAGTATAGTGTGATCTAAATGAATGCTGGCAATAAATGTTCCTGTCTCCCAATATGGTATTTTAAATAATACCCCTCAATAGCATGCAGGTCTCTCAGTTACGACAATATGAACATAAATATGAAAATATGGATAATACTTAGGTTCATAGGTTCATAGATAGGTACTAAGCTATTGGCCCTAGGGCCTATATAAGCCTAGCTAAAAGGTACCCTGGCTTTTGCCACCCAAGAAAATTATTTTACTGTGCCCCTGTTGAGCAGAGCCACAGAAGTGATCCCGGGGTGAATTTCCTATCTCCCATCCAATCATCAAGATTTTTCTTGAAGAGTGCTAATGAGGAGCTTTGTTTGATATAGACAGGTAGTTTGTTCCAGAGTATGGGAAGTCTCTGGGACAGGAATCTATCACTCCAGCATGTTCTGTTTATTGTGGTGACAAGGTTTAGGTCCCCTAGAGTGTGTAACTTGGAGGGACTGGGATTTCTTTAATTGGGACATGTCCAAACGCTCTGGGTTTGACATAGCTTTGTATGTTAAACAGATATCGCCTCTGAGTAGGCGATATGCAATGGAGTAAAGCTGGATTTTTTTTTAGACAGTCTGCATAGGGCATCTGTTTGAGGCAGGTATTCCTCTTTGTGAGGTATTTCTGTGGCCTTTTCAGTTGTTGTAAATGTCTTGTGAGGTACATACCAAAAGGGCTGTTGTACTCTATAATGGGTCTAATGAGTGATGAGTAGAGGGGAACAATGACCTCTTTTTCCTCGGATGAGAAACCATTTGTGATGAGGTGTGCCACGTAGAAGGACTTCCTGACTACTGTAGCAATGTGATTATCAAAGGAGAGACTACTGCCCACCTGCGTCCCAAGGTCTCTTATCACACTTTTGGTGTTAAGTAGACTACCACCTATGTGGTAGTTCATGGGTATAGAACTTTTACAAAAAGGAATGATAATGCACTTTTTGGCATTGAGCTTGAGGCCATGGCTTTGACACCAGGCATCTGTCTTAGTGAGGCCCTTTTGTAGGATGTCCACATCATTAGGAGTTTTGATTATGGCTCCTAGTTTGCAGTCATCTGAAAACTTCATTAGCTAAAGACCTTCTGTGTTAACCTGTACTTCAGAGAAGTAGATAGCAAACAGGAGAGGACACAGGCCTGAACCCTGTTCTACTCCACTTGTCACTGGTCTGAAGTTGGAGTTGGAGTCTGCTACTTTTACAGGGTGGGTTCTGTCAGTGAGCCAGTTGGAAGCCCATCTTGTGACATAGGGATTTATACCTAGTTTAGTGAGTTTATCTATAATTCCAGAGTGGGGGATGGTGTTGAAAGCCTTGGCGAGATCTAGATAGGCTGTGTGAACCACCTTATCCTCATCTACAGCTTTGGTGACCGCTTCAGGTTTAAGAGGCATGATCTGCCTTTTACAAACCTGAACTGAGTGGGGTCCAAAGTTTGGATATTACCAATGTCATTATTTATAAGTTCCATGATGATAAATTGCATAGCCTTGCAGACCAGGCTCGTCAGGCTAATGGGGCTGTAGTTCCCGGGGTCCGTGGTGGCTCCCCCTTTGTGGAGTGGGATAACTGTTGCTGTGCGCGATTCATTGGGCAGAAAGCCTGAGGTGAGGCTGTGATTGAACATGGCACTTAGGTGACATGCCAGTTCATTCTGTAGTTCGTGTAGAACGCAGCCTGGGATGTTGTCAGGTCCCATGGATGCTGTGTTCTTGGCTTTGGAGAGTGTGTTTTTATCTGTGCAGCCGTGATTACAGGAACTTTGCATTCTTCCAGTATAGAGATGGGCCCTTTAGGAGATGGGGGGGGGGAGGTAAAGTTAGCACTGAATCTATCTGCCATGATGTTGGCAATATCAGTTGGTTCTGCATATTTAGTGCCATTGTGCTGTAACTCAGAACAGATCTGAGTATTGCCATTGAGATTCTTGACACAGCTATAGAATGCTTTGTGGTTGTCTTTAGAATCAGTGGCAATTTTGTTTTCGTAACTGGCTTTTGAGGATTTTATGAGGGATCTCAGCTTCTTACTGAGACTAACCAGGGAGTTCCTCCAATCATGGGATTTTACTCTTTTTTGCAACAGTTTCTTTCTTCTGTTATAAAGTTTGTTTATGGCAGGGGACCACCAGATTGGATTCCTTTTTTTGGAGGATAGCATCTTGGTTCTGTTAGGGATTGCACGATCCATGCACTCGTGTAAGTGCTTATAAAGTGCATTTGTGCAGGATCCAGCAGTCATACCTCTATTGTCTGTCAGCATGGGTGTCATGAACCTTTCCACTTCTGTCTTAAGAAGCGTAAAGTTGGCTTTGGAGAACTTTTTTATGGTTGTTTCCCTAATGGGGGGTGAGGGAGGGATGTGGATGTCTAGGGTGATTAGTCGGACCTGACCAACGAGGAATTGACCTCTGGTGTGGAGCACCAGTTGCCCATATTGGTAATGACCAGGTCTAGGATATTTCTGCCCTTGGTGGGGGTGTGGATAAGTTGATCCAATGTGTTGGAATTTATGCATTCCAGAAAATGTTGAGCACAAGAGCTGGTACATGAGGAGTTTTCCCAGTTAATGGTGGGGCAGTTAAAATCACCCATTATTAGGGTGTTAGGTTGTACCCTAATATTTTCCAGTGTATCAAGAAATGAGGAGTGGGAATCCTGGGGCATGGTGGGGGATCTTTAGCAAGTTACAATTTGGATTGTGGTCTTGCCCAGAGTTAGTTGCACTTGATTAATCTCGGATGCATTTTGCTGAGCAACTAGCCTGGAGGTGTGGATATCCTTAATGAATATGGACACACATCCGCCTTTAGTGTTTCGGTCAAGGTTAGGTGGCCGAAAGGAGTGGTATGAATTATAGCCTGGTAATGCAGGGGTGCTCTGTGGGGCCTTGAACCAGGTCTCTATCACTGCACAGATGTTGATGTTTTCCATTTTAATGAGTGCCTCGAGTGAGTGCATTTTGAGGTTTACACTTCTAGCATTGAGTAGGATTACCCTCAGATTTTGCTTGCTTGTATCAGTTACGGTGGTGAATTTGTCATTTGAACCTTGCCTAAAAAAGGCACTATAGGCGCAGCAAGAGCCTTAGACAATATCAGGAATCCCAAGGACGACAGGTGCAGACCATCTCTGGCAAAGCATCATGGTTTGTCGATCATGTCATCCCAGGCAGACAGATATTGGATCCCCTTAGAATGACACCAAAAGCTTAGCCAATTGCTGAAGTCAATCATTTTGTCCTTGTACTGCGGTATCATTCTGAGTGATGGCAGGATTCTACTCAGGGCTAGGGTCATACCTGCCTGGGCTACAAGATCGGACAGCTCCTCCATGTCTCTTTTTATGTAGTCCAGGGAGGTACATCTCAGGTCATTCACACCAACATGAACAATGACAGAGTCATACTTGTACTTGTTGTGGAGTGACCTGAGTGCATGCATTATGTGGCGGATCCTGGCACCCGACAATAACTTTCTCCTTGTTTAGCCTGGTGAGTGGAACATCAGTGTGCCTGACTATAGAGTCACCTATGACTAGAGTGTTGGGTACATTGTTATGCCTTATGGGCTGTGGTTGAGTGGCACACTGAGTTTGTGGGCTATGTGTCATTTGGGTTGTGTTGGAGGGTGGAGGTTGCTTGTGTTTCTGCTTTGAAGGTCCCTGTTGCTTGAGCAGATTTTTATTGAGAGCCTCCATGAATGTAGGTGTGTGTTTTGTGTTTCTATGTGTATGTTTTGGTGGTGTAGGTTTTGAGGTACTATGTGATGGGTGTAGTGTGGTGCAACTGTTTACCTTCTCCTCTTGACTGTCTAGTCCAGTCTTGGGTGAAGAGAGATTTGCTTCCAGTTTGGCTATATAAGGGCATCTCTCACAGGTTGTACTGTTAGGTGGTAGGAGGAGAGGGTCATCTGTGTACATGAGGCAATTGCTGCATTGCCCCAAGGTGCCCAGATTCATCAGGTAGACAGGAGAAAACACTGGGAGCTGACCCTTAGACATGCCTGGATAGGTGCTTATTTATTAAGTACTAAAGACTGTTTTCCTCTAGACAAGTGAGGAAAGTTGAGTGCTGTAGTAATTTGTAGCTTATTTAGTGTTTACAATGAGTTCTGAACAAGTGCTGAGCTCAAAGAAACAGGTTTGAGTGCTGAAACTAAAAATCTGGCTAGTTCTAAGAAACAAAATTAAGCTAGAGGGCTTCCCTCCAACACAGAAAGGTTTGGAGGCTCAGAAGCTTACAAACAGTCCTGGATACAGCAAACCTGTATCTGGACTAGACTTCTTACAGGAAAGGCAGGAAACAAGCTTAGAAAATCATTTATTTATTTATTTTTTGTAAAGTGGAATGTGAAAAGGGGAAAGGAGGAGCGGAAACTAAGTGGGTTGGCCTTCTCAAATGTTCTCCCTGGATTAGGTAGAATAAGGTAATGATACTAGACTGGGAAGGGTGTCCCAGATCAAAGTTACAGTAGGGGTGGGCAACTGCAAAGCCACCAAGTATAAAAACAGGATACCAATAAGGAGGGAGGGTGGGAAATAAAAATCAGAACAAAAAAAATCCAACCAGATGCTTAATAAACGTGGACAATTTCCAATTAATAACTCACACACAGTGAAACTAGCTAGAAAAGTATGCAGCAGACAATAAAAGTACTATAAATAACTTGCAAAATAAGCAAAAAACAGGATACTTAATGTTATATATTACAGATCCAAGTTTGTTCAGTGCCCTTTCTCTGATTAGCTCAGTGTGAAAAAACAGTGATTAATTTCTCCACTACAGTGCAAAGTAGATTAACAATCTTAGTGTAATTTTGTTAATAAATCTTTGTCCCTTTTAATGTTTTCTAATATTAGCTATTATAGCTTAGTTAAAGAGTCCAGACCCCAAAAATGATCTGGGCACCATAAGGGGCTATGACTGCTAACTGGTAGTATAGAAAAATCACTATAGGCTTGAGTGATCTAGAAAAATTACTACCTCAGAGAGAAAAACATTACAAATGTTACAGAAAAGCTACATCAGTCACCCACATGGCCAAATCTCATTATATGATATGAAATGACATAATGTAAAACATGTATTGAACAGTGCGCCCTAGAAGAAATAGGGCAATGTTAACAGAGGGAGACCAGCTCATGTCATCCTACTAACATTTGACAAAACTCCACAGGAAAAGTCAAACAACAGAATTGCACTGAGTTACATTTACTATTTATAGTATTGGCAAATATACATACATTGTTCTCATCCATGTTCTAAAAGAAAAACAATTATAAAATGGCATGTTATTCATACAGGAAATCAGTGCACCAAGAAAAATATCAAACAGATAATGTATCTGTAACAATAGCACTGAAGTTAGTGCACAATGCATATTAATCATGCCATGCTGCCAAGTGACAGCATAGTAAAGGCAATATTGAATCTGTGTAGGCAGAAGTGTTGAGGCTGGTCAGATGTTATGTACAATGGTAAAGCTCATATAATGTTCCCTGCTGCTGTTGAAATGTGGTGTGAATTCATAGTGTGTGTTTTAAATGTCTAATTTTAGTTGAACTATTTTTTTTTTATTTGATATTCATTTGTGCAGCTTGCAGCACAGCAATGTTAAGTGGTGCTTACACACAGAAAGCAGATACATGCAAGACATCTAAAAATAGAAACCAGATATAATTAATTATTTATTTCTGCCTTTGTTTAAGCCCATTTTAGCCCGTTTGTGAGACGTGCCATGTAACTTACTAGCATATGTATAGGTACATTAGTTTGTATATTATCCAAGTAGCTAAATGGGTAGAGTGATGGCCTAAAGCTTCGTAGGTCCTGGGTTTGAGTCCCTAGCAGACATACCATTTGTTTAATGTAATCTAAATTTTTGTTTAATTTAAAAACATAACTTTTACTTTTGGAAGAGTTACGCAGTGCTAAGAACTGCTTAAATGTGGTGGTGCAGCGGCAGCATTGTCTTCTTACAGTAAGAGGTTCTCCCATTCGATTCTTTGCTGGAGCACCTTCTGTGTGGAGTCTGCATGTCCTCCCCGCGGTTGAGTGACATTCGAAAGACATACGTAAATGGGCATGCCTTCATTGAAGGTTGGGCATCGGGCTGGCACCTCAGCACTGTAAAAATCTACTACCAATCATTAGCGGACCTGGAGTTCTGCTGTGGCAACCCCTAACCAGGAAATGCCAGAAGAAGAAGACTCTGCATTGCTAAGCTTCACTAAAATCCTGGTTGTGCAAGTTTTCATAATGCTCAGCTCTGCTAAACTGGTTCGCGCAATGCTAAACTCGGTTTACCTTTAAAACCTCGAATCACAGTGGTTCGAGTGCTCATATGAGCAACTCAAAACCACGAAAATGTAAACGTTGACAGCCCTTAATGTTCAAAAACAGCATATTGAAAAGCAGATTTGTTGTTTTTTGAACATTAATATTGAACAAAATAAAAAACAAAGTGTAAAGCAGGGGGGCAAGCCCCCCTTCACCCCTCCCATGTGGGGGCTGTGCCCCCACACCCCCCTACTTTATTATTCTAACTCAGAGATCGCATTACAGTGGGGAAAGGAATAATTTCCTGATCCCCATTATAGTGCAATCCACTCCAGTATGTCGAATGTGCAATGAGCGAATCTCACTGTGCATTTGCTCATTGCACATTCAAACCTTTTTCCATTTGGCGTTTGCAAATCTTGCACTGTCTTTCACACAATTGCAATTCACCTGTGTGCAATATGCACATCTAAAGGCAAACTGCTATTCTCTGCTGTGCTTTTCTGAATGTTGCTGAATGATGTGTAAGGGTGGAGTAAACAACCAATGTTAATTGCAGTAGGTGGGGAATTCTGCAGTATTTGTTGGTGTCTATCTAACTGACAGTATGCCAGGTGGTGTTGTAGAGGGTGCACACTTTCAGGTGCAGAGATGGGGTGTTCTGGAGTCCAGGGTTTTTGTTGAGCTCCTCATATGCAGTTATGAACCTAAGCTGCTGCAGGGCAATTACCAGGGCTCAGAATGTAAGGCTGAGACCTGGGATCGGTTGGTCAGGGACCTTATCAGTTCTACTGTATCCCCCATACTGGTGAGCAGTGTCATCATCACTATGATGACCTGAAGCATAGAAAGAGGGGAACTTTGGACACCTAGGCCCAAGAGGCGAGGGCTGGGCATGCCCCAGACATATGTAAGTATTTCTTCCAGAATTTTACTAAAATGCAAGCTAAATCTGTGCAAAAATGGTATGCATAATGGTGGGCTTCTCTTCCAATAGCTGCAGCTGAGAGGGCTCTCAATGTCTAGTGCCATGCCAGGCACCTGGCCAAGTTGCACCATGAGTGTGGTAAGTATGGATATATTATGATAACTGTAGTGTAATAAACAATAAAGAATAAAAAACTGTACTGCAATAAAGAATAAACAATACAGACTGTAGTGCAATTAATGGGCAATTAGAAGTGTAGTGTAATAAATGAGCTGTAACAACTGTATTGCAATAAACACTAAACAATACCAATAGCAGTAAGCAGAAAGGTGTACAGCAGGATTGTGGTGCCATAACATAATTGCACTAGAGGTCTATGTATTGTATGTGTATGGTAAGGTTGCTGCAGTCAAATGTAAAACTGTAGTAACTGTAGAATGCAAAAGTAACGGCCTGATAAATGTATTGCTCAACTCATAGTATGGTTCAAGGCTGTCTCCAGGCCCATTTCAGTCACATAATGCTCTCTTTTCCTCCCACTCCAGGAACGAAAGGTATACGAGTGAGGTAGCCCACTTTATGGGCAGATATTGTATGTAGACTTTACAGATGATAAACACCAGTATCAATAAAGTGTTAAGCATCATTGTATTTTGCTAAGTATATCTGTCTTAATATTTGCATTAAGACTGTATTCATTGCATGTCTGTTCTAATGTCACTGCTGTCAAGTGTAAAAATGTAATAGCTGTAGAATGCAAATTTAATGGCCTGAATAATGTATTGCTCAACTCATAGCATGGTTCAAGGCTGTCTCCAGGTCAGTTTCAGTCACATAATGCTCTCTTTTCCTCACAATCCAGGAACAAAAGGTATAAGGGTGAGGTAGCCCACTTTATGGGCAGATATGAGGTGTAGACTTCACAGATAAACACCAGCACCAATAAAGTGTTAAGCAGCATTGTTTTTTCCTAAATAAATCTGTCTTAATATTTGCAGTAGGGCTGTATTCCTTGCATGTCTGATCTAAGTTGCTGCAGTCAATTGTTACATTATTTTCAGATGTCCCCTGCAGTCACAGCTTTTGGGTTCTACTTCAATGCCTGCCAACTAAGGCATGATGGCTGTCTAGTTTACTTAATGTACACAAACATACCTCTCAACTATCACAATTTTTCATAATGTAATTACAGCTGCCTAATCTCTCTGTTCCATGATTACCAGATAAATGATTACCTGTCATGCAATATATTTTCATATCTATTTACAGAATACCTTGGTAGTTATGTAAGTCCACAGTATGTGAAACTGTTCTATGTAGTTGTGTACCTGCATTTGTTAGTGCTTGGCCTATACTGTCCCATGCTAACAGCTTGAGAGGTATGTACATGATACATCAGCTATAAAAAAACTGTAGTCACTGTACTCACAACTGGCACTGCACACCTGTAGAAGTATGTAGTAGTAATCTATGTAGTAATATTACCTGCGAGTTAACTAATGGTATGTTTTTCTCTGTCTCCCTACCCCTTAGCTTCTTTAATTTATTATTGCTATATATTATTATGATTTAAAATCAACATATTTTGTTAAACTAATTGTTTTGTTGGCCTTATGGTTTAATTCATACTGGCATGCTGTTAACATACTTACTGTTATGATACTTAATGTTGTGTTACACATAATATACCTTACTATGTATTTGGATTAATAAATATGTTTCATTCTGTTAATACTAACATTGGTTTGATTATTACTAAACTTAACTTATTGCTATAACTACTTTACTACAGCACGTCAAGGTCAGCTGGTTCCTCGTGATCCACTTAGCTTGCCTCCTCTGGCTTTGACACCGAGTCCCAGCACTTCTGGAATACAGCTTAGTGGTGCCCCCTCTGCTGCCCCTGCACTACCTGCAGTGTCTGGTAGTACCATCCCATGTAATGGGGATGGGCCCCCCTATGGGATTGGTGGTGGAGGGGGAGTTGTCACCCATGATGAACTGCTGGGTTTAGTGTGAGGGATCATCTACTGTGGGTTTGGATAATGCCTGGGTTGGATGGAGAGCATGCTGGCCAACCTAGTGAGGCAGGCTCACCCCCAAAGCTCAGCCTCTACCACTGCCACCATCTCGGCAGTGACAGAGCTGTGCTGACAGTCCCATGGGTGGGAATATGAGTCACACTGCTACCTTGCGGAGTCATATTGGACTGAGATTCCACAACACCCTCCTCATCCAAGGTGTTCATCCCCTTTTGTGTCACACATCATCCCTGTCTGCAGTCTTGTCTGTCTTGTTTGTCTGCAAAGGTTTCCTTACCTACCCAATTAACCTCCCCCACACATACATATGTCCCTTCCCCAACATTTCACTCTCATCTTAAAAAAAGGTCATCTGTCCCCAAAAAATATATCGTCCCATACATAGCTCTCCATTTTGCACACATGTCCACTGGACACACATAATTTGGTCCAATAGGCTTAACAATGCAATTATGTTGTCCTTACCCCTCTCTCTGGGGGTGAGAGTCCAAAGTCATCTACAAATTCTGTCAAAGTACACAGTTCTTGCTGTAGAAATAATGGATAGCTATGGTTCATTCCTACACCCTTCCTGCACATACTTACCTGCCTTTTAGTATGTTTTCCCCCTGCTTGCATCCCATTTCACCACTTTCCTATCTTCCCATTTTTCTTTTCTTTATATATTTTTAGAGTGACACTGTGCAATGCACCACATCACACAGCTTTGCTAAGCTCAGCTAAATGGAGATATATGTGTTTAAAATGATAATAAATACGTACAAAATAAACACCTGTCCTCTATTTCAAACCCTAGACCACCACACTTGTAGACCACTGCATTAACCTGCCATGCCACACACCTGTTATTTAAAACAGGTGGTTTAAGCAAAGCATAGTAATTGCAAGTTATACTCATTAAGTGTGTTTAAGTGGAGCTTCGTATCATGCCACATCACGCAAACTTGCTTAAAGAAAAATGGAAAAATTGGGAGTGCACCTTGGAGTCTGGTACAAGAGTACACCACTAGAAAGTCAAACACAGAATAATGGATGTAAATGAGGTCTCTAACAGCAAGTAAATGTTCCCTTTTATCAGCAACATTTACAAATATACCTGCTAATGCATTACTGGCAAAATACATGTTCAGCTTGGACCCTGATGCAGAAATACATCCATATAAAGCCATGCACATAATGATGGCTATAAAAAAAGTATGTCACAGCCTGTATGTGTGGACTTATATCTTACAAATGCACCTGCTATAATAGTGACTCAGTCTGCTAAATGCTTTGAAAACAGTACATTTTGCCACATACAGTCCTGGGTTCAAATACAGTGGTGTGTACCATTTAAATTATATTATTGTGAAGCCAGCAATTAATGACTGACTCATGCACACTTTATCCACACAATGCATTTCAAATGAAATGTCTGCTTTTCACTGATGGAAGTTACAGGCCTGCAGATAGGAACACACTTCACATATCCATATAGCAAAACTATAAGTGCATAAAGTGTCATGTCATGCATTAATATGCATTCACAGATGATTTTAACTCAGGTAATGCAAATGAGTCCCACTAATATCAGAGTGCAGTACACAATCCTTTTTAACTCACAATGCAGATTAGCACAGCTGCACAACTAACATACACATATGAAGGACTGCCAGCATACATGTTCCATATGAGTACCAGACTGTAGCACTTGGCCTGACAGTTGCCCAAATGGTGGACATAATGTTATATTTATCCCCTATTTTGCTCCAGGACACAAACATGTTGCCTACTACTCTGTTAATGATACCATCCCCTAACATACTTACCTTAAACACATGCCTTAATTGGAGTAGAATGGGTATCCTTACTCTGGCTCTGCCTCTACAACAAGGTTGATACAGCTCCTACAGTTACTTCTACAGCTTGTTGTCTTCCAAAGGGTTCCCACTCTCTGCCTATGTCTATTACCTGCAGCAGCAGCTGCAACCTGTAGCACACACATCTCTATGTAAAAGTAGCTGCTACAGACCTACCCTCTGCAATGATGTATTGTCTTCACCCCAGTAATGTCCAGCACAACATATCAGAAAGGGCTTCTAATCTACATGACAGCTTTATATCTTGTACAGTGGCTGCATGCCATTGGTTGATAATAGTACAAATCAGCTGTGTTGGCTGCAATTAGCATTTCAGAACCACAGATTGGTTAAGAGGCAATCATCTGCTAATGAGAAGCATGTTAAAAGGCAAACTTGCTGGCTATGGGGAACCATTCTATATGAGACTTTCTGCACACAGAACATGCATTTGCAAAAACTTAAATATCACCACATATCAACAGAGGAGTTTTGCACTTCAGCAGGTATGCAACCTTTTAATTTACAACAGGGTGCAGATGTGTGAATATACGTACAGGGAATAGGGATTACAACATTAAGCCTTTCTTAGAACTGTGATAATGACATGTCATTGATCTCCAGATTTGTTACATCTACAGAGGATGTACAATACATCAAGGGTGGAATGTTTTTGTCAATGTGACACACTGGTCTCGTGGGACTTTCCCTTTATAGTGGTTGTAATAGCACACTGCTATTTGTTTGGCACTATTGTTTTGACATATAATCGGGGGGTTGCCTTTAGGGGACTCACTACAATAGACTCCAGTACTGGGTGTATAATCATACAGCAGTATCTGTCATGACACACACAGGAATAGCTGACTATCGCTAGTATCTTAGTTGTATCCACATGCTTAGTATGTTTGCACACTGTGGAATATGACATGTGTGATCAAGCAGTAGATAGTGCCAGCCATTCTGTTCTTGCTGTATCTCTACATAGTGTACTTCCACATATGTGATCCTGACATGTGTTCCCATTCTGTGATCTTTTGGGAAACATGTACCCTAGATGACATGGAACTTTCACAGACACAGAGAATGATATTATACTTGAAGGCCTCCAGCAAAACCATGAACTGCTACTGTCCAGGGGGAGGCACAAAAGGGAACATTGGGCAGCACTGTGGGCTGACCTTGTCTGTGATGTGAATACCACCGGTCATCAGAGCAGGACATATGAGCAGGTTTGACACCATGCAACAGACATGATCAATGCTGCACACAGAAGTGCAGCAGATGTTGCCAGGGATTGTGGCATCACCGGTAGAGGGCCTGCAGTGGAATAACTACTCTCAGCCACTGAGGAATTCCTGGTGAACCTAGGCACACATGACAGCTCCCAGGCATCAATCACACCATACACCGTGGATGTGGGGGTCACAGTTTCCATGACGGAGGAATATGTAGGTAAGCTTAGTTTGATTACCATTGCAATACTGTGGCATTCAGTGTGTTAGGGTGTACATAATCTAATGTGAGTGTCAGGTATGTGTTCTTTGGGGGGATTAACTGAAATTTGACTCTCATGCTCAGATGTTGACCAATATAACAATCAACACAGTAGCTGCTGTAAATGTGAGATATATGAAGTATTACCTTGTTGAGGTGCAACATGTGATGGTACTGACATTACCTCTCCGTCAACTTTTTACAGGTCCATCAAGTATTGGACAAGGCTGTGGTCCTACTCCTGGTAAGCACAACACTGTTTTGTTATAGATGTAGGTTTACAGCAATGTAATCCTTAAAGCTTCATCCCAGGCCTGCTGCCTGGATTGGGGTACTGTCAGCATGATTGCCAAATGCACAGATATTTTCTAACTGTACACATGTTAAAGTAATATGTATACCTTGTAGGTGTGACCACACTGACAGGTGTGACAGTATTGTCAGGACATTGTAGATTTTCATATGTGTCAACCGTGCAGAGTCTTCACAAATGTCAACAATGTACCTCATTGTTGCTGATGAGATTGCTGTGTAAAGAAGTTTTATTTACAAGTAACTATAGCGGTCTGTGGGAAAAGTAATGCCGTTTTCCCCTACTATATGAGGTTGGGGTTTCAACAGGTCTGTAATAGTGCCAACAGTGTATAGAGCTGTACATATATTGTAACATAGTACGCTGTCCTTCCAACACCTGCTGTTGGTATCACATCATGGTTCACTCTGGGTATGTTTCAGACTATCATGAAAGCACAGGCACATTCTGAAAGGAACTCCACATGTATATTCAGGGTTATGACTGCAGCACAGTCTGACATCTGTGACTGCCTCCACTACATTAATCATACCCTGGATTGGTACACTGATGCAGTGGAAAGAAGGGCTGAGACAGTGTGTGTCTTGGAATGCACAGTCTGTGTGCTGTAATGTGTGTTTGGAGTTGAGCTTTGGCCTCATGGATGTAGGTTAACAACCACATCTGGTGAGAGTCCACAGGGCCATTTACAATCACACTTCCATATTGGCAGTGCATCCAGCACTACAGAGGGGAATATGCTGTCCACACCAAGATGTAGGCCATGGGCTCGTGGTCTTGGGTATTCTCATGGAGGACACAGTCCCAGCAGACAGCAGTCACCATCAGGTACTAGCAACACTTCTCACCTTGGGCATGGAGGTGCCAGTGCAACACCTGGCAGAGCCAGTTCCTGTGTTTGGGGTGAGAGACGGTGAACTGTCAGCTCTACCATGCATGGTTCAAAGCTGTCCAACATACACACATGTAGGGCTAGCACTGAGCTTGACTGCACGCACACACTCACACACCAGTGTCAAATGCAGGTCACCTGCAGACACACATGGCACATTTCCATGGTCCATCTTGCCTGCTTTCTTTCCTGACTCACACACATGCTTTCAGCCTTTTGGGTCAGCCTTGGCCTCCTGCATCCCCACACAACACTCTGTGCAAGTGTTGATACCTGTGCCACATCCCCGTCATCCTCTTCATCAATACAGGGAAATGAAGTTTCGTGTCTGATGCACAGGGTGACTATATAAATTAGCATGTACTTGTGTAATGCATTGCTGTTTTTCCATGCCACTTGTAGTGGTTACTGACAGGTACTGTATGCTGACATTTGTAATGAATACTCTACATGATTGTGTGTACCTTATCTTGTATGATGTTGCAATGGCTGTATACTTCCACAATGAAAGGTGTGTTATGGACCTGTTTATGGTTCAGTTTCAGGGTTGTGTAGGGGACACCTATGGATACACAGCGGCAATGAAGCCATGGACATCACTGCACAGGGTAGAACATCAGCACAGAAGAAATATGTCTTCAGAAAGGTATGGCACTATAGGTGCATGTCTCCATAGGTCCATATGAATATAACAGGCTAACAAGGACAATTACATCATTCAGTGTACTCACACATCCCTAATCTATGAAAAGGTCTGACACCCTTAATAAGTGTCACCAGGGTTTTAAAAGGTAACACATCTACAAGCTGTGGTGCTGGAGATGACCCATCTACAAATTTCCTGTGTCCAGTACAGACATTTGTCCACCAACAGCTATGATTGTCTTGTTTTGCATCCCATTGTGTAACCTGAACATGATGTGTGTCACATCAGATGTCTGCTTCACATGCATGTGGGGCCTGTTACACATAGGGTGTACTGTCTGTGTTACATACCTGTCTCTCCAACATGTACTATTTATACCACAGTGAAGGTTTAGGTGTGTAGAACAGTTAAGACAAGTGTTAGTCCTGTCATGGATACATGGGAGGGACACAGTGGGGTCTGACACCTCTTGTATAGCAGCCATATACATCCCCTCCAAAGCATTTATGAGACAGACTACATATGCACAGTAGTGACACAGACTCCATAGAACATGTTATCTGCAATGTGCATTGCTGTAGCATGGAACCTGTGTGGCAACTACAGTTGTATGATATGCCTGTGTAGTGACATAGCAAGGGTGCTATTGTACTCGGTGATAGGTGTGATGACTGTCACAGTCAGTATAACAATGCCAGTCAGGGAGTTACATCACAGACCTTTCTGTTTAGGTTGTACAACATTGAATGCAACCCCACACCTTACTGACCAGTGAAAGTCAAAGGCTACATTACTCTCTGTATCCATAAGTCCATGAGTAATGGTTCAACAGTGTGTGGTGTGTGACATTACTATATTTCCCAGGGGTGGATGACTTTTCAAAGGATAGTATTGAGCAGTCTTTGGCATTTAGTATTTGTCAATGGCTCATACAACAACTGAATGTGTGTCCCAGGCCATACTAGATAACTATTGGTTCTGTGTGGGATTCAGTGACAGCTCCTGATATGCAATTGCATGCTAATGTAGTCAGTCAGAGACACTGGCAGTGGCTGTGACTGCAGATAGGGAATGGCTAGAAGGGGTATGCAATTAATGATGTCTGGGGAAATCTACTGGTGACTGGTGTCATTGCAGGATAGGTCTCCCAATGCTATCTTCCCAGATAATGACTGTCAGACTCTTGCCTATCCACCAGCTGCATTAACACATTTGCTTTTGAGACAGCAGATAACCTACACAGTTTTCAGCAAGGCCTGCTGGCCTAATATTGTCAAACACTTTGTCAGGCTATGATAGGTAGAGTGAGAATAATATTCCCATCATCCACTGCATAGTGTGACACTCAATTGGGTCCACCAGTTAGAGTTGGTAGGCATGATTTGGCCTTGAGAATAAACATTGTGTGGTCCAGTGTCAGTAGTTGTACAATTGTTACTGCTCCTCGTATCCATGCTAACTTTCATGGCATTTCATGTCACATGACTCAGACATCTGGGGACACTGCTTGACAACACATGCTAGTTGTCCTTTGTGCAACTAAATATTGCAGTTGATTCCAGCATGTTCCAAGAAGAGAGTCATCCAAGGTGTCTGTACAGAGCACAGAGAAACACTTTAGGAAAGCGTAATATGTATACCCTGTAAAGGTAAGGTGGAGGGTTTACAGAGGTACTCTGCAAATGGACACTTCCTAAGTAGTGTGTACTGGGAAGACACAATTACCTTGTGAAGACTGTGTTAAGCATGGAAGTCCATGGAATTGCCGGTGGCTGGCAACTACTATTGCTGGTCTCATTGACACCACTCTCACATAAGGTACCATTCTCCGGCACATTTTCTGTCGCAAAACATTGCTATGAAGCACATGATGACAAGAAGGACATAGCCATCCACATAGCTGTCTCACATCATGAAAGGGTCTGCAAGCTTCACATACCCTTTTCCAGGTAGATGCCTTAATTAACAACCTAGGCACTCAGTTGGCTTTTGCATGTGTTATGCTGCCTGTTCCACAATTGGTGGTATGTCACTAGGGAACTGACAACAGGGAGATTAGTAGCACTGCTATAGTGCCACAATATAATTTGGAGCATTTCTCACCGGGCCTCCGCTGAAAACAGGCTCTGTGGAACCTAGTCGGACATTCCCGGTCAACAAATGTTAAATAAATAAAATAAAATAAAAATAAAAAATAATGTACAATGTCCATTGACATAGATGACAAGTTTTGCTGTAACAATCAGCACACTGGCGGTGAGCCATCATAGGTGGCATGAATCCTGCCCTTCAACAGATTACTACTGGATATGTGCATGACATGGCTGAGGACTGGCCACCTTTGGCCAATGTGTGCCCATCTGCAACATGTCCTAGGCATGTCATACTGTGCAGTTATGTACCTGATACATGTCTGTGTTCCCACATCATGTCACATGACAACCAGTGCTCTGTCTAGTTGCTTGACAGGCAATGCAGGTTTGTGAGGCCAACGTAATGTCTGCAAAGTTGAACAGGTCCTCTATGCATGCATGGGCATCCACATCTTCACTGCAAGGTGGTGCCTACATACTCTGTATATCTGGCTGCCTACCCCAAGGGTATGGCAGCATGACCCTACCTTTGTAGAACCTGCTGCTGAGATGTTAGGATTGTCCCCATCAATCTACTACTATGACACACAAGCACAACATGTGACAGATATGACTGCATTTTAAACCTCGCTGCTATGGTGTCTCCAACAACAGTCATTACATATGGCAATGAGCATTATACCAACATGCATAGCTGACATTCTGTACCACCTACACCCACATCACAAACATCTGCATGTGTGCAGCTCCTTACCAGACACATTGCCAAACAGACACCTCAGAAAATCCTGCCTCTGGAGTGCACAGTACACATAATACTGCATGCACCACTCTCTTACTTGTCAAACACCCAAGACAAAACACAAAATCACACCTTTTAGTCAAAGGTGATTACATTGTGAGACACATTAATGTTTGTGTCAAGTGGCTACATATGGGAAAGATCACAGATAGCTGTCTGTGGGTTGACACAATAGCCCTTACCACACATTGTCACAAATCAAGGAATATCAGTTAACATAATGTTGACATCATAGTTCCTGCAGATGTGTATGACTAGGGACATACGTCACCAGCCAGGGCCAAAAAGTGCATAACCATTACAGTATGATAGTCAATGAGGAACTCTCAGTTGTCTGGCAGAGGGATGCATACACGCACACACACACACACACACACACACATATATTTATATATATATATATATATATATATATATATATATATATATATATATATATATATGGTTTCACTTTGGAATCTTGAAATACTGAAATATCAAATTTCAGTATCTCGAGACCAAAGTGTAAAATCTGCAGTTGCACAAAACTGCAGAATATCTAACCCGGAAATGTCAAACCCGCAGTAGTGATGGTGCATTAGGTACGTTTATAATGTTTTTTAAGGGATTTTGGGAGGGTTTGTGTGTATGTGAGTGTGTTGGGGGGTTTTAGGTGTGGGTTAGGGTAGGTAGGTAAGAGTGTGAGTGTTTAAGTGTTGAGAGTGGTGGTGTTTGTATGTATGTGATGTGTGTTTGTGCAAGGGGGCTGTAGAATGTGTGGTGGTGGGTTTTCTGCCTTTCGTTTTTTAGTGCGACCTCAGAATTGGTATATATAAGTAGTGGGGGGTGCAGGGTGGCTTGCCCCCCTGCTTACAGGCAGGGTAGGTGTGTGTTTTGTTGTGCTCGTGTGTTGTTTTGCTTTGTTGTAGTGTCAAGATGTAGGTGTATTAGTATTTGTGTGGTGCAGTGTTTTTTTTGACAGTCGCAGTTTTGAATTTCACGGTTTTGGGGTTTTGGGCTTGTGAGTTTTTGGCTTTATAGTCTCAAGATACTGAAATTCGATATTTCAGTAGTTTGGGATTATAAAGCGAATATATATATATATATATATATATATATATATATATATATATATATATATATATACATATATTTGAAAATACATAGAGATAGATATACTATGAATGTGAGAGCGAGAGAGAGAGATAGTATATGACTTGGATATGTATACATATATGCATGTATGTATAGACATATCTGTACATACATCTATACATATCTATACATAACAGGTCATTTTGATCAAGGGGCAACAGGATTGCGCTCAGATTAACTAAGTGAATGGGCATGCCCAGTGGGACTGTTGGGACTTATAAAGTCCCTCCAGGTCACACCTACTTGCACTCCAGTCTGGGATTTTGTGTATTACAGACACTGCCATCTGTCTCTGTTTCTGCAGTATTGCACTTCACTCAAAATGTCCATGGCATTCTCCAGCTGTTTGATGTAATTAATATGTGACAGCTGTTCATAATGTTACACCACACATAGACTGACAGTCTGCCAAAACACCATCATTGTAATACCTCACATGCAAAAGATGTGAATACTTCTAGATGTGAAACATCTAGTCCACTGAGCCTCCCAAGCTGCCAGCCAGAGGGTAGTCATTCATCACACAATGAACAGCATAGGTATGCACTTTGTTATTCCTGCATTAAATGAGACCTACAATGTGTGATCGATTTCTGTGTCACTGCCCTGAGATTGCCTGGACTGCTGATATACCATCGATGACCTACTGTTAAAGTGGTTATACTGGAAAACTGCTGTGTTGGGTGAGGGTGAACAGTAGCACATGTTCTGCTGGGATACACAGTAGTCAAAATATCATGTGACCCCATTGTTTAACATCTCCTTTGACTGATGTAGTGCATATTCCAACCATGAGGCCTAGTTAATATTAAGGAACACATACTAGCGGACTGGGTAACTGTAGTCCAATGTGGATGTTACCTGTGTCCAATAGCTCAGTATCTTTCCTTGCATAAATGCAGCAGATCCACATATGCAATACCATATTATAGTAAACCTTACAAGTAGTGTGTAGGTTAGGGACTTACCTTGCGAATGCAGAAGCTGACAAAACTGTAGTTCAGGGCTGACTGTCTAATGCAAGCACAAGCAGTACACAGCAAGTGCACGGATAGCTACAGGTTGTGTGGGTTGTCTGGCATCAATTTTAGTATATATATGTGAGTAAGAGTAAGGTGTCAGTTCCTAGGACCCTAGATTGACAGTAAATGTGTGATACATTGTCTCTTAACCAAGGCCAGGGCATACTGGGCATGCCTACATCTGCCTACAGGGACATCATCAGGTGGTTCTTCCTCCGAGTCCTCCTGTGACTGTGGATGTAGTGACCTAGGCAGTGGTGGGGGGCTGTGTATCCCTTCCCTTTGCTGATCCTGCTGCAGCTGTTTCCTCAGGATCATATTGTATAGCACAGCACATACTGTGAACAAAAGTGCACATGTGGCTGGAGAGTACTGCAGGGCTGCACTAGATATATCAAGGCAGTGGAACTGTGACTTCAGGAGCCCAAACACATGCTCTATGATGTTCCTAGTTTGTGTGTGTGCCTCATTATGGTGTTCTTCCATGGGTTTGTGTGCATTTCTGATGGGTGTCATCATCCACAGTTCCAGGGCATAGCCAGCAACACCCAGTAAATGGCCATGTGGGATGTCCCCCCTAGCAAACATCTGGTACAACTGTGATGTATGCCAGATATGGGAGTTGTGATAACTGCCAGGGCTGCCAGCACACACATTCATGATAATCACCTGGGCATTACACACGACCTGGCAGTTGATGGAGTGGTACTCCTTGCAGTTGATGCAGATTCTACCCTTCTCACTAGGAAGTGCCTTGATGTATACATGAGTGCAATCTATGGCACCCAGGACTTCAAGGTAGTGTGGTACAATGTAATAGTAGTGTGAGACCCTCGCCTCAGCTGTGAGAGGAAAAGAAATGTGCTCACTGGCATGTGGTAGCATGGCATCCAAGAACAAGAGGAGTACCCCAGATGCTCATGCCTGTGAGACCCCCATCATGTCCCCAGTTGGTCTTTGAAAAGTACCTGTAGCTAGTATCCTAAGAGCTACACATACCTTTGTTTCCACTAGGATAGGCTCCCCTCTGTTGGCTCTGGGAATGAGTTGAGGGCAGCCGACTTCAGTGAGGTCTTGTAGTATGTCCCTGTCCACCCTGTAGCACACTACAATCTCCAGCTCATGTAGCTTCTGGAAGGTTCCCTGGGCCTCAACACTCTTCTTCTCTGTCTAAGACTATTGTCAGTGGCAGCAGCAACACTGACTTCAGCATCTAGTGCATACAGGTGCAGCAGACTTGCAGCAGCCCCTAGCATTATCTCAGTTAAAATTCCCAAGTCTGTACTCCGATGGTCCAGAGTATTGGGGAAAAATCAGAATGCACTGTAGGGTGCATGCATACTTTATAGAGCTCTGCTATAGGTGCAGAATGTGTGATTGGCTAACTGTGATGCATTCCACCTGCCTACAATATAATTAACATAATTTAATGGCCCTATTTTAACTTAAACAAGGGTCAAAACTAAATAATTACTTTTTTGTTCAGACATACTTAGGATGGCGGCGTGCCACTCAAACATGCACGTGGAAGGTAAACAAAGCTTAAAAGTTACAGAACACACAGTCGGAGTGAAAAGCTGGTGGAGAGTTTCTTGAAATCAGTTCTCTTGTAAAAGGAGAAATAGTCCTGTTGATCCATGTCTTGCTACATGGATATTGGCTGCATTATTAATTTTTTGAAGGAATTATTTTGAAATTGTAATCTTTGTCGAAGAAGACTACTACCAGAATACTGTGTGAGCCACAAGTACACCAGATAGGTGCTGGGTATTACAGGAAGGTCCGACTAGGACAGATCATGTTTCAGTGGTGGCATGGGGATAAACGCTCCCGATGCATGTCTTTGGATACATCTGCAGGTATTTTCAGAATCTTGATTTTGTCAGCTATTATTTTGTCACTTACATGTTGTAAGGAGGTTATATAAAGGTTATCTGCCATCTCTCCACTTTATGTTCAATTAGTTTTATTCCTCTTCCTTTTCAGACTGCTCATCACAATCTTCTACTGTCTATACTTACTTTGTGGGTGACAAGATTATTGTCCCCAGTTATATGACTGACCACTGCCCTTTTTTGAAAATGATTGCTTGATTTATATGTCGTACTAGATTACACCCCCCCCCCCTTATTGGCAGCTGATAAAGCACATTTTGCAGACTTGCAGTGTGCTTAGAGAGATGACACATGTGCCATGTACTTAACAGGGATGCACATATGTTTGCCCAGATAGACAGTTTGGATATGACGATCAATACTTCCCTTTGTAAGGTAAAATACCCTGTGTAGCTCTCTAAACAGAGGAGCCGTTACCCTCCAGCTGTGACACTGCTATGTTGTATTGCTGTCCCTTACTTAGAATGCTCATTCAAACAGGATCTGCCATACAAGACTGTTGTGGGGGGAAAGGCATATTTCTTGGTTTGTATTCCTTTAATTTTTTTCCTGTTTGATTGCAGTTTTTTATTTCAATCTTCTAAAGTCTTCACCCTTGCATGTTAAAAGTTCTGCTCAGGACAGAAAACAAAGCTGTGTGCCTTGGTGAATAAAAGCAATTGGAAGGTATTTACTATGCATCCACCCTGTTTCTGTTAGGTTCTTAAACTCAGTAGCTCTCTAGTTGTCCAGCCTTTAAGCTAGTTAGACTACAAAATTCCCTCCCAGTCCTCTTTCATTGTCTCTTGTTAGAAAGTGCAAACATATCATAGTTCATTACCTACCTTCTCACTTTTCTTCTCCGTTACCATAACTATTATATCATATCCTCCCATATACTGCTACTTATATACCTGCACCTTCTCCTTCACCACCCATCTCTACTCTCTTAAATAGCTCTCATCCCACTATAACCCACCCCTCAGTATCTTTATCTACAGAGGTATCCTTTACCGTGACCTTGCTGAAACCAGTCATCTCCATCACACCCTTATTACCCTTACTAATCCTAACCTTGTACTTGGCCTCCTATCACTCCTATCATCTATTGCTCTACCACTCTCCAACTCTTCCCAATTTCCTGATCCTCTACGATAATGGTGATGCAGTACACATCTCCACTCATTTATTTAATACTTTTAATTCATTATATTTCTCTCCCAAATATTATCATTCCCATAGACCCTCACATTCCTTTTATGAATAATATAAGTTTTTCTCCAAACTAAAATTCATCACACTCCATTGGCTCACCCATACTAAACTCCAATCTGACATACAGCCAAACCCAGGCCCCACTCACTCCACTACTACTGACCCAACACATCCTCCAAACTCTACTAATACTAACTCCCACCTCACACCACTCCAAGCATCTAGCAGATACCGCCTCAACAAAGTGCATGAATTCCATGCTGCCCCAGCCCTGTGCTCTCCAAACATAGCCATAATTACAGAAACCTGGCTTAAGCCACATATAAAAACTGAGGAATTACTTCCTCCTGGCTATAGTCTTATCAGAAAGGATAGATTATCCAAATGTGGTGGTGGTATTGCTATAATGTATAGGGACCATCTCAATTTAGTTCAGCTCTCCACCTCAAATCTTGCCAACACGCTTACATATCAATACTCAAAAATCCATTGCCATAATAGCTGTCTATCTCCCACCTGCCAACAACCTCTCACATATTGAAAACATCCTAGAATGGGCATCCTCTAATTTTTTTTCAAAAGACTATAATACTAGGAGATTTTAACTTTGACTGGTTAACCTGTTCCTCTGACTTTCCTACCAACTTTATCAGCCTTTATGCTTTACCCAAAATATTTCTCAACCTATGCACATAGTTAAGGTAACCAACAAGTATTCTTTACTTGACTGGATCTTAAACAAATCCAAAATGAGCCATGACATGGGTTGCGTCCCTGATTCTCTAAGTGACCACCACCCAACATATCTGATCAGACAACGTACACAGGGTATCAATAATATTACATATCGATATATACATAATAAAAACAATTCTCCCCCTCATTATTCAACAACCTTTTACTTGAATAAGACCGGTCACTACTAAAAACCCTACAATTGGATCTTGTGGTTCAGTACTTCAATAATGCATTCCTGCATGTACTTAATAACCTTGCTCATTTCAGGAAAATTCGCACTAAGTCCAAACAACTTACTTATCTAAAGATAGTATTCTCCTACTTAAACAGCAGGACAAAGCCTGAACTCGCGATCACAAAGACAAAAATAACAACAATTGTGCAACCTACCAACAGCTCAGAAACCAGGCCAAAAAGCAAATTAGGCATGACCAAAAAACTTACTTCCAGACATGACAACTAAAATACCAAAACAACCCCCAAAGATTCTGGCAATCAATCAACCTCCTCCTAAACCCAGGAAAACTGTCCACTCCAGCCCCAACAACTAATTGCTTTACAGACTGTATAGCTACACAATTTAATAACCACTTTATCACCTCCATCACCTCATTACTTAACAATATTGCCAATTCCACACTTTCCATACCACCTCCCCCGCTGACCTCAATATTCCTCCATTCTCTCCTAAACTGATCCAAACTAATTATATACAAAACCTTCTAACTAAAATAAAACCATGTACTCTTGCTACAGTTCAGTTACCTGGTGAATTTCTGAAACTCACTGCTACATCTATCTCTTATCCTATATCTATTCTAATTAACCGCCCTATCTCTGAACAGTATGTCCCCTTCTTTGGAAAATATCTCATGTCATACTCTTGCACAAAGGAGGGTCCTCTACTGAGCTTTCTAACTAGAGACCTATAGCTATACTTTCACCACTTGCCAAAATCTTAGAAAAATGCCTACATAAACAGATATTAGACTACCTCATAATGCATAACCTTCTATCTACTACTCAGCATGGCTTCTGCCCCAAACTTAATACTAACACCGCTCTATTAAGTTTCACCAATACTGTAAACCACCTCAAAAACAATAACCGCCTTGTCTCTGCCACCTTCCTTGATATGAAAAAAGCCTTTGACATTGTACCTAATCAAATACTCCTCAAAAAACTTGCCTCTCTTAATTTCAGTTCTGATACCCTACACTGGTTTTACAGCTATCTCTCCAAATGTAAGCAAGCCACCACATGGGTAAACAAACTTTCACCTCTTTTACCCATCAGTGTCAGCGTCCCACAAGGCTCAATCTTGGGCCCACTTCTCTTTATTATTTTTACTAATGATTTTTATACTGCAGCCTCACCTGCCTCTATCATTCAATATGCTGATGATGCTTCCCTTATCTGCTCCGCCCCATTCCTTAAAAGAACTCCAAGAAAAGTCTCAGACTGCCCTCCATAACATTGAAAAATACCTATCAGACTACCAACTCATTTTAAACCTTAACAAAACTAAACTTATTGTATTTTCCAATTCTGTCTGACTATATATCTCCATTTTTACAACCCTTTTTGTCTGTCTACACTCCTGTACATGGAATTTTTCTGCATACAATACAGGCACTGCGGGGTCTAAACAGATGCCAATCTGTTTGCTTGATCCCTCCATCTGCCTCATTTGCATGAGGTTCACCTGATAACGAGGTGATTTGCATGCCATGGAAGTTTCCATGTTAGAGCATGAATGCGTGCTGCTCAGCAGTGTTTACTGAATCTAAAAATGTTCGCCTTCATGTAAGCACCGTGGCACGATGCTTACACACAAAAAAATAAATAAATAAATGTATAGGCTTTATTAAATTTCCCTCTAAGTCTTATCTGACTGTATTGAACAGCAGCTACCTGTTGGAAACTGATAAAATTATTGCATTTATACAATCCCAGCCAAAAACAAAACAAAGACAGAAAAACATACCAAAAAAACAAAAACAAAACTGTATTTAAAGCAAGAAAACCACTTCATAAAAAGTTGAAAGAAAACATACTGCCTTTTGCAAGACCACTTAAAAGAAATACCTGGTCTTTTATATTCATTGATGAGGTGGAAAACAGAAGTTTGTACATAAAAAAGTATAAACATTTCCTGTAAGAACTACAGTCACATAAAGTACTGATCGAGATAAATGCAAAAAACACAGGATCACAGAAGAAGAATGAAAGAAAGAAAACCCCAGCAGGAATTGGTTTAAGTTAGTAGCACTCTGAGATTATTTCATACTGTTTACACTGTGTACAGAAAAAAAGGAGAACAATGCTCTGTTAATGAATCTGAAAATAAAGCTGCTCAAAGGATGTCATTAGAAATTCTCCTAACAAAGAAAGCCTTAATTCAGGAGACTGTACTTCTCTTACATGGTCAACATTACACCATTACAACATGAAAACAGAAAGTAATTGGGTGATGTGATTGGCTATGAAAGACTGAAGAGTTCAAAGAAAAAAAGCTCATTAATGTGGTTGCAGTACTAGGTCATTTCAGGACAAAACAAATGAAAGATAAATACTGTGCTTTAAATTTAGGGACTTATGGGCTACAAGGAAAATCTAAGTAAGAAATTCCCTTTCTAGCATGACTTATCTTCTAAAATGTAGGGTTTGCATGCATATATGTAGATTTTAGCTATACTACTTCCCTACACGTATTCATTCAAATATTAGATACATGTGAACTGCTGGAAATGTGCCGCAATTCAGCAGTCTGAAAATTAGCCATTTTTTAGTTCTAATGGTAAAACTTCTGCAAACATCAATAGCTATGAGCAAGTAATGCGACCAAGAGAAAAACGTGGAAGGCTAGAAGCAGGCCTTTACATGTTTCAGCCCGGGGGGAAGCTGTCCCACATTCTGTGTGCTTGTGCTGCCATCTGGTGGACTTTTGTAAAATAGCTACAAACTTGAAAGGCGTAATTTTTCTTATAACATGTTAAATAGTGTCACGTCTGTGATTATCATCCATGAGTTGTACTAAGGTAGGCAACTAAACGATGCACCTTTGATATACTTACATTTGAATCATACATACAATGCTGCGTTGTAAAACACGTGCATGTCACTGTCTATATTTCAAACTAATGGAACGAAATGTCACAATACCGATTTTCTCCTACATAATTTAATATAGTTTGGCTTGGTGGTGGTAGCCTTAATGGAACAAAGGACTTATTCACTAGTTGAGCTATTTCACAAAGCATTTTTAAACAATTTGGTTAGGACTAGAATAGTACAGATGTTCATTTGCTCCTTCTGGTTTAAGAAAGATAAATGGGGACATCAGTCTTTTTTTAAATAATGGAATTGCAATGCCAAAAACTCATTGCAAACATAACCACAACATTTATGTTGAATAGAAAAAATAAAAAAACAGCTGCAGTTAACTTTCACTGTAGAACACTAATATGTGATGTAAATTAGGTATTTTTCCCATTTGTAAATCAACCTAATTCTGTTTCATTTTTTATAAAGTTTATATCACGCAAAATGGTAAATTGTTTGTGTCTGTCGGCTTTTCCCGGTTAGGAGTCGCTACAGCGGAACTCCGGTCCGCTAATGATTGGCAGCAGAGTTTTACGTACTGGCTTGCCGGACCTAAAGCACAACCTTCAACGAAGATACACCCATTTACGCATATCGCTACACAGAAGATACTGTAACTGAGAATCGACAAGGCTACCGCAGCACCACCACCGCAGTATGCATCAGACAAAATGTTAAATATACATCATAAATGATTCAAAGTACACCCCAATAAGGAAAAACATTTTTCAAATATGTGCGGACCTCTAATCACAGCTCAGACAGCAAACAGTCACTTTCATATTCGGCGATGCAGCAATAACATTTCTTATTAGTGTTCTCTCCAGTGTCTTTTTTACTGCAAAACCTTTCTTTGCTTAAGTGTCTTTAAGACACAGTGCATAAAGATTTATCCCTAGTGTCTAGTATCCCCACCAGAGATACTGGAGTATTTGCTCATTAGTTTAGTGGAGTGTGGATGTACGCCAATTCCTCCAGCTGTATAAAAATTCACACACACACACACACACACACACACACACACACACACACCAAGACTACTTATCTGCTACACTCCCTGGCACTCACTTCCACTGGAATGTGTGAACATGAGCTATCAGCGTTGTTCATTAACATACGCAGCAATGATATTTATGGAGCCGACTACCGAGCGATTCTCTGAATTGTTTGGCTGCTGAAATGCCTTACCGCGTGCATTTCTTTGGGAGAGCACATGACCAATCAGCATGTGCCTCTCTCTTGGAATGCCTCATTATAATTTAGCGAGGCTACAGAGACAGTCCACTATGGTGGTGTAGATAACATGGCTGTCTCTGTATCAGAACTGGTTACTGTGAGGTATACATCCAGTGGTAACATTTCTGAATTAAACATGTTGCAGTTTACAATTTACCATGCACAAAGTTACCTATATTTCCTGTAACACTGTCCATCCTTTACTTTCATCTAACACATTTTTAATGCCACACAATTTTTGATAAACTTTTAAAAAAAAAAAAAAAAAAAAACATTTGTAATTCTTTCTCACTTATTTCATTAGTTCTAAATTGTATACACATTTTTCTTTCCCATTGCACCTTTACATTTTGAAAAAAATAATAGCCAGGAATTGAATAAAAGGCCTAGCAGGAGCCATACAGCTTGTGTTAGAAAGACCCTACTTCCCTGATGCAGTAGCAAACAGTATGGCTGCACAGCCAGCCCTAAGTGGTGCTTCATTTCCAGTTGCTACAGTACCATACAGCGCTATGTTTGGGTGATTAATGAATCCCAAAATATTACCACAATGTGAACACTGAGGTGTACAAGTTGCAGTACCTTCATGAATTTTCCTGTACACTTTCCATGGACTTTAAAAAGTTATTTTTCAATGTAATTCATAAACATTTCTGCTAAAAGAGATGTCTCAAGTGTCACTTCGCAAAAGGTTTCATAACCCAAATGTATAAGGGTCGTAATGAAAGTTATGTCACATCCCAACAGCAAAATGTCAACATTTTGTGTAGTTTTTTAAGTAATTATTACTTCAGATATTTTGTGAAATGAGGTGCTTTCTCCAACCTGCGAACTTAGAATATTATCCCGCACTGCACATTTTTCTTTTTTCATTCAGTGCTTTGACTGCTGTCAGTACTGCATATGTTTTCCTCAGGGTTTACTATCAAAATGTGGAAAAATCAAAACAATTTTTCACTTTTTGTTTGAATGCATTATCCAAATTTCGTAATACAGAATTACCATAATGTTGGAAACTGTAATCATGGAATCGACAATCGAACACTCGAAGTTCTAATGTCAAAATTCTGTGTTACCATAACATTTTTGAAAAAAGACAAGGCCCCTGCACCACCACACCCCTGTGCATATTATATATTCCAGCTCTTTGACCACACTACAGTGAGGAGAAGGGTGTGATCTGTTATCAGGACTTCAATCTCATATTAGTGAATGCACACAACCATTCACTAATGAAGATTCGAACATTTCCAGATTGGCATTACAGAAACTGGAAAACAAATTCGACCACCTCAGTTTCGTAAGTGCCGTTCCACATTTTGATAGTAAACCTTCCCTCAGACCTTGTGTTTTGTCTTCTTTCCTTTGTAAGTCACCATTTTGACATTCCTCAGACCTTGTGTTTTGTCTTCTTTCCTTTGTAAGTCACCATTTTGACATTCCTCAGACCTTGTGTTTTGTCTTCTTTCCTTTGTAAGTCACCATTTTGACATTACTATTCTCTTGCTGCCACTAGGGTTACCACCTGTCCCTCTTTGCGAGGGAGGGACGTCTTTGGGCAGTTGTGTCCTGCAAAAAAATTGAAAAAATGGCAAATGTCCTGAGATTTTAGGGCAAAATTATTTCCTATATTTTATGTAATAGTTGCATAAAACTGTTATTTTGTATCTGAAACACCTAAATGTTATAAGAAACAGAATAAGCAACTAAAATGCTACAAGAATAAGCATTTATTTATGCAAAAAAGTGAAGTTCTGTACAGTAGACCAGAACTTTTTGGTTCTTTTGGTTGATTGCTGTAGTTCAAGGTAATTCTTTTATCTGAAAGTATAGCTTTTTTGGTATTGTTTCTGAGTTCTTTGAAGGTTTGATGATCGTTTGGATTTCTGGAGGAACGCCATTTTTTTCCACTATTTATTTCTAAGTATAATCTTTTGTTTGGTATTAGAGGTTAGCCAGGGTGCTATTTTGGTCTTTGTTCTAATGATACGACTTGGGGCATGTTGATTCAAGATAGCAAGGAATGCTGAGTTGAAGTGTTCAACAGCATTGTTGAGTGAGAGATGTTTAAGAGGGGTCCAGTTGTATTGTGAAAGTTCTGTTAGGAATCTTTCAGGATTAAATTGTTTTTTTGAGTATATTGTTTTGTGAGAGGTAGGTAAGTTTAGCTTAGTTTTGGCCCTAATGACATAGGTAAGAGAGTGATCGCTAAGGTCATCTGGAAGGATGCCAGTTTGGTAGTTTTGTAGGGGAGAGTTTGTAAGAATCCAGTCTAAGGTGGTTTCTTTTTTGCTTTTATTAGTTATTCTAGTGGGACTATCAATTAGTTGTTTGAAACCAAAAAGATTTATATGGGAGGTGGGGTTAGCATTGCTACAAGATTTCCAGTCAATGTTAAAGTCCCCAAGGAATAGTGTTTCTTGAGGGAGGTTTATAGAGAGGTGTTCAAGAAGTTGTTCTAAAGTGGGGATATTATTTCCAGGGGGGAGGTATGCACAGATGATGTTTATAGATTTAGTGGTGTTAATTTGAATCTTGGAACAAATTATTTCGGCATTATTATTTTGGTTAAGGGTAAGGTTCAGAAGAGTAAGCTTTAGTTTTGTTTTATATAGAATAGCTACTCCACCTCCTTTTCTGGAGGTACGATCAAGTCTCAGAATGTTATATCCAGGTGGGGTAATTTCAATGTCTTTAATAGAGGGTTTTAGCCAAGTTTCTGATAAGCATAGAATGTCAAAGTTGTGTACTTCTAGTAGGGCATGGAGTTGACTAATTTTGTTGCAGATACTGCGTATGTTGAGATGGGCCAGGGATAATAAGTCAGAGGATGCAATGGATGAGAGAGAGAGGGGTTTGAGGTGATTTCTGTGTGTTTTGGTGGAAGTTTGAGGGCCTGGGTTGGGTTGAATGTCTCCATCTTGTAGTAGATGGAGGAATGTAAGATAGTTTTCAAGTTTATGTTTTATGATTGTGTCAATATTTTCTTTGTTTTAGTTTGTAGTAGTAGTTTGCAGTGTAGTACCCTATGGTATTTGGGAAGTAGGTATATGGATTGTGAGGAGGTATGTAAGATGGAAGGAGGTGGGGATGTTACAGGTGTACTGGTATGTTTTGAGGGAAGTGAGAAAGAAGCAGTTAAGGAGTGTTCATAGGAGGTTAGGAAGTAGGTGGTTATGAGAAAGAATAATAATAAGAAGGAGATAGGTAATTTCAGTTGTGGCTGGAGCATAGTGGAAGTTGTAGAGAGATAGTTGTGAGTCAGTATGGTATTCTGGTGTGTTGTAGATGGAGGTACTGTGGGAATGAAGGGTATATAGTAGGGGCTGTAATATTTTAGGTGTGTAAGTTATAGAGGGGTGGGGTTGGTTATATTAGGTAAGTAGGTTTGTAAATGGAGGGTGGTATACAATCTCTGAGGTTGTGATAGGGTGGAAAAAAGGAGGTGTGTCTAGAGATGAGGTAAAGGTAGGACCCCTGGGGGTGGGTGGGATTTGGGGGTAGGGAGGGGAGCGAAGCGGGGCACACAGAGTAGACCAGAGGAGAAGGGAAAAAGTATCAGAGAAGGCAAGGGGAGTCAAGGCAAGAGAAGGTAGCCTAAGAGGAGAGGATAAGACAGGGTATTAGAAGGAGGAAAGGGATTAGGTTAAGAAGGTGAGAATAAAAGTGTAGTAAAGAAAAGAATACTAGTGTCCCAGATAGGGATGAGGAGAGGGTGACATCTAGTGGGCAACTGTGGAAGTGCAAATAGCAGACAGGGCAGCTTCCAGGTGAGAGCTATATAAATGGGAGAGAAATGATAATCTAGGTAGCTATCCAAGGAGTGTGTGAGGTGGTAATGGAGGAATGAGGGGAAAGGGTAGCTGCTGGCTGCTTAGGTAGTGGCAGTCTAATAGCTTAGCAGGTACAGTTGGTTAAAACTTAATGCTGCATGACTAGGTGGACATACTTTCTTGCAATCTTGAGGTAGAGGTTGGTAGGAGGAGACAGTGTCCTGAATGAGTTCAAGGTTAATGTGCAGAGAGCACCTTAGTGGAGATAATAGAGGGAATGCAACCCAGGCAAAAACACAGGGTCGATTTGAGGAGATAGCTGGTACAGGAGGGAAAGAGGAGAAAAAGATAGTGTTATAATACAAAATTAACATTCAGTAATGCAAATACAAAGTCAAAAGGAGGAAAAAAACTCAGGTTATTCAAATAGTAAGCAGAGCATCATAACATATAAGGGGTTTAAACACATAGAAAATATGCAAACAATGATAAACAGAGCATTTTCCTACATATGTTTGTAGCTAATAGTGTAGGGGCTATCGTTGATGTAATTCACACCCACAACGGCATAAAACAGTCATACTCATGAGCAATTACAAGTACAAGACAACAGAAGCAATTTACAGTCCCTCAAGGAAGTATGCTTAGTATTGCTAGTAGAATAGTGCACAAAAAACAGAGAGTCCTAACGCTAAACGCATTCGCGTTTAAAGGAGTAGTATGTGTATAAAGTATTGCATGTGAAGACTAGCCTAGGAGCAGTCTCAGTTTAAAGGCATTCGCAATTCCATACAACAAATATACACAGGTTGGGACACCACAGCATAAGGAGCCAGCACTCCCTAAAAGATAAAATACATTCACATTTACATGTACAGCATTCCCTTACATGCAGAAACAGCAAAACAATAGTCCCACATGATTAGTACGCCATTGTAGGAAAACACTGTCCATCCTTTACTTTCATCTAACACATTTTTAATGCCACACAATTTTTGATAAACATTTTCAAAAAAAAAAAACATTTGTAATTCTTTCTCACTTATTTCATTAGTTCTAAATTGTATACACATTTTTCTTTCCCATTGCACCTTTACATTTTGAAAAAAAACAATAGCCAGGAATTGAATAAAAGGCCTAGCAGGAGCCATACAGCTTGTGTTAGAAAGACCCTACTTCCCCTGATGCAGTAGCAAACAGTATGGCTGCACAGCAAGCCCTAAGTGGTGCTTCATTTCCAGTTGCTACAGTACCATATAGCGCCATGTTAGGGTGATTAATGAATCCTAAAATATTACCACAATGTGAACACTGAGGTGTACAACTTGCAGTCCCTTCATGAATTTTCCTGTACACTTTCCATGGACTTTAAAAAGTTATTTTTCAATGTAATTCATAAACATTTCTGCTAAAAGAGATGTCTCAAGTGTCACTTCACAAAAGGTTTCATAACCCAAATGTATAAGGGTCCTAATGAAAGTTATGTCACATCCCAACAGCAAAATGTTATCATTTTGTGTAGTTTTTTAAGTAATCATTACTTCAGATATTTTGTGAAATGAGGTGCTTTCTCCTACCTGCGAACTTAGAATATTATCCCTCACTGCACATTTTTCTTTTTTCATTCAGTGCTTTGACTGCTGTCAGTACTGCATATGTTTTCCTCAGGGTTTACTATCAAAATGAGGAAAAATCACAACAATTTTTCAATTTTTGTTTGAATGCATTATCCAAATTTCGTAATACAGAATTACCATGATGTCAGAAACTGTAATCATGGAATCGACAATCGAACACTCGAAGTTCCAATGTCAAAATTCTGTGTTACCATAACATTTTTGAAAAGGGACAAGGCCCCTGCACCCCCACACCCCTGTGCATATTATATATTCCAGCTCTTTGACCACACTACAGTGAGGATAAGGGTGTGATCTGTTAGCAGAACTTCAATCTCATATTAGTGAATGCACACAACCATTCACTAATGAAGATTCGAACATTTCCAGATTGGCATTACAGAAACTGGAAAACAAATTCGACCACCTCAGTTTCGTAAGCGCCGTTCCACATTTTGATAGTAAACCTTCCCTCAGACCTTGTGTTTTGTCTTCTTTCCTTTGTAAGTCACCATTTTGACATTACAAAGGGGTCTCATTACTAAAGGTATCAGTCAGGAGAAGGGTATAAAAAAATTCCACAGCATTGGTATACCATGGAACACAGTGAAGACAGTCATCAAAAAGTGAAGAAAATATATGACAACAGTGATGTTGCAAAGAACTGGACGTCCCTCCAAAATTGATGAAAAGGCAAGACAAAAACTGGTCAAAGATGCTGCCAAGAGATCTACAGCAACACTGAAGGAGCTGCAGGAACGTCTGGCAAGTACTGGTTGTGTACTACATGTGACAATAATCTCCCGTATTTTTCATATGTCTGGGCTATGGGGTAGGGGAACAAGATAGAAGCCTTTTCTTACACAGAAAAACATCCAGGCCCAGTTAAAATTTGCAAAACAATACATCATGTCTCCCAAAAGCATGTGGGAAAATGTGTTCTGGTCTGATAAGACCAAGGTTGAACCTTCTGGCCACAATTCCAAAAAGTACATTTAGTGCAAAAACAACACCGCATCACCAAAAGAACACCATCCCCATGGTGAAGCATGGTGGTGGCGATATCATGCTTTGGGGTTGCTTTTCTTCTGCTGGAACTGGGGCTTTAGTTAAGGTGGAGGGAATTATGAACAGTTCCAAATACCAGTCACTTTTGCCCCAACACCTTCAGGCATCTGCTAGAAAACTGTAGATGAAGAGGAATTTTACCTTTCAACATGACAATGACCCCAAGCATGCATCAAAAATCAATAAAAGAATGGCTCCACCATTAGAAAATTAAAGTTTTGGAATAGCTCAGACAGAGCCCAAACCTAAATCAAATAGAAAATCTGTGGGGTGACTTGAAGAGAGCTGTGCACAAGAGATGCCCCCACAATCTGACAGATTTGGAGCACTTTTGTAAGGAAGAGTGGGCAAATATTGCCAAGTCAAAATGTGTCATGCTGATAGACATCTACCTAAGAAGACTGAATGTTGTAATTAAATCAAAAGGTGCTTCAACAAAGTATTAGTTTAAGGGTGTGCACACTTATGCAACCAGTTTATTGTATATTTTTTATTTTTTATATGTTTCCCCTAACAGATTTGTTTGTTTTTCAATTGAATTGTAGAGGTTATAGATCACATTAAAGGTAGGAACAGTTTTGAAATGATTTATTGTTGTCTCATTTTTTATATCATAAAAACCTGGCATTTTAACGAGGGGGGTATAAACTTTTTATATCCACTGTATATAAAAAAGTTTAACTCAATAAATACAAAATTCAGATATTTCATTCTGTCTTTTATTGTCTTTTTTCATCTTTTTATTAGTTCCTTCCGTGAGTACATGAAAAAAATAAAATCACATTATACCATTCTTTTTTCCCTTCAGCTGCAGTTACTTGAAACTTCCATCATTTCATTTTATTTTAGAATAATTTTTCTTCCATCCTATCCATTTTTTTTCTTTCCGTGCATTTTTATATTTGTTTAAACAATGTACAGCATTTTTCCTATTATTTGTTTTTGTTTTTCTTTTACCTGAAATAAATGCATAGATGCTAAATACACCACTGGAATTTTTTTTAGTTCAGACCACTGTCTTCTTCTTTTATCATAAATTATCTCTGTTTTTTTCTAAGTTTAGCCTCGAGCCACAACTGGAGCTATAAAAGATAACTAATACAATGTTTTCCATTTGAGTGGGAAACATATATATCCTCCCTTGATATGCTTTTTTCCTGATATATAAGCATTCAACATATGTCTTTTTTCCAAAATAGCAAATAAAAACTTTCCCACTAAGATATTTTTTATTTGTTTCAGTGTCTCTCTTCATTGAAGTATTACACTTTCATACTCACCAAATGTCACTCCCAACATATTCATTTAATTTCATGTGAAACCAAGCTCTACTTCAGCCATTGATCTTCAAAGTGAATACCTAAAAATAGCAGCCAATAGTACTGCCTGCCATGTCTCAATCCTTAAAAATAGGTCAGTCCAGGAATCCCAACTTTCCAAACTATTGCAAATTCAGCAAACCACAGCTCTGAAAGCCAGGTTGTCGGAGTTGTAATTTGCTGTTATTTCCCTTCTGTCATGGCTTCTGTATATTGCAAACTCATTTATCTACCTCTTATTTTACTTTTTTTATTAGAACTAAATCACCTGCATATGCTATAGAAACATTAACATACCCCTCAACTTTCCTGATTTTGCAGAATGTCCATATTTTTCACTCAAATTTTTGGTCTGTTCCTTATGCAATTTGTGGTTTTCTAGCAAGTCACTGAGAATTGACACCACTAAAAAATGGCATACTTTTGAGTTTCAGACTTTATATCCTGCAAAAAATTCATGCTGACATAAATGCAGTTATTCTATAAGTTTATTAGAGCACTAGTTAAAACCTTTCCATATTTTGGGCCTTTTTTTCCTTCTTATTTCAGACTTTGTCCAAACTACTTGTGTTAAGAAGTTGAGACATATGCATACTTATTGGTAATATAACACTTAACATCCATCTCTTATCTTGTCTCCGTCAGTTCATACATACATGTCTGCATCCATTACTAGTACAAATAAGTGCATACTAATTAGGGATCCCTCTTTTACACCTCTCTTAACATTTATTTTTTAACCTTTTTTTCCATTTACCATAACTTGTACCGATGAATCTTCATGACATTTCCTTATTACATTAATATGTTTTCTCCTTTACCATATGCCTTTGACATCTACCTCATTGTTTGATGGATAACTTTATCAAATGCTTTAGATATGCCTCATGTCATCAGTCTCACATATTATTTTCTTTCAGTATCATCTCTGCTACTTCTTTCACACTAATCAACATTTCTTTTACCTGACTTCCTTTTATACCATAGATCCTTCTGCTACTACCATGCAGTACTTTCTCCATCCTTTTTTGTAGAATTTTCAGAAATAGTGTATAGTCAGTATTCCTTAGTGTTATAGGCCTCCATTTTATATATTTTCTTTCATCCTGTTTCCATGTAAATCTTATCATTCAGTCACATATATCTTCTTCTAATATGCCTTCCATTATCCATTCATTTAAATATTTTTAAAATCTTCTCATCATCTTTATCCATTTGCTTATTATACTCATAGCTTATACCATCCAATCCTGGCGTTGTTTATTCTAACTAAAAAGCCCTTAAAGCTCGCTACTCCAACAGCTGAGAATAGCACCATTGTTCTCCCTTTACCAGAATTTGCTTCTATTTCCAGCCTCTTGGTTTCTTTCTTCTGAAATACTGTGTCTACCATATCATGCCATCGGGCTTCCCCTTCTTCCTTTGGCTCTACCTTATTCATCAAATCTGGCAGCACTTGTATATCCATTTACCAGTTTCCCATACATATAATATGTATGATAGAAATAGCTATAGAAAGCTTAATGAAACAAATAAATGCAGTAATTGGAGCTAACAGGAGAGACCTATATGAGATTAAAAGAGTTCAATTCATATCTAGTAGCAGTCATGATGTTCTTGGGAAAGCTTTAGAGTAATAAAGAAAAACATCCCAGAAATAAAAAATACAGACAAGTGTAATACTAATATAAATGAGTATTGTAATTACAGAAACAAAGAAAAAAATGTTAGTAAAAAGTCACACAAAGAGAAAGTCCTAAAAGAAAAGCAAAATACAAAACAAGTGATGAATTGTATGCTACCACATCTAACAATAAATTAAAAATCACTGGAAGGCAAAAAAAAAAGGAGATATGCAAAGAAAAGATACAAAAACAATCCCCGGGATTCAAGAAGCTCAGCCCAAGGACGGTTTTAGCCTTGCACCAAGCGTCCTCACTACAGATGGTGCAGCAGTGCCATATGAATATGTATGAGGGTGTGCCGCCGCACCCTCGACATGCACAGCAAATGTGTGCAAGTGAAGGGGGTATGTACAAGTGCTCTATGGAGGTGTAAACGTGCCCCGGCAGTTGCAAAACCTACTATGCCTACTAGTAGAGCCCGCCTCTAATAGTAAGTCAGTAATTCAGTGTCTGTGGATAGTGAAATGTCTGCTAAGCATACAAGAGTGTCCACAAACCATGAAATAAAATCCAAGTAGTAAACACACAAGCACGTAGTAGAACATTGAGCCCTGTCCCTAGAACTTTCACAATTAGATTCCCTGTGTCCCTATTATACATTTGATTTGCTGCAATATCGAATGTGTAAGCAAAGCACAGCGTGTTTACGCATCGCTGCCTTCCGCCGAGCGTATCGTACACATAAAATTCATTCAAATAGAGAAAAACATGCAGAATCAACGTAAATGTCAATAGTGGAGTGTTTATAGCATCCACCTAATGAACAGGCATTCATGGTTCGAGCCCAACAATAGCACATATCATTCTCCATATCGAATGAATGTCGTTTTGCTGTAAAACCAACATAAGAGTATCGCATGAAATATTTAACTTAAATATCATTCAATCAAAGTGGCACTGTCATAATGAATAAGGCACTAGTAAGCAGGTGTAAGCACAAATAAGCAGCAGTAAACATATATAAGTACCAGTAAGCAAGTCTGTGTGTGCTTGCGTGGGTCTAAGCAGTGCCCAGCATCGGAAATGTATATAAGTATGTACAGATATATAATATATATGTATATATATATATATATATATATATATATATATATATATATATATATATATATATATATATATATATATATATATACATATACATATATACAAATATATATGTTATATATATACAAATATATATATGGCACTTGCTCACTAAAGCAATTATATAAGTCAGCACTAAAAAAAGCACTTCCCTTGAGAACTTTGTTCCCCAGTGGCCCTTTTTTTTCAATTATAAAGGAATTCCCAGTACTATTCTAGCATGTCCAAAGGTCAGTTGTCAATCTCCTCTCCGGTCCAGCTGGTGAATCTGGGAATCTTGAGGCAATGTTACAACTGCCTCATGTACACAGACAACCCTCTCCTCCTCCCAACAAATTCCAACACATGTGAGAGGTGCAACCATATAGCCAAACTGGAGGCTAAGCTCTCTCAACTCAGTACTGGCGTAACCAGTCAGGTGGAGAAGGAAACCACATTCACTACAATTCCAGTCTCACATAGACCTACCACGACAGCAAACCAAACACATAAACACACAAAAACATATTCGGAGGCTCTAAATAAAAATCTGCCTAAGCAGCAGAGACCTCCAAAGCAGACACCCAAGCAACTGCTACCCCAAAACAAAACACGTGCAACACATAGCTCACAAAGCCAGTGTGCCGAACAGTCACAGCCCTTAAGGCTAAACAACACACCTGATACACTTGTAATAGGTGACTCTATCATGAGGCACACTGACATCCCGCACACCAGGCTGAACAAGGAGAAGGTCATGGTGAGCTGCCTGTCGGGCGCTAGGATCCGCCACATAACACAAGCACTCAGGTCACTCCAAGGCAAGTACATATATGACTCAGTCATTGTCCATGCTGGTGTGAATGACCTGAGACGTACCTCCCTGGACTACATGAAAAGAGACATAGAGGAGCTCTCTGAACATGTAGCCCAGGCCAGTATGACCCTGACCTTGAGTAGCATCTTATCCTCACCAAGAATGATGCCACAATATGAAGACAAGATGATCAATTTCAACAATTGGCTTAAGTATTGGTGTCATTCAAAGGGGATCCAATGCCTGTCAGCCTGGGATGACATGTTCGACAAGCCACGATGCTTCGCTAGGGACGGCTTGCACCTGTCACCCCTGGGCTTTTGGATATTGGCAAAGGCTCTTGCCACCCCCATAGTGCCTTTTTTAGGCAAGGCTCAAATGACAAACCCATCTCCATAGGTATCACAAGGGATAAGAAACTAAGAGTAATGCTACTCAATGTCAGAAGTCTAAACCTCAAGATGCACGCACTGGAAACTCTCCTTAGCATGGAGAACATCGATATCTGTGCAGCAACAGAAACCTGGTTCAAGGCTTCCGAGAGCACCCCAGCACTACCAGGTTATACCTCATACCATGCTTTTTGGCCCCAAAACTTGGACCAAACCACAAAAGGAGGGGGAATATCAATATTCGTCAAAGATGCCCACACCTCCAGGTTGGTGGCACAGCACGAAGCATCAGAGACTATCCATGTGCAACTAACAGTGGGTAAAACTGCCTTCCAGTTTATAGCCTGCTACAGACCACCCTCCCATACCCAGGAACCCCACTCGGCCTTCCTGAGAACACTGGAAAATATGAAGGTCTCTCCAAACACCATTATATTGGGCTACTTCAACTACCCAAACATAGACTGGGAGCATTACTCTAGCTCCAACACCCTAGCCCAAAGGTTCCTAGAATTTATAAACTCAAATGCTACAGAACAACTTGTTACCACTCCCACAAGAGGGGAAAACATACTGGACCTGATCATCACCAACATGGGGGCTCTATGCTCCAGACCAGAAGTGTATCCCTCACTGGTAAGATCAGACCATAAACTAATCTCACTGGATATTCACATCCAGACCCCACCCCCTGCCCAGAAAACCACAGTGAAAAACTTCTCTAAAGCAAATTTCACACTCCTCAAAACCGAGGTGGAATCCTTCAAAGCCCCCGGGCCTGTGGAAAATATGGCCCAGACCGCAGAATCCTTTATAAACACATTCTATGAACACCTTCAGGAATGCATGGATCATGCAATCCCAAATAAAACCAAGACCCTGTCCTCCAAAGGCAGGTGTCCTGTCTCGTGGACCCCAGCCATAAACAAACTATACAATAGAAGGAGGAAGCTACTACATGATAGAGCAAAATCCCAAAAAGGGAAGGCATCTCTGATCAGTATTAGCAAAAAACTATGGGCACTCATAAAATCGTCTAAGGCCAGCTTCGAGAGAAAAATTGCACAGGACACTAAGGATAATCACAAGGCTTTCTTTAGTTATGTTAGGAACCTGGGTGGGAATTCCCAGATATGCTCAGAATTAGTCCAAAATGACAAAAAATACACCAAACCCACAGACATTGCCAACATCCTAGCTGACAGGTTCAGCGCAAACTTCTCCCCCCTCCCCACCAAAAAGGCAAATATCTATCCCAGCAGAGTGCTGCCCCCCTGACATCTCAGATGCTCAGGTAAGAGCCGCCCTCTCCAAAGCAAAAAACACAGCATCAATGGGACCATACGGTGACCCAGGCTGCGTCCTACATGAACACCAAGAAGAGCTAAACCCAAACATAAAACTACTGTTCAATCTCAACCTTACTACAGGATATGTACCCAAAGAGTGGCGTACAGCAACAGTGGTCCCTCTCCACAAAGGTGGTGCCTCAATGGATCCTGGAAACTATCGCCCCATAAGCCTGATTAGCTTGGTCTGCAAAGCTATGGAAAGGATCATCATGGACCTCATAAATAAAGATATTGGGGACCTACAGACACTGGATCCTACCCAGCTCGGCTTTGTTAAGGGCAGATCCTGTCTCTTAAACCTGGTCGATTTTTTTGAAACAGTCACCAAGGCCATTGATGAGGGGAAGGTGGTCCACATAGCCTACCTGGACCTTGCATAAGCCTTCAATACAATACCCCACTCGGGCATTATAGATAAGCTCACCAGCTTAAATATAAACCCCTATGTCACTAGATGGGTTGCAAACTGGCTCAAGGACAGAACCCACATGGTTAGAATTGCTGGAGCCATGTCAGACTCCAAACCATTTACAAGTGGCATCCCACAAGGCTCAGTCCTGGGACCTCTCTTGTTCGGTATATATTTCTTGGAGGTACAGGCCAACACGGAAGGACTGTGGCTGACCAAGTTCACAGATGACTGCAAACTAGGTGCCATAATCGACTCTCCAGCTGACACAAGCATCCCGCAAAAGGGTCTCATAGAAACAGACAACTGGTGCCAGAGCCATGGCCTCAAGCTAAATGCCAAAAAGTGTATAGTCATTCCCTTTGGCAAAAACAAAGTGCCCACAAATTACCACATAGGTGGTAATCCATTAAGTACAGAATTAGTAATTAGGGACCTGGGGACGCCAGTTGATAGCAATCTCTCATTTGAAAACCACGTGGCCAAAGTGGTTAGAAAAAACATTTTATATAGCCCACCTAATCAGGAAGGGATTCACATCTAGATCAGGGGAGGTCATCGTGCCTCTTTACTCATCCCTCATCAGGCCCATAATTGAGTACAATGCCCCTTTTGGGATGCACCTTACCAGACACCTGCAGCAACTGGAAAGACCCGAAAAGTACCTCACCAAGAGGATCAAAGGGCTTAAACAGATGCCATATGCTGTGCGGTTAAAGAAACTCCAGCTCTACTCAGTGGCATACCACCTGCTCAGAGGCGTTCTGTGCCTGACGTATAAAGCCATGTCCAACCCGGAATTAATGGACATGCTCCATCTCAGAAAATCCAAATCCCATTGAGCTATGCGCTCGAGAGACTTGAACCTCAGCACTGAAATAAATAGGACATGCTGGAGGGACAGATTCATAACCCAGAGGCTCCCTTCACTCTGGAATAAAATCCCAGTCCAGGTTAGGCAGAGTCCCTCATTGACTCTCTTCAAGAGGAATCTTGATGAGTGGATGGGAGATCGTAGGTTTACCCTGGGTATCACTTCTGTGTCACTGTTAGACAGAGGCACAGTATACTAACCTCGAAAAAGGGCATAGAAAAATTCATTTAAAATGGGTGGCGAAAGCCAAACACACTCTGGCTAGGCTTATAAATGCCCTAGGGCAGATAGCCTAGTATGAACCTATGAACCTATATACCTATGTATATATATATATATATATATATATATATATATATATATATATATATATATATATATATATATATATATATATATATATATATATATATATATATATATATATATATATATATATATATATATATATATATCTATCTATGAAGAAAGAATGACGTAACAATAAAGCATACAAAAGGAATGAGAAGGGAATCAAAATCAACCCCAGTATTATATAGCGCTGTCAGCGTATGTCATATCAAGATGGGCAGGAGTGAGCAAAGCACTGCTACTCATACCACAGGCAGGATATTGCCAGTGGGAGTAACATTGTTGATCTGCTAAGCTGACTTTACACACAGAGGGTAGTCCCTGGTGGGACTACCCAAAAATTGATAGGCTATTTGGCCATCCAACCATTACACAAGCATGGGCAGGTATGTTCAAGGACTAAATGGTGGGAGAGCCTGAGAATACATGGTTTGGGACAACGTACGTGTAGGGCCCCTAACGCTTGGGAGAGGGCAATGTGTGGAGGTGTGTCATGGCTGATATAACAACTGGACAATGGATGGTATGCGTGTATGTTGAACTCGGGTGGGGTGGAGGAACTAAGGGTATGAAATTATGGAGCCAGACTTGCCAGGGTCGGATGGGCTGGTTCTAATTGGACTGCCCTGTGGAGGTCAGCGAGTTCGTTATAAATATATATGCATACACACATGCAGACATCTATATGTAGAAGTACATTCTCTGTAACACATTCATTCCATTTGCAGACATAAATAACATGAATGTGCCCTTACAAACGTCGACAGTAGATAGAATAATAGGTTGTGCATAAGAGGGAAGGGGCGAAACTGCTAAAATACAGAAGTGTGTACAATGTCCAAAATCAGTGCTGTGCTAAAAAAAGTCAAATGTGAGGACTTTCCCACACATGGAATCATTCCTGTGATCTGCCTGCTATGGCAACACCAATTACTAAACCAGTCTATTTGTAAAAGAAATACACTGAACACGTACATAATTAGGCTCTTATGTGTAACGTGTGCGTTACCACATAGTCATACTTATTAATTTATTGTAGTGTCATGTTAACGGGAGTAAGGAAGTAATGAAATATAGAGCCTAATCTTGACCTAAATACATGCGTGTCCCATGTGGGACAACCCAAAAATTGCGAATAGTGTCCTTTTGGTTGCTCATGTCACCAATGTTTGTAGACTAAAAGTATGGGAGTTCTGAGGATACGTGGAGTGAGTCAACCCATGGGATGGGTCTATAGGAGTAGGGACTGGCCAATGTGTAGTGGTGTGGATACACCGCAAATCCAACTGGAGAATAGATGACTGCAGTGTTAGGGAGGCATTGGGGTGGGTGTTTGAGGAACCAGGAGCCATGGGTATATGGGTATATATGCAAATGAAGCAGTACAGCAATAGTGTAACGAACAGACATTCCCGCTCCGAATCCCACTGCATCACATACCACTTACCATCGGTAATCTGTACACAACAACAACAATCTGTACATGGACATATTACGACATCTGTCCACTGTATAACCTGCAGAATAACAATTAAAAGTTAACTGGAGTGAAGTGTCAGTGTCATAATGAATAAGGCACTAGTAAGTAGGTTTAAGCATATATAAACACCAGTAAGTGTGTGTAAGTTCATTTGCGCCGGGGTATGCATTGCTTTACAGACACACACACACGCATACACACACACACACACACACACACACACACACACACACACACACACACACACACACATATATATATATATATATATATATATATATATATATAGTTGCAGACATATACATATACGTATATATATATATATATATATATATATATATATATATATATATATCTATATATAGATATAGATATATAAATATAGATGTATAGATATAAATATATATATATATATATATATATATATATATGTACTGTACTCTGTGAAACAACAAAGACAAGTCCACATCTGTACAACTGTCATAACTACATATATATATATATATATATATATATATATATATATATACCTACTGGATGTGTACACACACATATATCTATATGCATATACACAGCACAGACACAGCTATAGCTATATAGATATATATATATATATATATATATATATATATATATATATATACGTATACACACATCTGAACACCGTTTGTGACACAGAAGGGTTCCAAAGGAACTGACGTGTACACAAAACAGAGGCATCTCTTGTGTTATAACATTAAAATCTTTTGCAGTTCACCAGAGAAGGGATGGTTGTTGTGTATGTGGAGTTTGGGGTGGGGAATGATGGCTAATGTAATCTACCCTGGGGATTGTGGAGTTAGGGTGGGGGAATGATAGGTATGGACTTACACCCCAGCAACCACTTCTGTGTCACTGCTCGACAGTGGCACAGGAAAATAACATGCCCAACTGTAGTCGTGCTTTACTGTGTATTCTTTACCATTCCTAACTTATGTAATACTTTGTAGACACCAGTTACCACAGATGGCTACCATGGTGTGCTGAAAGACATTACACATGTGTATGCCTGGCTACAGGGTAGTCACACACACAAACACGCACACACTTGACAGTATTGTGCATACACATCTTGCCTATGTAAAGGTAATTAGTACAGTGGTATGCAGTTGGGGTATGTGCCACAGAACACATACAATTACACTTACTCTGATTCCACTTCTGAGCTGGGTGACATCACAGGACTGATTACTTGCAGTGGGGAGGGGGGAAGAGAGAGGTTTAGCTGTTGACAAGAATAAAGGCCAGTGCAAAAGGAGGTATCACTTTGGAATGCAGCAAAACCTGCTGCCATGACAGGATGCAGACACAAATACACACACATAACCATTTACAGACACACACACTCAGGCATTTGCTGAGACAGACACACACAAACACACTCAGCCATTTGCTGACACACACACTCACACAGTTGCCAGTGGTGGGATCAGAACTCCTGCCTATCCATAGATCACTATTACAGTACTGCACAGTTACGAGATGCACCAGAGAGATTACACATTCCAAGGCAATCAGACTGCCTTTCTAAGATTGAGGACAACAACAGGGAGACTGACAGTCACAAAGTACATAGCTGTAAACCTGTGTGTTTAAAGTAGGTGTCCATTACAACCTGTATGCACAAACAAGACACATCATCTGCAGGTAGGCCTGAGAGGTATAGTTGTAGCACAACAGGAAACTGAACTGGAGTATGGCCATCTGTGGAATGGGCAACTACTATCACTATACAGGGTTACAGTGGGCATACTCATACACATAGTAGCACAGGGCCATTCGGGATGCACTGACTCAAATTGCACAAGGTGGCAGTGGGTACGCTCATACACTTAGTAGCACAGGGCTGTTTATGATGCATTCTGATTCTAACCACAGAAGGCCACAGTGTGCATGCTCATACACTTACATATACAAAACACGTAATGGACTCCTATTGTAAACACACAGGTTTATAGCTATGTACATCTTACCTGTCAGTATATATGCACATCATACTGGTTTACTACCTGATATCTGTATGCGGCCTGTAAATTATATATCTGTGTCTGTGCTGTGTGATACACATGCATATGTGTACATGACATACTGACATATATATGTTAAGTATACACATTCATGCATATGTGGACGTGATAGACAATAGGTTACCTGGGACACACAAGTGGATGCTACTTACAACATGTGTCACACACCTTGCTGCCCTGAAAGGCATACATTGACAGCAGGTTGTGGACAGTGGCATTATACGTGGAACAGTGGCATGTGCAAGCATAATGTGTGAACCACATTGTATAATGGTACTGAGGTGCAGGTGTCAAGATGATCTCTCCCGGCTGTGTTAGTAGTTGTCATTATTAGCAGGACTGCTACCCTACGTATATCTCACATTGGTCATATACACAATTTCTGCTACTGCCCATCACCGTACATGAGGCATTTGTTACCAAGCACATTACTGCCACTCGCAGTGATGTCATGGTATGAGTGGCAACTGCTAGACCAAAACAATGAGCCACTGTCCTGCCATTATTATGAGGTTGTCCAGTGTCTGTCTTTCCGGGCTGTCATGACTGAACGACAAGCCTTTAACCCAGAGCACATGCATCCATGTTTCACGTGTGTGTGGATAATACCTAGGTCACATTTACCCATATAGCCGCATTCCAAGGCAATGTCCTACACCCAGAAGTAACACCCTGACACCTACAAGACAATTGCATTGGATGCTTATGCTAACCAGTGCTAGATATGTGGCTTTAGTAATCCATTTGCTCAATGTAGAACCTACAATGAGGAATGCTGACATCTGTGCAGTGAGGAACACCTGCCTAAAGGCTCTGTAGTGCACAATTGCACTTCCACCATATAACTCAGATCCAGACATGGGGGCCATAACAGTGGTATGGACCATTCTGGGTGGTGGTGTACACATATTCATAAAGGCTACTCGCATATAAAGACCACTACTCTGACATAACGCATCACAGATGAGTCAGGTACAGGTGACAGTGGCAAATGCTGCATTCTAGGTTGTATCCTCATATACATCCACCACCTTGTCCCCAGACTACCAACACCCAATCATATGTGGTATGACATAGTATGGTAGACCACCATATAACCCTCGATTGGTGGACTGTACCTAGGCCTACATCAGCTGTGCAAAGTACTCATGTACAGACACAGCTGCATAATGTGTTATGCAATGCAATAATACCACTGTTTGCAACTAGCTCAGTTGTACACATACCAGGGTCCCTCAGATGTTGTCAGCATTAACACAGTCGACTGTTGTGTACACCAGTAAACAACACCCTTATGGCTGGATATGACCTAACTGTACCTGCCCTGGATATGTACATCCCACACTCATACAACATAAATGACATTACCATAGCTTTTGTTATCCTTTCTACATACAGGTGGCTACAGTCGTTACACACATGCACATGGCCGATAGCATGCTAACAGTACATAAGGTTTGATATCTATGTTAACAGAGGTAATATTCCCTCTCTACTGGTAACCCATGACACCTATCATATCACACAACACCTCATGTGGCATGTATGTCATTAGACATGTCCACCTAATGCAATGCCTGCAAATATACCCAAATAACAAGATCATAGGACCTACACAAAGCCTGTATTGACAGACTCAGGGAAATCCAGCTCTGCTCTGTATGTTCCTGTGTAGTCACAGGTGATATGTTCATGACATGTACAGCCATGTGTGGCCACAGCTCTTACATATACCCCATGTCAACAATTGCAAGCCATGCATGCTGTGTGCTGTCTGGACATTAGCCTTAGTATCACAATAGCCAGTACATGCTGGGGTGAGATGTTTACAAGCCACAGACCTTGCACATGCTTGAATGAGTGTACTGCCTAGCTCTAACAGAGCACATTACTGGCACTCTTCCAGTAAACATGAGGTGTGTGTGGCAAATATGATGTGCTCGCTATTGATCATTATAGTGCCCTGGCTTCACCATGGCACTGTTAAGTAACAGTTTGTAGGACCATGACATGGAATAATGTTGTGTGTGTCTTCCTGATATGGCAGTTGTCATATATGTACACTTGGCTACTCGGTGAAGGTGGTGGTGTCCTACCAGTACATGAATACAACATCCATCATGGTGTAATGCTCGGCTATGTTTCACACATGGTGTGGGGAAGGTGTGAAATGTATACTCTTGACCTGCTAGTGCACTTACTGATGTAGACCGCATATGTGTACATGCATTGATGTTTGTGTCGATTCCATGTGTGTGCAGTGTCTGATGTCTGAAGGTGACTGTTGCCTTAGTACATCATGCTGTTGCAATACAGCCTCAACATTGCCAACTGTATATGGTGATATACTCTAAGTACAGTAAGCTGTACTTGAGGTATGGACAGATGTTTGGACATGACTACTAAGTGGTGGGGCTTCTTTGCAGATGAATGATTACTGAGGACAGCTCACTGGTGTGTTACAACCATTCCTACAATAACCTGTGTAACTGCTAAGGTCAGGTTTTGTTAACTGAAGTGGAAGACAGACAATGTAGAATGCTGTAAGACTGGCACTGAAGGCAAACCTCATGACACCTGTGACAGTAATACCTCCCCTGTGCATATATTGTGCATATATCAGCACAGTTGACAAAGGAAAGAGTCAGTAAGCTTTGTACCAGATGCAATAGTGCTGTACTTCTGTAATACCTATCATGCGATAGGCATTTGGTTGATTCACAGTACTAGCACATGTGGGTGTGTGTGTGTGTCCATATATGTTACGTATGGTTAGGAATACATCCCACATGTTTTCACTCTCCTGAACACTGTTGTTGACACCAGTGCAGAGTGAAGAGTAGGAAGAAAGGCACAGGCAGGTGGTTGAACCTCACACATGTAAAGTGTCTGCATGTGTGTGACAGGTGTATATCTTTGTGAATGCCACAGTGTGTGTGTGTGTGTGTGTGTGTGTGTGTGTGTGTGTGTGTGTGTGTGTGTGTGTGTGTGTGTTTATGGCTGTCCATGTGTATGGCTGTCTGGTCCCTGGAGTGAAGCTGTATTTTACCATATAGAAATGTTATTGCCACTTCCCCCCATCCACTCAATGCAATCTAGCATCCCTGTTGATATCATCAATTGTAGATGGGCATTCTAACCACCTGTTAACATGTACATCCTGGGGTGTAACCTGTTGTTACATATCTGACTGATGGACCCCCTCCCCACATACACTCACTGCACTGTAGTATCCCTGTCGATATATTCGATCTCAGGCCATTCCAACTACCTGTACATGTGCAATCTCTGTGGCGCGTCTTGTAATTGCTTAGTACTGTAATGATGACATGCACATAGGCAGGGGTTCTCATCCGAACACTGACAACTGTGTGTGTGTGTGTGTGTGTGTGTGTGTGTGTGTGTGTGTGTGTGTGTGTGTCAGAGTGTGTGTTACTGTGTCTGTGAATCCCTGAGTGTGTGGGTGTGTCTGTGTTTGTATGTTGTCATGGCAGTGGGTATTACTGCTTCCCAATGAGAAGTCACTATTTCCACTGGCCTTTACCTTTGTCATCTGGCATACCACTCTTTTACCTCCTACCCGCTCCAGGTAACTATACCTGTGATGTCACCCACTATGGATGTGACAGCTCTGAACACAGTAGCTTACTACACAGCTGTCATACTCTTGGATCATTAGAACAGTAAACATAATTGAAACATGGGAGATTATAACTGTGATCTGGAAGCTACAATGTGCATGCAGGTATTGTCATACAGAGCTGTGAGTAGTCAACATGTACATATGGGATGCTAACTGCAAACACTGACATCCCCCGGCACATGCAACTACACCTGAAAGAGGAAGGCAGAACGTCCAGATCAACATGCTGTTAGTGTTGTTACACATGATACATACTGTCAAACGTACAAAATGCATTCTAAAACTGTAATACATGGTATGTCTGCTGCCTGTCAACACTACTCAACAATATCAATCTACAATTGTCTACCTAGCATGTTCACCCTGTGCATCAGACCATATGAGCATGTCCCTGCATCGATGGTGTGGATGACAGGGATGCGGCACAGGCATCATCATATGTACAGACTGATAATGTTTTCCAGAGGCCTAGACTGCACCGTTGGATGATATCATGTGTGTGTGTTAGGGCCTGTGATATTATTGGGCATGCGTGGATGTTATGTGTGTGTGTGTGCTGAGGTGCCCTACATGTGTTTCCGGTGTGTGTGTATGCATGCACACAGGTCTGGCATGTGGCTGGCCTATGCAGGGGTATTATTGACAGCTGCTGACTGTACAAGGCAGGTTTCTCAGTTCATGGTGTACAGCCACGGCCACATGACCTGCACCTGCCAGGGGTTGCACGGGCACTACCAGGCAGAGGTCCAGATTGGGTACTGTCTGATGACACATGTCCACTGGAATCGTGTCCCTGTTGGGACCATCCAGGACCATGTGCACATGGCCTGCTGTGTCCTGGTGTGGACTGCACAGCACTGGCTGCACTGCTGCTGCTACCACCACTATGGGAGTGGGCATGTGCAGTAGCATGTTCACGTAGACCTTCAACAGGTGATGTAGCTGACCTACATCCACGTGCCCGACACCTCACTTCCACCAGATGTGACATTCCACGCTCGAGGATAGACATGCCAGAGTCAAGGACTCCCACCATGTCACCTAATCATCTATCCAAAACATCTGCAAGATGATGGTGAGTATTTGCAAGTTCCTGGATGTTGTCAGTTAATGAACGGACAGCAGCCCTCTGAAGCCTCAGACCTTCTCTGTTGTGCCATTCAGCACATGCCTGTGCCTCCATTACAACCTGAAACATGCATCTGGTGACTCCAGCTGATGTGCTTTGCCTCACAGTGGCATGTTGGCCAGTGGTCCTCCTACAAGCAGCGCTGGGCACATGCCTGTGTGGGACATCACCAGTCCGTTGACTGTGATCATGGTGTGCAGGCACACCTTCCATAGACTCCACACTTCTCTGTTCCATGCTACCACTCACCAACTGTCCTTCCTCTATGGCCAGTGGTGATGGGGTATGTATAGGCAGGTGAACTGTGTGCGAGGATGAGGGGAAGACAGGTGGAATGGCAACCAATCGCACAGATTCAGTCCCTGACAACCCTGTCTGTGCCTCGATCATACTATCATCATCACAGCTAGAGTCTGTGGGGACACTAACATCAGGTGGACCGCAGGAGGGCAACGCACCTACAGCAACACCTGAGAGGGCAAGACAAGAACTGTACATTACAAGTTATACCAGCACACAGACAGACAGAGACCCACAGACAGACAGACACACACACAGACAGACACACACATATAGACACACACATATAGACACACACACACACACACACACACACACACACACACACACACACACACACACACACACACAGACTCACATGCTACATGCAGGTGATATGGCAGATGGCATTCAGCTTAGACAATTATAGGTTCATAGGTTGGTACTAGGCTATCAGCCCTAGGGCCTATACAAGCCTAGCCATAACAATTCCCTGGCTATTTCTTCCCACACTATTTACTTCCCTGGACCCCTGTCTAGCAGGGTGACTGATGTGATGCCCGGAGTGAATTTCCTTTCTCCCATCCAATCATCAAGGTTCCTTTTGAAGAGGACCAAAGACGCACTCTGCTTGACATGTATGGACAATCTATTCCAGAGTCTGGGGAGTCTCTGGGTCAGGAACCTATCCCTCCAACATGTTTTGTTTATTGTGATGACAAGGTTTAGATTCCTGGAGCGTGTGGCTCTGAGAGATTGGGATTTCTTTAAGTGTAGCATGTCCAACAGCTCTGGGTTTGACATGGCCTTGTATGTTAAGCAAAGATCGCCTCTGAGTAGATGATATGCGACAGAGTATGGCTGGAGTTTTTTAAGGTTATTATTATAGTTTCAGCTTAGACAATTATAGTGGTAGTTATCATATATCCCTGAGTTGCATACCACAATATGCATGTGTTGTAGCAGACTTTATGCACCTTACACAATTATAGTGGTGGTTAGCATACATACCTGTATTGCACCATTTGTGTTAGTAGCCTATGCTCCATACCTGCAACGCAATGCATGCACTTTGCACCATTGCACCACACTGCCATGGTGTGTGCAACATACACCACATGTTACCAGACCATCACTGACCTTTGTACATCTGCCACTGATGCTTTCTGTTGGCCACCACCCCTATGTGTGAGGACATGAGCAGTAGGGTATGTTGACTGCATACTATGTTTGCCTGTGCCCTAGCTTGCATATCTCCCCCAAAGCAGTGCATGTCTGTTCAACATTATTCCGCCTACCCCTGAGCTGAGTCTAGACATTGTGCATGTGGCTGTACACACATGTTTGACATGGCTGGCCCTACTTTACAATGATGCCATAGACCCACACAGGTTTACAGTACACCGGCCTGCTGTGTGGCGTATGACCTTGCCAATCAAATGTAGTATGACATGTCTTCTGCTGACATGTTTAATAACATGCATACATGTGTAACACTATGGTGTTCTTTCCAAGCTACAGTACAGTAATGGTGTCCCAATGCAGGGATGTGTTATACTAACATGGGCCTTCAGCTGAAGCAATGTTGTCTGTCCACCCTTCAAATATGCAGGGACATACTGCACATTGAGCTGATGTGCATAGCCATTGCAGGGCATCATGTGGCTTCACAATTGCTAAACAGTGCGAGCTGCTGACACAGTTCATAGCCATGACTATGTTCACATACAATACATATCTAATGTGGAATGTGACCCATGTCACTGAGATGTATACACACTAAACCCTAATATGGAATGTGTGACACAGATCACCGAATGGTATACGGATGACACCTCTGCACATCTGCAAGTATATTACTGATGCCTGGCAACTATGCCCACAGATGGCTAACGTAGCAGTACTCTATGTCTCACATGCCATCTGTGTACCTCACACACATTAAGAGCAGGCATGACAGTGATGCCTGACACCAGCAAGCTGAATGTATTGTATGTGTGGCCTGATGTGGATGTATGTGTATGTTGTGCAACCCATGTATGTATTTGGATATTCTATAGGTGAATGCTTTCATGTCGTGACACACTCAAGATGTTCAAGACATGTTATGTGGTGGTTTCATGTTATGCCTACACAAGCTGTGCACAGGCCTGTAGAATGTTTAGTGTTTCTCATCTGCAATATCACCATTACACAAAGGCCATAGCTGTATTGTGTCGAGCCAATGTACAACAGGGTGTACACACATGTACATCACTTCTACTGTGTGTGTTGCTTCATGTCTCTGGCCATCCTCCATGGCCCTGTGTACACATGTTCTGTCCAATGGTTGTGATGGCTATCTTATTTCACATGTCAGTGTTATCCCATGACATACACCCATAAATGCCATATGCTTCACTGAGGACAGGGTTATGCAGACAAAGGGTGGTATGTATGGGATGAGACATGTTTTGCAGGATAGTTGAGCAGTGTTGCAGTCAGTCATGGACATGTCAGATAGCACATGACATTGTGTGACATTCATAGCAAGGGTATAATCCACAAGAGTGTATCCTGTAGGCCGGTCATACTCCAGCTCCAACACATTTAGAGTGTGTGCACACATATGCATTCTGTACAGTACTGTTCATATTCCCAGCATGTGTAATGCTGATATGTAGTACCTGTCCTTACAGTGAAACACATCTCCACCATTGTATTCACTGTTGTCCACACATCTGGCAATGACAGTTTGGAAGGATTAGTGTAGGTGTTTCATATAGTCTTCAATTGTTTCACATGGGTAAACACTGTGATGCATTGCAGGTCTGACCAGTGTCCATTAGCAGGACCAACATACATTATGTGTACATGTGTTATGGCAGATAGCATGCAATTAATATGTTCCATGCATTATCAAGCCTGGTAAATAATAACAATCTCACCTGACATAGGCTGTTGTCGCTGCAAAATGCCAGAGGTACCTAAACAGGAGTGTCACAACAGTAAGATCATTATCCACACCGGCGTGATAGCTACAGGGTGCAATGTCCATGTTAGCATTTAAGCCGGTACAATACACTATACTATGGAGTATGCATATCTATGCATACATAGAGTAGCAGACTATAGTATGTGGCATGTGTGCATACATGCCTTGCATATGATGTTATATTACATATTGTACAGTAACACATGTAACTATGTGAAATGTAGTTGTGTTATATGTGCAGTAGTGACTTACCAGACAATGCCAGGCTCGGTGGTTGAGAGACACCCACCTCTACAATGCCAGCTAAAGCTTGTAGAGGGAGGTCTGCAGGTGTCCCCAGGTTGACCAGTAGCTCCTCGATACATGTGAGTGGGGGCTGGGTGAGTGCCCCCCCCACCTGTTGCACCTTGTTCCCTGGCGATTGCATTAGCACGCTGTTTTGCCCATCTTATGAGGTCAGTGAAGTGTCGGCACACCTGCTGATAGGTGCGATTGTGACCGTCAACATCATTCACCCTTCTGCAGAGTTCCTCCCACAGGGCATCCCACTGCTGTGCATCCTGTAGCACATGGCTGAAGAGTGTAGTATAGTTGTCGAGGAGGTATGGGACGAGGACCTCATCCTTCAAGCGGCTGTATGCTGGCAGTCTGCTACGGGGCATACCTGGAAGGCATAATGATGGAGACAGGTCACAGTAACTCACAGAGAAGTACAGAAGTACAGCTGAACATACATGTGTATCACATTTATTAAGATTACAAATACATTTCTGAAAATCTACATAACACTAACACCACTGAAATGTATAAGTCACACACATTTGACAATTACTAGTGATGTGATGTATGCTGGCAGTCTGCTACGGGGCATACCTGGAAGACATAATGATGGAGACAGGTCACAGTAACTCTCAGAGAAGTACAGAAGTACAGCTGAACATACATGTGTATCACATTTATTAAGATTACAAATACGTTTTTGAAAATCTACATAACACTAACACCACTGAAATGTATAAGTCACACACATTTGACACTTACTGGTGATGTGATGTTATCGCCATATATGTGTGTGTCATGTGATGACATTGCTCATACACCATGCGGATGTTGTCTTGACGTGGGCATGTCTGTTTGCCTGTACTGGTGTCTTTACCTATCAGAACATGCCTGGATGTGTTCACATTAACACAATCAACCTTAATGCTGTGTATATGTCACATATATAGTCATACATAGCCATTAGGGACATGACCTGTGACCCTGCAGATTGCAAGCATGTATGTGTTTTGCCATATACAGCTACATGACACTGCACAGCTGTGTAGCATCCTGCCATGTATTGCCTGTGTTGCACATGTGTAACACATGGGACAATAGCTAGCCTGATAGTATTTGCAGGGTTGGATATCAACTGTAGCATGTATGGTCATAGTGATCTAGTAGGCTATATGCCCTGGGCCATTTATGAGCCTAGGCAGACAGGTTACCTAGTTGTAGGCAACAGACAGATAAGATTCAGTGGCCAGTTCAAGCAGTGCCACAGAACTGATTCACAGGGTTACTGATATATTTGGCATGCGGTCACCACACCATGTCACAGAGAGGGGCGATGTGCAGCTTCGCTGGACAGGGATGCATAGTATGGCAAGAGTATGTTAAGTGTATGGGACAGAGATCTGACAGGCATGTTGTGATCCATGCACTAGAAAGGTGGATGTCCATGAAGTATGTGTTTATTTGGGATCAGGATGGGTTAAGTGTAGTATGTCCAACACCTCTGGGTTGGACATGGCTTTATTCTGGGTATGCTGCATGCTGCATAGTGTAGCTAGGGATTGGGAAGGGCAGTATAGGCCATCTACACATGGGCAATAACCCTTAAAGGAAATATGTGATCTATTATGGGTCACATGGGTGTTGAGTATGGCTGAGCAATTATCTCTATATTCCTGGATGGCACCCTGTCATGATTAGGGGTGCAACATATGGCTACCTATCTTGTGTGGTGAAGCAACTATCAAAGGAAAGAGTACTGTCCAGCTGCATCCCATGCACACAGTTGCCATTATGTTGACTGCTGCCTAGGTGGTAGTTCATGGGTACAGGGTTTGTAACATAGGGGATGAAAATGCAATACTTAGCTGTCAGATTGTGGCCATACGTCATACACCACACATCTGACACACTAAGGCCCTTCTGTATGTTGAACGCAGCACACGTTGAGTCGACTATTGCTCCTAGTTCATAGTCATTTGCAAACATCAATAGGCTGATGCCTTCTGTGTTAGTCTGTGTGGCATAGATAACAAAGAGGGGGAGTACCAGGAATGAGCCCTGTATTACTGTGGCTGGCACTGGTTTGATATGCATGTATTAGTCAGACACCTTCTTTAGTGTTGGTTCTGCCAGCAGTCCAGTTGCAAACCACTTCTGTGACATAGGAATATACACATAGTTTGCTGAGTGTAGCTGGAACACAGTATGGGTGATGGTGTCCTATGACCTGGCAAGGTCATGATATGCAGTGTGAATCAACCCTACTGTCATCTACATCTGTACCGAGTACATCAAATACGTTGATCACAGGTCATGGCCTTACAGACCAGACTCAGCAGGGTAGTTGTGCACTATTTCCCATTATCAATGGTATCTCCCCCTTTGTGGGGTATGATAACTGTTGCTGTGCAACATTCGGTGTGTACACAGCCTGACATGGAGCTATGATTGAACATGATGTGTATGTGGATAGCTGAATGTTCTTACATTTGTGTGATACACCCTGGGATGTTGACAGGTCCCATGAAAGCTGTATGTATGGCTTTAGAGAGTGCAGCTTGTACCTGCATAGTCGTTATTACAGGGGCCCTGCAGTGTACATGGATATATTACTAAGTGTACCTGTTTGGGGGGGAGTGGGTTTAGGTCCTCCAAGACCCTATCTGGATGAACAGGTGCTATTTCTGTAGGTGCAGTACTTCCCATGCCATAGTGCTGTGCAGCACGGCAGGTCTTGTCATTGCCATTACTATTAATGACACAGCTATAGAATGCTCTGTGCCTGGCCTCATAATATGTGGCTGATTAGTTTCACAATAGCTTTGTGTGGTTTTATATGGTGTATCTGCATCTTACTGAGGCTGACCAGGGATCACCTACACTCATGTGTGTTCACTCTTGCAACAGTTACTACCTTCTGTGGTACAGTTTAAATCATGGTACCACCAGTTTGCCTTCTTGTTTGTATTTGGTTAAATCCTGGTTCTGTTTCAATGGCACAATCACTGCACATATGTGACTGCTTAAGGTTCATTTGTGTAGGATTCAGCATTTGCACATGCATTGTCCATCTGCATGGGTGACATGACAGTCACCACTCTGCTCTTAGGAAACATAACATTGGCATTGGAGACAAACTATGTGTAGCATACTGTTAGCCCTGTTTATGTGACTACTGTGATCCAGGTCAGTGGGGTCGATGGAATCCAACATGCATTGAGCGCAGGTGTTGGAACATGAGGAGTTTTCCCAGTTCATAATGGAATAGTTGAGAGTAGCCATTATTATGTTTCTGTCTCAGACCTAATCTTCCCCATTACAGCACATTATGACAGTTGGAAAATCCACGGCCTGGTGTGTGATCTGTCTGAAAGTACAATTCGAATTCCACTTTGGCACAAAGGTAGTTGCTCATCATAATGCATCTGAAGTTATGTAAGTGCAGCTAGCATGGGGATGTACTGGTGGGTGATCTGTCGCAAGGTGCAATTTGAATTCCACTTTGGCACAAAGGTAGTTGCTCAGCATAATGCATCTGAAGTTATGCAAGTGCAACTAGCGTGGGGGTGTACATATCCTTCAGGAATATGGACACATCTGCGGCCTGTGTGTTCCAATAAAGGATAATGGGCAAGAGGTGAGGTATGTGCTATAACATGGTCATGCAGGTGTGCTCTCTGGAGCATTGAAACATGTCTCAGCCACTGCACAGATATGTTCTCCATGTTAGGGAGTGACATATGTGTGTCCGTATAGTGTTTCTGACATGTAGCATTGTGTAGTGAGACCTGCAGTTTATTTTATTGCTTGGCTGCCCCTGTAACAGCAGTGGACCTTCACTTGAACTGTGCATGATGAAGGCACTATAGGGAAAGCATGAGTCCTAGGCAGTATCCAGATTCCCAGGGATGACAGGTGCAGGCCCTGTCTGGCAAAGCATCATGGTCTGTCAACCATGTTATCCCAGGCAGACAGATACTGGATACCCTTTGACTTGCACCACTACATTAGACAATTGTGGAATACAATCCTTTTGTCCCTGTACTGCAGTATCATTCTGGCCAATGGCAGAATGCTACCCAGGCCTTGGGACATACCTGCATGGGCTACAAGACCTGACAGTTCCTACATGTGTTTCCATGCAGTCCAGGCTACTGCATCACAGGTCCTGCACAACAACATGGAATATGCCAGAGCCATGTGTATAGTTCAAAAAGTGGTCTGAGTGTATGGGTATGTGGCTAATCATGGCAGACAGGCAGCTGACAGTATGTATGCCCTCATATAGGTTGATGTGTAACATAGTGCTAGAGTTTGCATTCACAAATGAGTACTGTTGGGCATGCTTTCAGCCACATGTTCTGAGGTGTGGCACAATTATGCAAGCTATGTCGTACAGTTCGTATATTTTGGTGTCTGTCTCTTCCAGCTTGAGGGTTCACTTGTTTGGCCAGATACTTAGAAGCATCTGTGAATGTGTGTGATTTCTGGTAGTGTGTGTGGGTGTCCTTACTGTGTTTCAGTAAGGCTATGTGTTGGTTGTGTTGATGAGTTGCATGTGTTAACCTACACCTCACGACTGTCCAGTCCAGTCATGGCTGTAGACTGGGCTGCCTTCCAGCTTACCCATGTAGTTGCATCCCAAACAATGTGTGGGGTGTGGTGTTAGGTGGGTTTGGCAGTGTACATGGCATAGAGATTACATTCCTCCAGGATGGCCACATACACAAAGCTGACATTAGTAAACACCAGTAGCTGACTAGTGGACATGCCTGTATGTGCATTCGGCACTAGAAGTACAAAGTACTGTATTTAGTTTATGTATTGCTTATGAAGATGTTTTAGACAGTGATGCTCACATGTAAATATTTGTGTTATGGACGTGACAACACTGGCTATTACAGAAACACTGTAGCTACCTTTAGCAGCAATCTTCCTCTGAGGAGCACATCACATCCTGTTAGTTGATTACGGATGATGCATGTGTCTACAGGTCTGTTTCCTTCTCTGGGTATATACTCACATGTCCACCAGGACCATGAGCTCTGTTGGGCACAGACATCTACTCTCCAAACAGAGTCATGTATCAATAGACTCTGATGTCACTATCAGCATGATCAGGATATAATCAGATAGTGTGAGCCATCATCTATGAAGCAGCTATTACACATGGGCAGCTGTCTCCTACATCTTACACTCCTACTGCAGATGTTACACTGGAGTTATATATGATTTGCAACCTGTTTCATTACCAGTGCTGTGCACTACCTTACATACAGTATGTGCAAGCGGCTGGTAGGTTGGCAATGAGAGGTTGGGCTACACAAACCTGGTAGTTCAACCAGTGTGTCTCTACTCTCAATATCCACTCTATGTAGGTGTGCACATAGCCATTTGGCCACACCCTGTAACAAGGGTCACTACACATTTGCATAACATGTACACATGCACAGCTGTTATTGCTTGCAAACAATACTAGAGAGGCCCAGCCCTGTAACAAGGGTCACTACACATTTGCATAACATGTACACATGCACAGCTGTTATTGCTTGCAAATGATACTAGAGAGGTCCAGCCCTGTAACAAGGGTCACTACATATTTGCATGGCATGTACATATGCATAGCTGTTATTACTTGCAAATATACTAGAAAGGTCCAGCCCTGTAACAAGGGTCACTACACATTTGCATAACATGTACACATGCACAGCTATTATTGCTTGCAAACGATACTAGGGAGGACCAGCCCTGTAACAAGGGTCATTACATATTTGCATAACATGTACACATGCACAGCTGTTATTGCTAGCAAACAATACTAGAGAGGTGGATATTACATGTGTTATGTGCATGGATAGTTACCTGGCTCTTCCAATTATCTTTGCTATCATGCTGCTAAACTGTCAGATGAATACAAATGATATGTATCCTGTTATTGAGTATTGTAATTGCCAATAGACATAACTACTGTTTGCATAACATAACAGAACCTCTATGTAAAATGGAATACAGATCTGCCTAAACTACTGTACATTGCACAGTTATTGGCACAGTATCCCACAATGCACACCATATTTGCATGGTAAGCCCACCTTTAACATGTTCATCTTACTTAAACACCCATACATATGTCGACTGTTACAATATATCGACATATACTATCCCCTGTTATAGCACATACTTGTTGGACCACTCCTGACACTGACAGTGGCTGGAAGTGAATTGGTGGGTTCTAAGCCCATATCATCCCTTGTGGTATATGTAGAGTTTGCCGTGTGACCTACAGCAGTACACACATAGAATACTACAAGCATTACTACTGCTCAACAACACATCACTACAAGATAGCTATTTCCACTGTATGCATTGATTACACTGTAATTCTTACAGAACAGGTACTACATACACAGACATAATACATGTTATACATACCTTCTTCGTAATCGGCGGTGTTATTGACTAGTATAATACTTGTTTTCGGTTCATCTTTCAGTGTTTTGTACTGTCCTACAGGTAGATACAGATGGTTTGAATGTGTGACAAGGCAACCTTTTATAGTTACAGCCTTACAACCTTACAAGTTACAACCTTTCATAGTTAGTGTTGGTTTTATTTATCCCTTGATAAGGAGATTTTTACTAAAATAGGTGAAAATCCAATTATAACTTTTAAAAGAGGTTCAAATTTAAAGCAACTCTTAGAAACGAAATGTAAGATCAAAAAAACTAAAGCAGGTACACACAAGTGTGGGACATGTAAACAGTTTGGATTTATAGACAGTGATAACATCTTTAGAGTTAGAAATGAGATTTTCCACATTTACGATACTTATAATTGCAACACAAAATCAGTAGTTTACTTAGCTGAATGTCAAGTGTGTCCCGCATTTTATGTCGGCAAAACAGACCGTCGACTAAGGGACTGAATTTATGAACATATTTACGCAACAAAAAAGAATTGCGATAATGCGTTGGCCCGACACTGATCAAAATGTGGGACACACATTTAAGTTTAAAATTATTTCCAGGATTGAATATAAGACTAAGAGTGGTAACCCTGTAAATGACAGCTTAATGAAACTACTGTTAGAAAAAAGTGAACTAAATTGGCAGTTGCGGTTGGATGCCTGTGTAGAACCAGGGTTGAACAAAACTTGTTCGATTGCATGTATAGTGAAATTAAAGAGTCTTTTCAGGTGATTAGGTTAGGGAGTACAATGTAGACCATATTATGATAATAATATTAAATATGGTTTTCTCCAATATGTACAATATAGACTGGGGGTAAGACCTGGGTACCAATAGTCACAAAAGACATTAAAGTAACAGTGACACCTGGGGGATGACACTATACCTCAGAACAGGGTATAGGAAGGGAGGAGATTTTTTCCTTTTAAACAGCGTTTTACTTTTTAAAGTAAAAAATAAGGTCCCCGTAAAAACAAAAGAAAAAAGAAAAAATAGAGACCTTTTGGTATTACTGGTAAGAAAAATATTGAGTGACCTTTTAGGTACATACACTCAGTTATGAGTTCAGGAATGTTCAGATGAACTAAGTGGACAGTAAATACACTACAAAAACATCTGACCTATTGTGTCTCGGTAAGGATGAGGGGGTTGTTAGTAGCACTCGCATTTTAATTTTAATCTTAAGGTGTGTGACCAAACCTTAGGATAGTATTAGGAAAATGGGCATTGTAATGTAGCACCTATTGTTTATTTAAGCTGTACCTTCGTCACACTATTACTTTTTAAAAAAAGAGTTACCCTTGTTTTAAATAAGGTCTTTCAGTTTTGCTATTTACCTTTTAGCTTTGATTTTGTGAAGTGTGTAGACCGTATCCATGAAATTCACTTTTGTGATAGTGACTACACACTTTGAAATTTTTGGTTTTATGAAAAATGTACACAAATTTTACATAAAATGAATGTAGCTAGGGCTTCGGATGTTGTACTTTTTATTTGTATGTTTATATTGTTTTAACTTTTATATAAAACACAGCGATACATGCCAGCTAGACTTACAAACTGGTTATATGGTTGGTAAAGACCAATGAGATCTTAACCATTTTGAAGGAATTTACTGTGACCTTATTGGTTAACTTACACATAAGAGGTTATTTAAATTCACTGTGATAATTAATGGGTTGTCTGAAGAAGTCCGGATATTATCCGGACGAAAAGCACTTTTCATATTGTTTGTTTTTGGTTTTGCTTCATGTTTTAGTCCATAGTTCATTTTGATTTCAGCTCATTTGATAAGTCACAAATAAACTTTGTGGAAATCCAACACCGTTTGGAATCAGCGCTTCCTTGTGGTTATCTGGTTTTGTTTTGCGTTTATTGGTGCTAGCTTGTTTTCTTGGTTGTTAGCACTGACGACAGACGGAGAGGATGGATATTTCTACACACAGCGATGAAGCTGAGAAAGGCAACTTAACACAATTGCTTGAGCTGATGAATGAACGTTTGGACAGACTAACAGCTAAAGTGGATTTAGTGAGTAAACACAACTCTGAACGGCCCGAGCATAGCGGATCCCAAAGGTATGGAAAACCTACCCCAACCAAACTGTAACCTTTTGGGTGAGAGATCGGAGGAAGAGGGGGCAGATGGAATTACTAATACCAGCATAGTGAACCACCAAGGGGGGCCCCCCTCTTTGGGGACCAATGCATCGTATGACCTAACGAACTGGTTAAACGATGAGCTTAATCTGGATAACCAACAGGCAAGTACGATCAACAAATGTAACAATATAGAGTATTACTCTCTAATAGAAAAACTGAAAAAATTTGACAGTAAATTATTGAAAATTAAGAAGTTACAGCTTGAACTGAATTATTTCAATAGATGCATAAAGGAGAAAATTGTACCTAAGGGGTTGAGATACTGTACTTATCCAACAGGCCTAATAGAAGGATCACGGTTCCATAAGGAACTTATTGAGCTTTTTAACAACCAAGGATTAAAACTGTTGAAATGTATGGTAAAACACTACCAGGTCATGGTAGATGAATTAACAGCAGAAACCCTAACCTTGGAAAATGATATTAAGAAAGATGTGAAATTTAATCAGTATCAATATAATTATAATAGGATTTTTATTAGTATTGCACAACAACTGGAGAAACTTAAGACCATTAAGATTAGAAAATTACAAAGGGACTTAGGCATATGCAGAGGGTTACGCATATCATAAACCACCAGCCTCACAACAAGCCATGAATAGGGATAGGAGGGAACAACCATTCCCTGATCAGAGACATCACGAAAGGCCAGAACAAGTAATGCGGTCTAACGCAACAGCTGGTACCTCTAGAAATGAGAAAAAAACTAACAGCGCTAACTTTATTAATGAAGGGACTAACTTTGGTGATATACAGAGGATTGAATCAAGTTCCGACCGTGAATACCAAGGTACACATCAACAACAATGTTACACTCAAAATCAGTGGAATTCACAGGATCAACAAGACTGTCAACAAAAAAAAACTACAAGGGGGGAGGGACAACTGGACACCCAACCACAATACTCACAAAGGAAAAAATACAACACCTGCAGCAACAGGAATTAAACCCTGTTCCTTATAAAGTAGTTTTGAATAAAGAAGGTGACTTTAAAATGTTTAACTATACTGGATATGATATAGATGGGACACTGGTTGAACTACTTGCAAAAGGGTTGACATTTGTCCCTACTAACAAATGTAACCTTGCTGAATTGTTGACTGACTTTAAACTTTTTATTCGGAAGTTAAATCTAACTGTCTTAATGGGTAATTCCTCTTATGGTAACAACGAGTTTAAGGTCACCAGTACGTACAACCCACCATCACATCCTATGATTAGTATGTTTGAATTTCTATATGAATATGAATTTAGACAAGTGATTAATAAATATAACAAACAAAGGAACACAGGAAACATTACACTACAAGAAAGACAACTATTAACATCTTTTTGTAGTCCAATTAGGTCTATGAAGCCTGACAAGGGAGGGGGTCTTGTGGTTATGTACAATGAGGACTATACTAGAAGAATGACACTTTTATTAGAAAAAGAAACCTATGAGGAAGTGAGTGTAAGCCAATTAAATGGGGCATACAACAGGATTAGAATGTTTGTGGGAGACTTATTCATGGATGGGTTTATTGACTGCCAGCTGAACCACTACCTAACAATGTTGGCCCCAAAGATACCACAATTATTTGGTATCCCAAAATACACAAAAGTTTAATTGACCCACCTTTTAGAGCATTAGTAGATTCTAGGCAGTCCATCACATACCCCTGTGCAAAGGTTGTAGACTCAAGTCTGAAGAAATTTGTTGAAAAAGAAAAACAAATTTGTAAAGACTCATGGTCCTTTTTAGAGGAAATTAACACACTGACATTTAACGAGAAATACAACTTGCTTACAGTTGACGTATGTGACCTATATTCATGTATCCCACAAGATCTAGGGACAGAATGGGTTGTGGATCAATTAAAAGTAAGGGGGCACCAATGAGAGAGTGCCTACTGGTTGAGGAACTTTTAGATATTATCTTGAAAAATAATTTTGTATCATTCAACAACAAGTTATATTTGCAGAAAATCGGAGTAGCGATGGGTTCCCCAGTAGGAGCAAGTTTTGCAAATTTAGTGATGGCTTTTTGGGAAACTAATTTTATTTTTCCAAGCCATTGGTATGGAACAATCCGATTTTATAAAAGATTTTTGGATGACATCTTTATTATGTTAGAAGGAGACAGTAATGTAGTGGAGGACCTAGTTGTTTTTTTAAACAGTACTACACCCTTTCTTAAATTTACTAAGAACTTCCAAGAATATAGAATCACTTTCTAGATATTGAACTTAGTAAGAACATCTTATAAAAGAGATGCACTGCAAAAATATTCAGGAAAAGCACCTACTCAAACTCATTTTTACATTTCACTAGTTCACACCCACGACATCAGAAAAAAATCAGTCATGAAGGGTCAACTTGTATGAGCAGTCAGAATGGTTGCTATTGAAAATGAGTTTGAGATGGAATGTAAACATTTACTTGACATGTTCATACACAGGGGCTACCCTGAAAGCTTTTTGACAAAAATTCTTAAATAGGTCGTAGATAAAAGAAAATCGGGTGTGTACAAACCAATCCTGAGTTACTGTATAACAGAAGAAGAGAACAACATAGGACCAGCAGTAGAATGTAACACACTAATGCAGGAATCCAACTTAAGAGACCTAGGGGTGGACATAGATATAATGAACACAAGTGCAACAAACAGTAACAAGAATTTTGTGTTAGCATTTACTTTTACCTATGGTTCAGTAGCACTAGATATACAGAAAATAATAAGAAAGTGTTAGTTTTATTTATCCCTTGATAAGGAGATTTTTAGTAAAATAGGTGAAAATCCAATTATAACTTTTAAAAGAGGTTCAAATTTAAAGCAACTCTTAGAAACGAAATGTAGGATCAAAAATACTAAAGCAGGTACCCACAAGTGTGGAACATGTAAACAGTGTCAATTTATAGACAGTGATAACATCTTTAGAGTTAGAAATGAGATTTTCCACATTTACGATACTTATAATTGCAACACAAAATCAGTAGTTTACTTAGCTGAATGTCAAGTGTGTCCCGCATTTTATGTCGGCAAAACAGACCGTCGACTAAGGGACCGAATTTATGAACATATGTACGCAACGAAAAAGAAGAATTATGATAATGCGTTGGCCTGACACTGTGATCAAAATGTGGGACACACATTTAAGTTTAAAATTATTTCCAAGATTGAATATAAGACTAAGAGTGGTAACCCTGTAAATGACAGCTTAATGAAACTACTGTTGGAAAAAAGTGAACTAAATTGGCAGTTGCGGTTGGACACCTGTGTAGAACCAGGGTTGAATGAAACTTGTTCGATTGCATGTATACTGAAATTAAAGAGTCTTTTCAGGTGATTAGGTTAGGTAGTATAATTTAGATCATGTTATGATAATAACATTAAAAATGGTTTTCTTCCATATGTATAATACAGACTGGGGGTAAAACCTGGGTACCAATAGTCACAAAAGACATTAATGTAATAGTGACACCTGGGGGATGACACTATACCTCAGAACAGGGTATAGGAAGGGAGGAGATTTTTTCCTTTTAAACAGCGTTTTACTTTTTAAAGTAAAAAATAAGGTCCCCATAAAAACAAAAGAAAAAAGAAAAAATAGAGACCTTTTGGTATTACTGGTAAGAAAAATATTGAGTGACCTTTTAGGAACATACTCAGTTATGAGTTCAGGAATGTTCAGATGAACTAAGTGGACAGTAAATACACTACAAAAACATCTGACCTATTGTGTCTCGGTAAGGATGAGGGGGTTGTTAGTAGCACTTGCATTTTAATTTTAATCTTAAGGTGTGTGACTGAACCTTAGAATAGTATTAGGAAAATGGGCATTGTAATGTAGCACCTAGTGTTTATTTAAGCTGTACCTTCGTCACACTATTACTTTTTAAAAAAAGAGTTACCCTTGTTTTAAACAAGGTCTTTTAGTTTTGCTATTTAGCTTTTAGGTTTGATTTTGCAAAGTGGGTAGACCGTATCCATGAAATTTACTTTTGTGATAGTGACTACACACTTTGAAACTTTTGATTTTATGAAAAATATACACAAATTTTATATAAAATGAATGTAGTTAGGGCTTAGGATGTTGTACTTTTTATTTGTATGTTTATATTGTTTTAATTTATATATAAAACACAGTGATACATGTCAGCTAGACTTACAAATTGGTTATATGGTTGGTAAAGACCAATGAGATCTTAACCATTTTGAAGGAATTTACTGTGACCTTATTGGTTAACTTACACATAAGAGGTTATTTAAATTCACTGTAAGAATTAATGGGTTGTCTGAAGAAGTCCGGATATTATCCGGATGAAAAGCGCTTTACATATTGTTTGTTTTTGGTTTTGCTTCGTGTTTTAGTCCATAGTTCGTTTTGATTTCAGCTCGTTTGATGTCACAAATAAACTTTGTGGAAGTCCACCACCATTTGAAATCAATGCTTCCTCGTGGTTATCTGGTTTTGTTTTGCATTTATTGGTGCTAGCTGGTCTTCCTAAGTAACTAATTACATGCACATCAGCTGCACTGCTACTGCTGTAGCCAATACCATGGCTACAGTGGAGTATAATTGAGTACTCCACTTGGGCATTGTCCCTTTGCCTTACTTGTGAGGAAGACAGTGTGGAAGTGTTGTTTGGAATCTATTGCAACAGCTGTATGGAGACAAACAGTAATATATTGTATGTAATGCCTAGAGGATTTGGTCTAAATGTGAGTACTGCTGTTATATTTCTGAACATTGCTACTTGTGCAGGGTTTGTCTGTACCTAATACTTCTGCATATGTTTCAGTCTGGCCAGGTTGTTTGACCAGCTCAAGGCTGCATAGCTATGCATATAATGTTAGGGGATTTACAGTGTGCTTACCAGACATATTTAGTTTGGTGTTACTGTGTATCATACTGTGCTGATAATCAGTACTCAGTAACACTTCCTAGTGTACAAACCTTTCAACCCTCTGAAACGGGATTAGTTCACACAAACTCTGTTACATCAGCAGCTGTTCAATTGTATAACAGCGACTATTTCACATAGGGCCATGTTAGTGTGTCTGTGTCCAGGTATGTTAAGGTTTCAGCAGACGTTGTACAGTAGTTGAATAATTGGTTATGGTATGACGTATGTATTGATGTAATTATTTTGGTTGTGAGGTAGATGTTGGTGGGTGTACATAGCACATGCAGGTGTGTAGGAACCCCTTTTATACAACGTCTATATGTGTGCGGGTGTTCTTTCCCTATGTGAACACCTATCCCTTAGTGGACTAATGCTATGGTAATTGCAGGCTGATTCATTAAGGCACTGTTAAATGTTTCCTGCATAGCATGCAGGTACTGTTAGTCCTTGAATCCATTTGGCAATACATCGGAATGTAATAAAGTTTTGCAAACTGAAAGCTGCCTGTGTATTTCTGTCATGGATATATGCAGTCTTTGCACTTGTGTTCGTGACTGTGTCCATAGAACATATTTGTAATAGTGTATTGGCATATACTCTTCATATGTTACGTTCATATTGTTTGGGGCGGGGGGGCGGAATGTGTGATTGCTATGGTCCATGTTATACTCAGATATGAACTCTTCAGATGCTGTCTACAGACATGTATGTATGTGTGTATATATTTTTATATATATATATATATATATATATATATATATATGTGTGTGTGTATATGTATATAGATATATATATTATTGCATACGTTTATCTGTACCTCCATAGATGTGTAAATGTTTTTAACCTATCTATATATCTACATATATATGTAGACCTGTATATATCGACATGTCTCTGTGTATCTCTGTCTCTCTCTCTCTTTAGATATATATATATATATATATATATATATATATATATATATATATATATATATATATATATATATATATATATATATATATATATATTATGGCGGGTTGTCCTATTTCAACACATTCCTCCTTTTTGTGTTTTAACCTGTCTGCATACACAACTGGTTTAGGTACATCCCAGGTAGCTTAGTGTTAGGTTACTCTGAGGATGGAGTACATGGTTGCGGGTTCTACTCCTGGAAGGTGTTATTATTTTACCTCTCAGAGTAGGCACTGGTAGGAAAAGTGTGAATAACGCACATTTACGCGGCTGTAAGCAGGTTTGCTCATGGTCTGCATGACGTTAAGCAAAGGTTAAACCTGTGAAGCGCTTCTCCATTTACCATGCTTCAGTGCCACTTACCATTGCGCAAACCCATGGAAACCCACTTACAACTGCTTAAGAGTGCTTTAATCCACCTGCATCCAACAGCCCTTATTCTGGCCCTCAAAATAACCTAACACCCCTTGAACCCAGGACCGTGAACACCACAGTCACTGAATTTACTACTAAGGCATCTGAGATATGTACAAATGTTATGGTGTTTAGACTATACATTGTACTACAGACATTCCTCACTACTGAAAACAAATGTGACAGTCAGTTGGGGTACATATGTCTGATACATGTTCATATGTTTGTGAAATTAGGTGTTGCAATGTGACATGACATGGTGTATTATGAATGAGAAAGGTTCTTTTTTTTGTGTCCTTTTTATTTTGTCCCCATACTCCATGTATACCCCTCCAGTTCACTTATTGGACATCTGACCCAGGCCCTCCTTGATGCATGATTGCATTACCCATCATTCCTCCCCCACCATACACAACAACCACCCCTTCTATGGTGTATTAGGTTAATATTAATTGTTATAATACCAGAGCTGCATGTGTTTTGTGTACACTCCAATTCCTTTGGAGTGCTTCTGTGTCATGAAGTGTGTTCATAGATGTTTATATATATGGCTATTGATGTAACTATATAATATCTTTATATATAGATATATATATATATATATATATATATATATATATATAAAATCTATGTGCAGACATCACTGACATGTGTATATATATATATATATATATATATATATATATATATATATATATATAGATATATACATATTTCATACTAATTTGTAACAGTAATACATATATAGACTGGAATGTGTTGGTTCACAAACTACAGTACATTGCAATGTACTGTACATATGTACACAAACTGACTGTCCCATTTGTGATAATTACAGTGAAATGCATATGGTATCAGGTGTAGTCTCAAGACCATGAAGCATGTATACACTTCAGATGGCTTAGTGGTAAGTCCCATGACTATAGTGTGAATGGTCTAGGGTTCAACACCTGCGATGCTTTACAAATGTTTTTTACTCCAGAATAAGGCTCATTTAAGGAGTTGTAAGCATGTTTAAAAGTGTTTGTTTGACATTATAGCAGCGGTTAAACACAGTTAAACAAACTTTGTAACGTATAACCTGTGCGTGCAAACAAGGCCACATCCACTAACTACTCAGGATATATACATGTCAGTGAAATAACATCTCACTGTGTGCTGACATAACATTACATTCTCTGTTGACTGTACTCTTCAGCACACACGGTTTTATATGGGTGCTTTGAATGTTTATTATACAGACGATTACTACCTATATATGCAAGCTGTGGTTAAGGTATACTTTTGAACATGATAAACATCCCTGCCTTTATTGGGATTGGAACCTCAAATGCACAGATACTATGCAGATGCTGTAACCACAAAGCCGTTTTGGCTATGTCAAGGATCTACGTGGTGACACTCAGATTTTCACTGTGCCGGTGAAATATAGCACACAATATGCTGACCCTAGTGATATCGCCAACATCCTTGCAGATACATTCAGTGCATACTTCACCCCCTAAAGAATCCACAACACTACCTGAAAGGTACAGTATCCCACACATCAGAGACACACAGGTGGAAATGACCCTCTCTAACAGCAGAACACAGCGTCAATGGAGGCAGATGTTGTCCCAGACTGCATCTTGCAAACTGTACATGACAGCCTGAGCCCCCACCTAATTAAGCTGCCCTACCTCAGCCTCTCCACAGGTTACATGCCCATACAATGGCGCGTGGCAACAGTTATTCCACTCCATCAAGGTGGAATCACAACTGACCATGGTAACTACTACCCCATATGCCTGACTAGCCTGGTCTGCAATGGTATGGTTCTCATCCTCATGGCATTCATTAACAAAGACATTGGTAACCTCCCAACACGTGACCCAACCCAGATCAGCTTGGTTGAGTGCAGTTCATGCCTACTGAACCTGCTTGACATCTTACATACAGTCACCAAGACATTAGATGACGGGGAAGGTGGTTCACACATACTACCTGGACCTCGCCAAGGCTTTTGACACCACGCCCCACTCAGGTATTATTAATAAACACACCAGCCCATACATACACCCATACATCACAGGTTGGATTGCCAACAGGCTTACAGACAGAACCCACATGGTACGACTAGCGGTCTCCTGGTCCAACTCTTGACCAGTCACGACTGGTGTCCCACAGGACTCAGTCCTGGGAGCCCTACTGTTTGACATATACATCTCAGAGGTACAGGCAAACACAGGTGGACTACGGCAGACCATGTTTGGCAATGACTGCGAACTGGGAGCCATGATTGATAGTCCAGCTGACACAGACATCCCTCAACCTTGTTCAAGAGAAATCTTGACCAATGGATGGGAGATCGCAGATATACCCCAGGGATTACCTCAGTGTCACTGCTCGACAGAGGCACAGCAAAATAATGGGTATAGTTCCCCATACTAAAGGGGTGGCGTAAGCCACAAAACGATGGGCTAGGCTTGTAAATGCCCTCGGGCAGATAGCCTAGTATGAACCTATGAACCTATGAACCTATGAAAGGACCTCACAGAGAACATCACAGGGTGTCAACGTCACGGCCTCCAGCAAAATGCCACTAACTGCATGGTCATTCCATTGTGGAAATGGGACCCACATATTAACACATAAGTGGCAGTCACTTTAATATGGATGAGGTAATGGGGTATCCGGGGACTAAGGTAGATAGTGATCTCCCCTTTGACAAGCATATCTCCACAGTAGTTATGACATCCTTCTATTTAGGCCATCTGATTACTAAAGGATTCCCATGTAGACATACTGGGGTTATAGTGCCCCTTTACTCATCACTCATCAGTCCAATCATAGGGTATAATAACCCATGTGGGATGTACCTCAGAAGACACTTCCACCAGCTGGGAGATCCACGGATGTACCTCGCCAAGGGGAATACTGGCCTCCAACATATGGCCTATGCAGCCAGACTGAATAAACTCCTGCTTTACTCAGTGGCATCTCGTTTACCCAGAGATGATCCCAGCTGGCCAACACAGCCATGTTGAACTCAGGCTTGATGGATATGGTCCACCTATGGGAATCCATGTCACAGTGAGCCACACACTGTAGTGAGCTGAACCTTGCCACAACAATAACTGGAAGATGCTGGAGGGACAGCTTCATGTCACAGACACTCCCCATACTTTGGAACAACATCCCTAACTACATTATACAGAGCCCCTCACTAACACTCTGCAAGAGAAACCTTGAAGAGTGGATGGGGAACAGTAGATGCACCCAAGGGATCCTGCCATTGGCTCTGCTCCACAGAGGGACAGTTAATGAATCAATGGGGTGGAAAAAGCTGACACATTTTGGCTGGGCTTATGAATAGCAGTTGGCTAAGTACCTACCTATGAATCTATACAAACAGTATCTGCATATGCTGATAGCTTAATTTACTGTTCAGGTGTTGACTTACCTTGTGCCAATGGCAGTTGTGTGTGCAATAGTTGAGGGCTGCCTATGTTAGATGCACACTGTAGACTGCCTATACATGACAAATTACAGGCAGTCTTGTGTGTGTGTGCCCTCCATTTTTACTGTGTGTACAGGTGGAGAAAGGTGTCAGTCCCTAGGTGCCTACACTGTCTGTGTTTGTGCTATATGTTCCCTCTTTGCCAAGGCATGGGCATACTGGGCACGTCTCCGTCTGCCTATTGGGGCTGGCTCAGGGTGTTTGTGGTCTGAGTACCTCTGTGCCTGGGGGCCCTTGGCAATGGTGGTGGGCTGTGAGGGCCTTCACCATTCTGTCCCTGCTGCAGCTGTTTCCGCAGGACCATATTATGTAGCATGGCACACACTATGAAGATGTGGGCACATGTGCCTGAAGACTACTGCAAGGCTCCACCAAATATATCCAAGCAACAGAACCGTGATTTAAGCATCCCAAACACATGCTCTATGATGATTCTGGTTTGTGCATGTGCCTCATTATAGTGTTCCTGCATGGGTGTGTGTGCATTTCTGATGGGAGTCATCATCCACGATTCCAGTGCAAAGCCAGCATCCCCCACCAGGTGGCCATTTGGGATGTCACCCCTGGCAAATAACTGATACATCTGTGAGGCATGCCAGATGTGGGAGTTGTGATAGCTTCCAGGGCTGCCAGCATGCACATCCATGATAATGCCCTGGGCATTGCACATGACCTGGCAATTGATGGAGGGGTATCCCTTGCAGTTTATGTAGCGCCTACTCTGTTCACCAGGTGGTGACTTGATGTGTATGTGCGTGCAGTCTATTGCACCCAGTACCTCCAGGTATTCTGCCACACGGTGGAAGAGACGTATATTGCTGGCCAACTCCTCCTGCATTCGGGCAAAGTATATGTGCTCATTGGCATGTGGTAACATGGCATCCAGGAATTGGTGTAATACCCTGGATGCTGATGCCTGTGAGATCCCCATGATATCCCCAGTTGGTCTTTGAAAGGTACCTGTAGCTAGTATTCTCAGTATCCACTGGGATGGGTTCCCCTCTGTTTGTTCTGGCTCTGAGGCGTGGCCGGCACAGCTCCACAAGTTGCTGTAGGATGTCCCTGTCCACCCTGTAATGGTCTACTATCTCCAGATCATGTAGCCCCTGGTAGGTTACCCTGGGTCTGAACACTCTCCTCCTCCTGTGGTGCCTGAGGTGGTCATGTGCATCATCCTCCATACCACCTTCAGTCAACAACACATGCTGGTGGATCAAAGCTATGGCAGCCCCTAACATGTACATAATAAAAGTTCCCCGTCTGTATACATCACTGGTGCAGAGTGTATGGGAATATACACAAATGTGTGTGAGGTGCTTTCACACTTTATAGTATTGTGCTATGGATGCTGTTGATGTCAGTGGGTGTGTATGAGCTATTCCAGCTGCAGCGTGTCTTAATTATGGGTTTTGTAATGTGTACTGAAGTGTGGGGCCTTTACTGTGGAGATCTACTTGTCTGCCTTGATTAATCTGTTGTCCTTTATTTCACTTTTAGACCTGGATCCCCTCCCATTATCAGGCATGCATAGACCTGCCGTCTTTCTTGTTTTGTACTTTCCCTACCCAGTCATGGCAAAATGTGCCTTGTAGCTGATATACTTCAAATCGTCTTTGTTCTGCTTTGACACTTTACTGTTTTCTTTGCAGTACAGCCTCTCCCCTTTCCTGTTCTGCAGGTAGCTGCTTGCAGCCTTGTTAGCTGTTGTCAATGGCCCAGTGCAGGCTCCTAGGTGTTAATTAGTCATTTGTACTCCACTTTCACTGCTGCAGCATTTCCTTATTTCTTTCCTATATCCTTCCTGTTTCAGCTGCAGTGCGCACTGCGCATACCCGTTTACTGGGTTTACTCGCATTTTCATCTCCGTTCACATGCATACTCGGTTACCTTGTGTACTCTCAGCTAAGCATAGCTATGGCCAATTCGACACACCCCTATCCTGCAGCTTTGCCTAGCTAGGGGCAAACCAGTTTAGCAATGCTCCAATGTGCTTACAGCAATCGTGGCACACCCCTCTCTTGATGTCATCTTTATCTCAAGAGCACACCTCGGTGTTATAACGCTACACTGTGAGGTGCATCCTTACACCAGTGGGGAATCTGCGATTCACTATTACTCCTCTCTTTTGCATGGCATTGTTTACTAATTCCTACTGCGCATAACACTGTCACTGCCCCTTAGCAACCCTTGCGCCATAGTATGGTGTAGCATGCCTGCCATTGACTATTATGGAGAGATCGTGATATGTGTTTCATTGCGGTTTTATTCTATATTTTTATATATTCCTTGTGATTCCCTTTGCGCACCGCTGCTCTGCGCTTCCACATCACGATAGTGCGACTATATATATTAAATGTTAATTTTATATTTTGTACATTTTTTTATGCCAATGACTATATGTTTAGCTATTGGCATATATTAATAATATAATACACATGTTTGGTTAGCTGTCATGGCTCCAATTTTATGTTTGCAAAAATGTAAACCTTTTTCTACGGCTTACATTTCTGCATGCTTGCACTACGCCTGCACCACTTCCTGAATCACTACATACCTTCATTTGCATGCTACACTGCTGCACATGGGGTAATTAGCATACAAGGCTTGGAAGTTGTGCGGGCGCAGCGTACGCAGGTAGTGCACGTGGAAACAGTTCGTACATGAATCGCTCGGCGCCCATATTTGGTGTTAGAATGCCGACGCTATGCCTGCACCTGGTGCAAGCTTCATAAATCTCAGGGAATGAGTTGAGGGATGACATCTAGATGTTCAATAAAAATCTAGAAAGGAAAACAGCAATGATTCTGACATCACAAAAATAGAAGAAAATAATTACAGGAAAAATATTAATAAAGACCTCTTGAAAACAACAGGGATGAAAATGCTAAAAGTCATAAAAAACAAGAAAAAAATAAAGAAAAAGAAATTAAGAAAGTAAAGAAAAAGAAATTCCAATACAGAGGATAATACAGAGGATATGGAATATATTGCAAGTGGCATACTGGAAGTGATATAATGACTGTGTTAGTAAAGACTACCAGCATGGAAACTCCAGATCTAGATACCTTACCCACTTTTGCAACTTCTAACTAATGCAGTTAACATCAGTGCAGTGTGATTTAGCCATGAGTTAAAAAAGAAAAAAAATGAGGCTGGGTACAGACCATTTTGTCCAGGAACATCTTCAAGGTGGGGGGTTAGATTAGTAGGATTTGGGAGGATGGGAGAGGATAGGGTTAAATAGGAATGGATGAGTTTTGGGAGGAAGTGAGGTAGGGGTAGTAAGGGGCTTAAAGGATGTTAGGCAAGTGTAACTGGAATAGGAGTCCATTTTGGCATGAATTTGCTACTGAAAGTTGTATGTCCATGACGACCAGTAGGTACCTTGAGAGCAGGTAGGCCTTGGGTTAATTCCGGTAAGTATGGAGAAAGAAATTTAGCTGACCCGAAAGCGCTTATCCTATGTTCTTCCTTTATATTGTTTTATTGTTATTTTAATAAATTTATGGATTATGTAGTACTATTTAGTGCTTGGCTCGAGTATATGCTTCAATAGAAAATATATTGCGTATGGCATGCCTTAGTGATATGGAGATACGGAGCCACTAAGCTGTGCTCTAGAAAGTTAAAAGCATGATAGTACACCTTTGCTGTTCATCGCTTATCGTCAGCTGCTTGCAGTTTGAACGTATATACCAAGAACTGTGTAGCTGCTTGTGATTTGAATGTATTTTGAAACAAGTAAAAGTTTGAAGAGTGCATTGGATTTGTTGATTGATCCTGGCCATGTTTATTGTGCTGTTTGTTGGTGTTTATATATATATATATATATATATATTTTTTTTTTTTTTTGGGGGGGTTCTGTGTTGTCAGATTGTAATTTGGCGGTGTTGGTTAACTTTGGATTCCTCTGCTTGTTGCTGGTTTTCTTTAATTTGTAGAGAATATGCTGGTGAGCCTCATGGCTTCTTTTAGTTTACCATTTCAGCGGGCATTCTTTGCTTTCCTGGGCTGTAATAATGCTTATTGAGCAGATTTGGTAAAGAGGGAACTTGTATGGTACTTAACTGTGTGGGGTAAGGGTGTTGTAATGCTGCTTGGGTATAACTTGTGCGAGGGTAGAATTTTATAGTGGTTTACTACTCCACCACAGCTGCTTGCTCTTACTTCTTAACCATGATTTATGACGTTGGGATAAACTGCCTTTTTGACATAGTTTGCTTGCTTTACTATTGCTATATTAGGTTTCATTAAGGTTCTAATTCTTGAAGGAAATGTAACCCTGTCTGACCCTTATGGTTATTTCTGTGAGGTGGCAAATTGAGTACATTGGTACAGCGGCAGTGTATAGTTATATGATAAAAAAAAAAAAAAGTTTATTTGTTGCAGTCTGTTAATGGTGTGGTAGTCTGCAAGGACATGCAGAGAATGTTGTAATCAAGAAAAAACAAGCACCACATGTTCTCTGCCACAGTAGATTGCTAGTCATTTGTAGTCCATACAAATACTGAGTATTTTCATGGGCTTCATTTGCTGGTAGTGGCCCTGCCTTGCACTGTGGTGCTGAGGGAGCTGTTTCACGGCTTGGACACAGCTGTTGGTGATCTCATTGAAGGGCAGGCTTGGTGTGCATGCACTGTGGCAACTTGGGCCGTTGGCTGTGCTGATAAGTAAAAAAAAAAAAAAAAAAAACGGAAGGGAAAGGAGACATAAATAGAGGTCACTGTATTGGCATACATCCTGCAGGATGGATTCCTGAGGTAGAGGGGCTGTCTCTTGAACTCAGGCTCATGTTTGAGCTTGTGGCAGGCAGGCATGCTGGTGTTTGGACAGCTGAGTGTTTTGGTGCTGTGGGTTCCATCTATTTTTGTTGGTTCGTTGGTGGAGTATGGGTCTTGAGATTAGCTAAGGAATGGCATATTCTGGATGACAAGGAGGTTATGGGTTGTGAGTAGTGGAGTTTGTAGCCCACTTATGATGGCGGCGTCAGTTCGCGGGCTTAGTTGTAGCCATTGGTGATGCTTGTGCAGGCCTGGTGTTTTCCTCGGATGTTTGAGATGCATTCTTGCTTGAACCATGGTGGTTGCTTGGTGTGAACTCGCTGGATAGCAGATTTATGTCTGAGAGGACCTGTAAGTACCCTGGAGGGAGTTTAGGAATTTCTTGCTGGTAGGACTGGGTTTAAGGGTGAGCCCACTGATGGCTGTAGTTGATGAAGCTTGCAGAATTCAATCTTCATTGGAATTTAGAAGAATATTCTAATTTCTGCTGACAACTGAAGCATGCGGATGTGTGTCAAAGTTCATTCTGTGTGCAAGAAAATAAAACAAAGTCATGAAAAAGATTACATAAAAATAAGCTCTCTATAAATTGTTCCTTGTGTTTATTTTTTTATTAATTATTTGAATACGGATAAAAATGCTTTGAGGTCTAGACCTACTTTCAGAAGAAGCAGAAAAAAACATTTAAACATTTTACAACTTAAGAGACCTGTGGCAATGTGGATGAGACAGCGTGAAGAAACGCTGTGTTTTCCCTTTCGCGGGCTTTCAGGTGGCAGAGTAATGTGTGTGGTGCATGCGCAATAGGCTCCATGCAGCTTTGCTTAACACATACTACACTATTTTAGAAAACATAATTTAACTTCTGTTAGTTTTGGAAAGGAAGAAGCTGTGGAAAGGGTTAACTAGCAAGCATGCTTCATCACTGCTCGCAGCTGTACAGATTCTCATTCCATACTCAGAAACAGAAAAGGGAACATGGCAATTGGGAAGCTTGTTAAACTTTTTCAATGAGGAAGTTTAATTTTGTTTTTCTATGCAGGATGTTAAAAAGGGGGAAATCAGCTAGAGAATTTGGTAAATCCTTATGCTACTTTATCCATGTAGTATTGCTTTCATGAATTTAGTGTTTGAGGCAGATTCGTTGCTTCAGTTTAGCAAGCACACTGCTTAGTAGGTTGTAGAACATTGGTTTGCAAGAAATGTTTGTTCACTTTTACTCCCTCACTATTTGTGTTTACTAATCTCCCAAATAAAGATAAATAGATTTAATTATTTGTGCTCTGCAAAACATATATAAATACATTGTTATACATTTTCCAAAATTACTTTTCAGAAATGAGCCTTTAACAATATTTTTGATGCCTGTTTACCTCAGGATCACCACAAATATAATTTCTGCACATTTCCAGTGTGAATTAATTGGTCATCTGAGAATAAAACAGGAATGTTAATTTACACTGATTGCCAGCCATGCAGTTCCTAATGACAATTATGACATACAACATCATTAAAGTGATAGTGTACTGGATCTATAGCTGGAATATTATATAAATACTTAATTTGCTCTAAGTGAGTAGTTTCTGCATATACTGAAATGTAATCTTTTGGTTAAGCTGCAATGATTTTAATATCAAAACTATTTCTGTTTCACAGATGGGTTCTTGTTTTATGAGAGTTGTAGATACATGCCATTGTAAATGAATGACTCCTCTAAAATTAATTTAAGCTTTGATAAAACAAGGTGGTATTAGTGTAATTTTAAACAATTTGGCTAAAGTATTTCCTTTCCTTTTTTGCAGATTATTACTCAGCTGAAAAAATGTTTTAATTGCACTTCTCTGTTTAGAAGGCTGTGTTTTGTGGTCGTTAGTGGTGGCATGGTGGCATGTGGGGATGGAATGTTTCCTCAAGATTAGTTTGATTGCTTTGAAGGGGAGGATCCACAAGTTGCCAGAGTGATGGGCAGGAGCAACGATACAAATGAGAAACCTTTGGGATTGTTGAGACTTGTATTAATTCATTAAGAGATCCTTGTTAGAAGTAAAACCAGCAAAATTTTAACCATCCTATGACCTTCCTAGCTGAAGTTGTTAGTAAGCCGTTAGTATGTGCTACTCATTTTTCCTATTTGTTCCACAATTCAAATGCTAGTGCTCCTCAGTTTGGAAATGGAAGGCTGGAGCTAGGCACTGGGCAGTAAAGTACATTTGAGTTTCGGACTTTGAATCTTTCAGAGGGGGTATGTTAAAGCAAATCCTGTTGTATTGGCAATTTATAAGCCATAAGAGTAGCGCTTGGTACATTTGGTGGAAAGGGAGGTTCCATTGTGGATGTGGTTTTAGGTGGGCCCGTTGTCAGTTGGGCGAAGCACTCTTCCTTTCATTGTATTTGCTTCCATGGCCCCTGTCTAGCAGGGTGACTGACGTGATCCCCGGGGGGTGAATTTCCTATCTCCCATCCAATCATCAAGGTTTTTTTGAAGAGTGCCAAAGTGGCGCTCTGCTTGACATGTATGGGCAGTCTATTCCAGAGTCTGGGGAGTCTCTGGGTCTGAAAACTATCCCTCCAGCATGTTTTGTTCACTGTGATGACAAGGTTTAGATCCCTGGAACATGTGGCTCTGTGGGATTGGGATTTCTTTAAGTGTAGCATGTCCAACAGTTTTGGTGGTCTGTAATTTGCAAAGTTACCTGGGTTGTGGATAGGGATAGGTCCCTTCAGGTGTGGGGTTTACTTTTAATATATCCCAGTGGTAGTTAGATTTATCTTGGGTATTTGATAGGGGCATAGGAAGCATTGCTTCAATTATGGCTGCTTTGTCATAGATGGGAGTGTCGGTGGTACATTCCTTCCCAGGTTGGCAGGATAGGTTGTCCTGGAAGATGTCTTGGAATGTGTTATGTATTTTGGATGTTTTACATGTCTTTTTCTTTCTTGCAGATGGGGTCTTGAAATGCTGTGGCTGTAATTTAGAATAGGTGGGTATAAGGTGGAGCCTTCTTGTTCCTATTAGAGAGTTTAATTTTCTCCTTTTCTTTGTAGATGATGGTGTGCTGAGTTCCAGTGGTGAGATACAGTGAATTCACAGATGATCATGCTTTGGTGTCGATTAAGCAGTGGTCTATATGTTTTCCCATACAAATATATTTAATATTAAGTAACTAGCAACACTGAAGAAAACCCAGAAGTACCCGGCAAAACCCACACAAATGCAAGGAGAGTGCATTTAATCATTTAAGAGTAATCAGAAATGGATAAATGAAAAAGCAAGCACAGTGATCCGGAAGAAGAAGAAGAAACTTGTGACTGTCCAGGATGATGAAGCACAACCAACTTTTTGTTTACTCTAGAATAAGTATTAATGTTTTATGACCTCGTTTGATTTGTGATACAGGATAATATACAATCCATGGTAGAATTAAGAGTGCTATTATTTAAACATCATGGGATGCAGTGGTGCAGCGGTTTGTGTCATTTCACAGCTAAAGATTCTCCAGTTCGATTCTCGGCCGGGGGCCAGTTGTGTGGGCTTTGCGTGCACTTCTTGCTTTTGTGTGGGTTTTGCTGGGTGCTTCTGGCTTTTTCTTCAATGTTGCTAGTTACTTAATATTGGATATATTTGTATGGGAAAACATATAGATCACAAACGTTAGATGGTCATCATAGTGACTGGTTTTGCTGCATGTAGTTTATCAATTTTGTTGCTTGTGGCTTAATTCTTTTGATAAGCCCTTGTGATAGATGGATAGGGTGGGTTATAGAAATTTGTATTTTGATTATATGTTTATAGGTGTGGGGTTTGGAGGTGTATTTGTGGCATTTGTTATGGCTGTGGTTAGTCATTACAGAAAGGTGAGGGCCAGCAAAGGCAAGGATAGTTCTTAGATGCTACTCTCGTATTGGATAGTTGGAGGGATGACAGGAAGGTTCGTGATCTATGACAGGGCTGCTGGTTAGTTGGCGATTGCCCTTGTCTGGTTTTTAGGGGGCATTGGGTTAACATCAGGGAGGGATTAAGGGTTTACTTTCAGTCGTTTGGCCTGTTTGTCACTTTGGCTATGTATGTGATAAGGTTTATAACCTGGAGGGTTGAGTCAGTGGCTTGTGTGAGGGAGGATGATTGAGGGGACATGGAGTATTTATTTTACTTTTGGTGTTTGTGTTAGCTGGTGTAGGAGGTTCATTGGGGTTGTTGGGGGTTATGGTTTGTTTCCAGCTGCCAATATGGAACTTACAGGGCTGATGGTGGTTGGGCTGCTAACAATGCCATGATGGTTGTTTAATCATTTAATGTTATAAAGGCTAGCTGGTTTAATGTCTGGATTGATATTACACCTGCATTAAAGAGATCTCATTGGTATGATGGTATGCAATTGGGTTTAATAGAGAAATAGTATGGCTTGTTTTGTTGAGTTGCTAGAATGCCATGATGACTGTTGAGCTGTTTTATTGCTTGTAAGAGATAGTTAGTGTGACAGTGGGATTGCTAGACAATGGGAGTTTAATGATACTATTTTGGTTGGTAGTGATGGGGGGAGTCATTAGAATTGTTATTGCTCTGGCATTAAAGAGAGCTCATTTGGTTATTACTGGATTGGGTAGTAAATGGGGTTGCAATGTGGCATGATGGCATGTAGTTGACTCTGCGTGGTTTTTATAATCCCTTGAAGTCATTGCAGAGCTGCCATTGGTCATGAAGTGAGGATTATTTAGCTCATGTGCAGTGCAATGCTAGGTTTTCTTAGCATAGGTGAAGGGTCAGTGTTTTGTTTTCAGTTGTTTCGGTAACTATTTATTTTGTTATGTGATAGGGTTTTAGGAGTTAACTCTACCCACTTTGGTTAGTGGGGATGGGGTACACTGAATGATGTTTGGCCAGATGCTGTAATGGTTTTTAGTTTGTTGGAAGTGTGCCGCAAAGAGAGGGAACATCCTGGGCAGGCTGGTGGGTGGAGAAGAGGGGCAGACTTGAACTCTTCTGTTCCCCCTCTGATGCTGGATGGTCAATTCAATAAGTTTGAAAAGGAAAGTGAGCAGTTATGCTGCTTGAGTACATAAGTAAGTGGAGGAAGCTGCTTATTTGGTTGATGGAATAATGCAATAAATGGTAATGAAAGTGAGCGGTTATGCTGCTTGATAAGTACCAATAAATGGTAATGAAAGTGAGCGGTTACTCTGCTTGATAAGTATATAAGCAAGCGGGTGAAGCTGCTTATTGGACTGATGGTATAATGCAATAAATGGTAATGGAAGTGAGCGGGTACGCTGCTTCATAAGTTAGTGAGTGGAGGTATGGACGCTGCTTACTGATCAGGATGAGCAGGTTTATGCTGTCCTGTCCTAAGATAAGTTTACATGGAAGTTATTTCGCCTGTATCATGTTTGGTTGAAATGAATGAATATTGATTAACCTTTATGTTTATGGAAATTTAATAAAGATTGTCAAATGTCATTCGGTGTAATGTGTTTCTTGAAGGGGACCTGGACAAATACCAGTTGATAACTTATCTTCCAAAACACATGTGCTGTATACAGAAACTGATACAGACAGAATCAGCAGTTATTGAGATAAAACATTCATTCATTCATGGCAATCAAAGAGAAACACACACTAGTGAATCACATGGAAATAAGCATCATCTTTTACAAAACAAAGCCATAGTGGAGGGATCCTTAAAAGGACAGAATGTTAGTATGCCAAAATAGATTTAAAAAATTTGACAGCTTTCTATACGCTGATTTACAGAATTCTTTTACATATACAAGCTTTTCCATACACTGATAAATTAATTTGCATTTCATGTAGAAGGTGGTAAATAATTTTGTAACTGAGCTATGAGGAAGATCTGCCTAATAAAGGGTTGAATCTGACAGTAAAAAGCTTCATGACAGTCAAATATTTGAAAATCAGTGTTTGGCAAAAATATATTTTCATTGATATGAAGAATGGTCCTCCCTGATACTGATTAAATGCAGAGGTCAACATCTGTGAGGCTAAATATATTTTTTCATATCATCAAATCAGTTCCCATAAAGGTTAAGGTCTTCGTCTCCCATGCACAAGGCACAAAGTTCATTCCTAACCTCCGGCCAGTGCCTGGTTGGAGTTTGCATGTTTTCTCTGTGTATCTGTGAGGTTCCTCCCATCTTTGAAAAACATGCTAAGTGTTTCCATCTAAAACTCACTAATGAATGAAGCTGTGGGCAGCAGCACAGAGTCTACATGGTGCCCTACCGGGGGAAGAGTTGTGCAGACCAACCGCTTTGGGCATCTATTGTGTTGTGCAATATCCTCAAGACAGGAGAACATGGATCACAGACTGCACACTGTGGCAGGGTTAACCACTTGATTGTGTAAAATATGGCTCTAGGTGATCCAGTCATGTTGACTAATGTCATCAAATGGGCATGGGTATTTGCAGGTGATAAGTGGGTTGAGGACCCAGCCTACTCTGACCTATGCCATGGATCCATGCTAAGCCTGGCAGTTGAGGTCAATAAGCTACTGGCTGTCCAGTGTCTAGTTACCCAGCCTGTGTTACCTAGGATAGCTCTGTTGAGTGAAAGCTAGATGTAAAACCAATTGATTTGCCAAACAGGAAATGAGAATTAATGTAGGTTCACTGAAAGGATGCAGCTTGGAAGTGGGTGACATGATGGTGCAGAGGAGGCTGGACATCCTATATATCCAAGAGAAAAGATGAAAGGGCAGTGCAGCAAAACCACTTGGCTTGATATCCAGCGTCTACTACTCGGGAGGAGGGCAGGCTATAAATCGTGTAGGAATTGTGGTTAAAGTGAGGCTTCAGAAGGCATGAGGGATATCATCAGAATTAGAGTCAGACTCCAGTGTAAGGATAGGGCAGTATTCATAATCTCAGCCTATGGCCCACAGCAGGGTTGTGACAGTGAGGTAAAGAGCACATTGAGACAACAGTTGCAGGATCCACTATATCAAACAGGACAGCAGGAATTGGTGTTGATAATGACGGACTTGAGTACACATATCAGGACAGACAGAACAAGATATGAGAACTGCCTTGTTCCACATGGGTGGGGCAATAAGAATAATGAAGGAGATGCCATTCTAGACTTCTGTCTAGCAAATGGCTTGATAGTAGCCAACATGTGGTTCAGAAAGAGAGAGAGAGAGAGAGAGAGAGAGAGAGAGAGAGAGACAGTCACAAAATCACATACAAGAGTACACAAGAGTGGCCAACATGCAACTCAGGCAAACTTCCTCCTAATAAGGAAAGGGCACTGGGGTAGAATAAATGATTGCAAAGGCACCCCCATGAAACAGTCTGCCCACAGCATAACTGGTTGCCACAATCAGCTGCAAGCAGTTGTCAGAGAAGGCTCTAAGGTCAACAGAGACCAGGCTGAAGACCTGGAAGTTGACTGAGAAAGCATAACAGTTCAAGGATTTACTCAGGGCTCTAGCACCACAAGAAGAATAGGAAATAGGAGGAGTTGAAGAAGAATGGCAGCACCTCAAAACAGCACGTGAGGCCTACAGAAAGATATGTGGTTGAGTCAGCTATAGAAATAAAGTAGATAAGGAAATCTGGTGGAATGCAGAAGTTCAGGAAGCCATAAAAAGAAAGGAGTGCAGGAAAAAGTGGGAGATAGAAAAGACTGACCAGGCTAGGAAGGAATACTGGTTAGCTAACAAAGAAGCTAAGAAAGGAATTGCAATAGCAAGAATAGGGCATTGGAGACACTCTATCAGCTGTGGTGAAATGACTCAGTATCTGGCACAATGAAATTATAACAGGTTGCAAGGCAAAGACAGAAAGATAAAGATAGTCAGACACCTTTCATAAGGGATGCCAGCAACAACCTGCTCATCCATCCACAGGACATCAAAGGCAAATGGAAGGAGTATTTCCAGCAGCTTCTGAATGAAGAAAACCTCACAGAAGCTGTACTGCCCCAGACACAGCCTACAATGAGAGACGAGGAGCCCACCCTAGAAGAAGTAAGAACAGCACTGAGGAAAATGAAGTTAGGGAAAGCAGCAGGGTCTGATGAGGTCACAGCAGATATGATAAAGACGCTGGGTGAGACGGAAGAGAAATGGCTCCTGAAAGTACTCATACTTGGAGAGAAAGGCGTATCCCAGATGAATGGAAAATAAGAATATCCATGCCAGTATACAAGAACAAATGTAATATCCACAACTGTGGGTAGCACAGAGACATCAAACTCCTATCACATTGCATGAAAGTTCTGGACAGGTGATTGATAAATGGATACAGAGAGTACTAGAATTAAGATGGTAGATGAGCAGTTCAGATTCTGATATGGATGCAGCACAACTGACTTGATGTTTACAAGGAGACAGATAGTTGTGGAGAAGCTAGAGGTGAGGAAAGAGCCCAACTGGGCATTACTAGACTTGGAGAAAGCATATGACAAGGTCTCAAGAAGGCTAATTTGGGCACTACTGTCATGGTTCGAAGTCTTAGAAACATTGGTAGAATTAGTGCTGGTGATGTACAAGGATCCAATGACTCAAGTAGAGACAGCATTCAGTTTCACAGATGGATTCCCACTGGTAGTGGGTGTGCACCATGATTCAACTCTGAGCCCACTGCTGTTCATACTGGTGATGGACTACACTAGTAAACAGGTTGGAGGGGACATATCAACAAAGCTGTTGTATGCAGACAATGTGACATTACAGGGAGACTCTGAGCAAGAACTTCAGCAAAGGATATGGGAATGGAATGCAAAACTGAAGGCACATGAGTTGAAACTAAGCACAGATAAGACAGTGGTAATAGCAGCAAGTTGGGGAAATCAGAAAAGGCTGAGAACTGAGATAGAAGGGAAGATAGTGAAGCAGGTTAATATCTTCAAGTAATTGGGAGGGGTGGTTGAGAAGAAGGGAAGTCTGAATGAAGAAGTCAAAGAATCAGAGGGGCTGCAGCCAACTGGCAGAGTCTCAGGCATAGTGAATGACAGAAGAATGTCATAGAAGGTGAAACGTAAGGTGTACAAGACAGTGGTGTGACCAGTACTACTATATGGGACAGAAACTTGGGCAGTAAAGGCAGAGCAGATGAGGAAGCTAGAGGTGATGGAATTGAAGTGCCTGAGAAGAGCAGTAGAATGCATGCTGTGGGACAGATGAAGAAATGAGGATATAAAAGCAGAAGCTAAAGTAGCTCCAACTGCAGAAAAGATCAAAGAGAACAGATTAAGGTGCCTTGGCCACATGTGCATAAAAGCAGAAGACAATCTTGTGAGGAAGATTTTGGACAGACAGGAAGAAGGTAAGAGGAAACCAGGATGTCCAGCAAAGAGGTGGATGGATTGTGTGAGAGAAGATCAACAACAGTCAGGCATGAGTGTTGAACATGGCACTGAATCGAGAGAAATGGCAACAGTTAACATGATACCCAACCCCATGTAGAAAATGGGAAAAAGGGTCTGATGCTAATGATGATGATGATGATCAACATCATCATCAGATCCAAGCATAGTGAAACTTCTATATCATGACCAAAGCAAGCTTAAGATGACAGCTTTGTTCATATTAGAAGATGTGTTTAGGAAGGGAACAGGTATGAAAATCAAACCATAAGTGGGGAAACATGCTGCTAAAAAGAAAAGAAATGAATATAAAGGTCATGACCATAAGAAAAGAAAACTAAAAAGCCCACAGGTAAAGGAAAAGTACAGAGAATGACATCTTCCTCATTAGTGTAGTGTTGAGTATCCCTGGCTGGCACTTGGGACACCAGGGTTTGATTCTCTGATGGGGAATAGCTGTATTTCTTTGTCTGGCAGTTGGCATAGAGAGTTAAGGCAGTGAGCTGTAGCCCCTGTTGTACAGGGTTTGATTCTCTCATTCTCATTTGCCTACTGTGGGACCTTGAGCAAGTCACTTATGTAAACATTATTTGAGGACAGCTGGGAGTTTAGGGCTAGGCTTCTAAATGGTTCCCTGGACTGCAAACCTAGTAACTACCTACCTATGAACCTACGGACTGCTGGAGCACCTACATGTTGATTGAGAGCTGATGCATGAATGGTTGTGGTGAGGTAAACTTAAACCAAAAGATGAAAGACTTATTATGGCATCTTATCACCATGCAATACATTTGCACTGGTTCATAAAGTTGGTAGAGAGTGTGGGAGATTTAAACAACTGTAGGATAGGATTTGCAGTGCTGGACTACAAGGACCTGCGCATCCAGTTTCAGGCTATGATACAGTTATGACTGAGGGTCTGACTGTAAAGTGAAATTACAACAATATGACAAGATTGTTATACTAGATACTGTGCAAAATTTCAAAATAAAGATAGCTGGAAAGAAATGAACATTAACCACACAAAATTATAGAAAATTAAAGAGGAAAGATTCTGTGGGATTATCTGGTACCAACAGTTACTGTAGTTTAAGGGAAAAGGGGAAAAAAGCAGTATTAATGTTGAAATAGCTAGACCTAGTGACTACAGAGTCATAAGGCAAGATAAGATTCCTTTATTGTCATTGCACAAGTATAACGATAGTTCTAGCAATCCTCCTAAGGTGCATTCATATATAATGAGCATGAATAAATAAGAGAATGCAATACAATACCAAACAATACAAAGTAACGCAATGCAATGCAGTAAACAACTAAGTTATTGTACTTGGTATATTGCACATGAAAGGAATAAAGTAAGGTGCACAGGAATGTAACATATACCTTATAGTGCAAATGACTATTATCTGTACTCAGTGTGAGTATTTAGTATTGTTCAGTTCATATATGGCTCTGGGATAGAGACTGTTCTTAAGTCTGTTTGTCTGAGATGGAATGGGTCTGAACTCTATGCCAGAAGGCAGGAACTCAAACAGGTGATGCCCAGTGTAGGAAGGGGTCTTTCAAGATGTTGGTTACCCTGCTGAGACAGTGAGAGATGAAAAGGTCCTCCAGAGAAGGCAGTGAGCAGTCAAAGATTTTTTTTGCAGAGTTGATGATCCTTTGAGGGCCCCTTCTGTCTGCCACCGAGCTGTTGGCATACCATGTAGAAATGCAGTATGTCAGTACACTTTCAACAAAACAATGGTAAAAAGACATCAGTAGATTCTCCTGCAGGCTGTCTCTCCTGAAGATCCCCAGGAAATGGTGTCTCTGCTCTGCCTTCTTGACTGCCTCCATGGTCTTTATGTACCAAAAGAGATCTTTTGCCACATGTACACCAAGAAACTTGAAGGCAGGAACCCTTTCTACACAGTCTCGGTTGATGTATTTTGGATTGTGATCTGCATTGTGCCTTCAGAAATCTATTATGAATTCTTTTATTTTGGCAGAGTTCAGGGCAAGATTGTTCTCAATACACCATGCAGCCAGTCTTTGAACTTCATCTCTATATGCTGACTCATTTCCCCCTGAAATAAGTCCAACCACTGTGGTGTCATCCACAAACTTATTGATGGCATTAGTAGAATGTCATATGTACAGAAAGACACACCATGGCACTGTTTCAAGATCTGCAAGCAGAAAGTAGGGTGAAATGGAAAAAGAACTTCAGGACAGTTGCACTGATAGCACTACTGGGATAATAAAGAAATAATCTCCAAACATACTTATATATGTTATTAATGGAGGGAAACCCATATCAACTATAAAATAACTCAATATGCAGGAGCTGACAATAGCTCTCTTAGTAAACAAGAACTGAAGCAAAACATATTTATGAAATCTAACTATACCCTGACTTAGAAATGGGGCCCATTTCTGTCAGGACATTAAAATCCTAAATACTCTGAGGAATTAAAAGAACCAGGCATAAAATTAACTACCAGGCTATGGATCCAAGTCACTGGTGGTAATTCAGGTGCTTCAAATAAAAAACAGGAGATCACTGTAGTCTGGCATCTCTACATCACTCTAAATCTAGGGTGCAATCTTAGTCTGGATTAAGCACCCTTCCTCAGAGTTTTCCATGTGGTATAACACTGTATGGAGAATACGTACAAAGGAAGATGATCAAGCAGCTAATCCACACTCTTCAGAATTAAGTGGCCTACAGGCGAAAACACATGAGCTTACTCACCTTACACCAATCAGAATAGTGCATGCAGTCATTTCCAGCCAATGAGATGTCTCTAAACAAGAACTCCACCTCTTTATGACAGATCTCAACACAATAAGCAGTTAGTGATTATGAAGTGCATGCACATCATTCAGCTTTGAAGGCCAATTTTCATTCAAGCCTCTGTCACATCCTCGTCACACTGTGGAACTTAGTATCAAATCATAACTTGGGTGGAATAAGCAGTGGTGAAGGTATACACAATATGGTAAGCAAGCAGATCCACACATGAAGTTGCCATTTTATTATAAGCTGTGAGCAAAGATGTGGTTCAATAGCACTAGGCAAGAGCAAATTGATCAATCATTATAGGTTCATAGGTTCATACTAGGCTATCTGCCCTAGGGCATTTAAAAGCCTAGCCAGAGTGTGTTTGGCTTTCGCCACCCATTTTAAATTAATTTTGCTATGCCCCTTTTCGAGGTTAGTATACTGTGCCTCTGTCTAACAGTGACACAGAAGTGATACTCAGGGTAAACCTACGATCTCCCATCCACTCATCAAGATTCCTCTTGAACAGAGTCAATGAGGGACTCTGCCTAACCTAGACTGGGATTTTTTCAAGAGTGAAGGGAGCCTCTGGGTTATGAATCTGTCCCTCCAGCATGTCCTATTTATTTCAGTGCTGAGGTTCAAGTCTCTTGAGCGTGTAGCTCAATGGGATTTGGATTTTCTGAGGTGCAACATGTCCATTAATTCCGGGTTGGACATGGCTTTATACATCAGGCACAGATCGCCTCTGAGCAGGCGGTATGCAACTGAGTAGAGCTGGAGTTTCTTTAACCGGGCAGCATATGGCATCTGTTTGAGCCCTTTGATCCTCTTGGTGAGGTACTTTTGGGGTCATTCCAGTTGCTGCAGATGTCTGGTAAGGTACATCCCAAAAGGGGAATTGTACTCAATTATGGGCCTGATGAGGGATGAGTAAAGAGGCATGATGACCTCCCCTGATCTAGATGTGAATCCCTTCATGATTAGGTGAGCTATATAAAATGTTTTTCTAACCACTTTGGCCACGTGGTTTTTCAAATGAGAGATTGCTATCAACTTGGGTCCCCAGGTCGCTAATTACTTCTTCCGTACTTAATGGATTACCACCTATGTGGTAATTTGTGGGCACTTTGTTTTTGACAAAGGGGATGACTGTACACTTTTTGGTGTTTAGCTTGAGGCCATGGCTCTGGTACCAGTTGTCTGTTTCTATGAGGCCCTTTTGCGGGATGCTTGTGTCGGCTGGAGAGTCGATTATGGTGCCTAGTTTGCAGTCATCTGTGACCTTGGTCAGCCACAGTCCTTCCATGTTGGCCTGTACCTCTGAGAAATATATACCAAACAAGAGAGGTCCCAGGACTGAGCCTTGTGGGATGCCACTTGTAACTGGTTTGAAGTCTGACATGGCTCCAGCAAATCTAACCATGTGGGTTCTGTCCTTGAGCCAGTTTGCAACCCATCTAGTGACATAGGGGTTTATATTTAAGCTGGTGAGCTTATCTATAATGCCCGAGTGGGGTATTGTATTGAAGGCTTTTGCAAGGTCCAGGTAGGCTGTGTGGACCACCTTCCCCTCGTCAATGGCCTTGGTGACTGTTTCAAAGAAATCGACCAGGTTTAAGAGGCACGATTTGCCCTTAACAAAGCCGAACTGGGTAGGATCCAGTGTCTGTAGGTCCCCAATATCTTTATTTATGAGGTTCATGATGATCCTTTCCATAGCTTTGCAGACCAAGCTAGTCAGGCTTATGGGGCGATAGTTTCCAGGATCCGTTGAGGCACCACCTTTGTGGAGAGGGACCACTGTTGCTGTACACCACTCTTTGGGTACATATCCTATAGTAAGGCTGAGACTGAACAGTAATTTTATGTTTGGGTTTAGCTCTTCTTGGAGTTCATGTAGGATGCAGCCCGGGACACCGTCTGGTCCCATTGATGCTGTGTTTTTTTGCTTTGGAGAGGGCGGCTCTTACCTGAGCATCTGAGATGTCAGGGGGGCAGCACTCTGCTGGGATAGATATTTGCCCTTTTGGTGGGGGGGGAGAAGTTTGCGCTGAACCTGTCAGCTAGGATGTTGGCAATGTCTGTGGATTCGGTGTATTTTTTGTCATTTTGGACTAATTCTGAGCATATCTGGAATTCCCACCCAGGTTCCTAACATAACTAAAGAAAGCCTTGTGATTATCCTTAGTGTCCTGTGCAATTTTTCTCTTGAAGCTGGCCTTAGATGATTTTATGAGTGTCCTTAGTTTTTTGCTAATACTGATCAGAGATGCCTTCCCTTTTTGGGATTTTGCTCTATCATGTAGTTGCTTCCTCCTTCTATTGTATAGTTTGTTTATGGCTGGGGTCCACCAGACAGGACACCTGCCTTTGGAGGATTGGGTCTTGGTTTTATTTGGGATTGCATGATCCATGCATTCCTGAAGGTGTTCATAGAATGCATTTATAAAGGATTCTGCGGTCTGGGCTGTATTTTCCACAGGCCCGGGGGCTTTGAAGGATTCCACCTTAGTTTTCAGGAGTGTGAAATTTGCTTTAGAGAAGTTTTTCACTATAGTTTTCTGGGCAAGGGGTGGGGTTGGGATGTGAATACCCAGTGAGATTAGTTTATGGTCTGATCTTACCAGCGAGGGATACACTTCTGGTCTGGAGCATAGAGCCCCCATGTTGGTGATGATCAGGTCCAGTATGTTTTCCCCTCTTGTGGGAGTGGTAACAAGTTGTTCCATAGCATTTGAGTTTATAAATTCTAGGAACCTTTGGGTTAGTCTTCCCTCCCCACCAAGTCTTTTGGATTAAGCACTTGGGATTCAGACCAGTTGTTTTACATTAGGAAGGTTTGTGGCCTGCACTGTGGTGGCTGGACAGATAGCTTACATCCTTCTAAGTTGTGAACTGCTGATTGAGGGCTCAGTGTCTGTTATTCTAAAAGTGTATTAGTTCTGGTTTAAGCACTTGGGCTTCAGGCCAGTTATTTTACATTAAGAAGGTTAGTGGTCTGCACTCTTGTTGGAGGAGATGCTGGACTCTGCCCTTCTGAGTTACAATTTCTGGTTAAAGGCTTATAGTGCCTGCATATTTGAACTGTTTCTTACTGAAATTGGTACACCTTGTTTGCTGTAGCATAGACTAGATACAGGCCTGCTGAATGTAGCTTTATTTGTATGTTGCTTGTTTGTTTGCTTGTTATTTCCCAGAAATGCTAATTCCACCTAAAATGCGGCTTTTCAGTGCTTCTGTGGATCCCTAGTGATATCTGCATTGCTTACTGTACATATTTCCTTGTTTCACTTGAAAGAAAGTTACTCTTTGTCATTTTTGCATTTAAGTTACCTGAAACACATTGCATTTAAGTTACCTGGCACTTGCTCACTAAAGCAATTATATAAGTCAGCACTAAAATATTAAAAGCACTACACCCTCACAAACTCCCCTTGAGTACCTCGTTCCCCATTGACCATTTTTTTCAATTATAAAGGAATTCCCAATACTATTCTAGCATGTTCAAAGGTCAGTTGTCAATCTCCTCTCCGGTCCAGCTGGTGAATCTCAGAATCTTATGAGGCAATGTTACAACTGCCTCATGTACACAGACAACCCTCTCCTCCTCCTCCCAACAAATTCCAACACATGTGAGAGATGCAACCATATAGCCATACTGGAGGCTAAGCTCTCTCAACTCAGTACTGGCGAAACCAGTCAGAAGTAGAAGGAAACCACACTCACTACAATTCCAATCTCACATAGACCTACCACAACAGCAAACCAAACACATAAACACACAAAAACATACTTGGAGGCTCTAAATAAAAATCTGCCTAAGCAGCAGAGACCTGCAAAGCAGACACCCAAAGCCAGTGTGCCAAACAGTCACAGCCCTTAAGTCTAAACAACACACCTGATACACTTGTAATAGGTGACTCTATCATCAGGCACACTGACGTCCTGCTCACCAGGCTGAACAAGGAGAAGGTCACGGTGAGCTGCCTGTTGGGCGATAGGATCCGTCACATAACACAAACACTCAGGTCACTCCAAGGCAAGTACAAATATGACTCAGTCATTGTCCATGCTGGTGTGAATGACCTGAGACATACCTCCTTGGACTACATGAAAAGAGACATACAGGAGCTCTCTGAGCATGTAGCCCAGGCCGGTATGACCCTGACCTTGAGTAGCATCTTACCCTCACCAAGAATGATGCAACAATATGAAGACAAGATGATCAATTTCAACAATTGGCTTAAGTAATGGTGTCATTCAAAGGGGATCCAGTGCCTGTCATTCTGGGATGACATGCTCGACAAGCCACGATGCTTTGTTAGGGACGGCTTGCACCTGTCACCCCTGGGCTTTCGGATATTGGCAAAGGCTCTTGCTACCCCCATAGTGCCTTTTTTAGGCAAGGCTCAAAAGACAAACCCACCTACATAGGTATCACAAGGGATAAGAAACTAAGAGTAATGCTACTCAATGCCAGAAGTCTAAACCTCAAGATGCACGCACTCAAAACTCTCCTTAGCATGGAGAACATCGATATCTGTGCAGTGACAGAAACCTGGTTCAAGGCTCCCGAGAGCACCCCAGCACTACCTGGTTATACCTCATACTATGCTTTTCGGCCCCAAAACTTGGACAGTACTACAAAAGGAGGGGGAGTATCAATATTCGTCAAAGATACCCACACCTCCAGGTTGGTGGCACAGCACAAAGCATCAGAGACTATCCATGTGCAACTAACAGTGGGTAAAACTGCCTTCCAGTTTATAGCCTGCTACAGACCACCCTCCCAAACCCAGGAACCTCACTCGACCTTTCTGAGAACACTGGAAAATATGAAGGTCTCTCCAAACACCATTATATTGGGTGACTTCAACTACCTAAACATAGACTGGGAGCATTACTCTAGCTCCAACACCCTAGCCCAAAGGTTCCTAAAATTTATAAACTCAAATGCTATGGAACAACTTGTTACCACTCCCACAAGAGGGGAAAACATACTGGACCTGATCATCACCAACATGGGGAATCTATGCTCCAGACCAGAAGTGTATCCCTCACTGGTAAGATAAGATCATCAACTAATCTCATTGGATATTCACATCCCGACTCCACCCCCCTGCCCTGAAAACCACAGTGAAAAACTTCTCTAAACCAAATTTCACACTCCTCAAAACTAAGGTGGAATCCTTCAAAGCCCCCGGGCCTGTGAAAAATATGGCCCAGACCGCAGAATCCTTTATAAACGCATTCTATGAACACCTTCAGGAATGCATGAATCATGCAATCCTAAATAAAACCAAGACCCAATCCTCCAAAGGCAGACGTCCTGTCTGGTGGACCCCAGCCATAAACAAACTATACAATAGAAGGAGGAAGCTACTACATGATAGAGCAAAATCCCAAAAAGGGAAGGCATCTTTGATCAGTATTAGCAAAAAACTACGGGCACTCATAAAATCGTCTAAGGCCAGCTTCAAGAGAAAAATTGCACAGGACACTAAGGATAATCACAAGGCTTTCTTTAGTTATGTTAGGAACCTGGGTGGGAATTCCCAGATATGCTCAGAATTAGTCCAAAATGACAAAAAATACACCAAACCCACAGACATTGCCAACATCCTAGCTGACAGGTTCAGCACAAACTCTCCCCCCTCCCCACCAAAAGGGCAAATATTTATCCCAGCAGAGTGCTGCCCCCCTGACATCTCAGATGCTCAGGTAAGAGCTGCCCTCTCCAAGGCAAAAAACACAGCATCAATGGGACCAGACGGTGTCTCGGGCTGCATCCTACATGAACTCCAAGAAGAGCTAAACCCAAACATAAAACTACTGTTAAATCTCAGCCTTACTACAGGATATGTACCCAAAGAGTGGCGTACAGCAACAGTGGTCCCTCTCCACAAAGGTGGTGCCTCAATGGATCCTGGAAACTATCGCCCCATAAGCCTGACTAGCTTGGTCTGCAAAGCTATGGAAAGGATCATCATGGACCTCATAAATAAAGATATTGGGGACCTACAGACACTGGATCCTACCCAGTTCAGCTTTGTTAATGGCAGATCCTGCCTCTTAAACCTGGTTGATTTCTTTGAAACAGTCACCAAGGCCATTGACGAGGGGAAGGTGGTCCACACAGCCTACCTGGACATCGCGAAAGTCTTCGATACAATACCCCTCTCGGGCATTATAGATAAGCTCACCAGCTTAAATATAAACCCCTATGTCACTAGATGGTTTGCAAACTGGCTCAAGGACAGAACCCACAAGGTTAGAATTGCTGGAGACATGTCAGACTCCAAACCAGTTACAAGTGGCATCCCCCAAGGCTCAGTCCTGGGACCTCTCTTGTTCGGTATATATTTTTCAGAGGTACAGGCCAACATGGAAGGACTGTGGCTGACTAAGTTCGCAGATGACTGCAAACTGGGCATCATAATCGGCTCTCCAGCTGACACAAGCATCCTCCAAAAGGGCCTCATAGAAACAGAAAACTGGTGCCAGAGCCATGGCCTCAAGCTAAACGCCAAAAAGTGTATAGTCATCCCCTTTGGCAAAAACGAAGTGCCCACAAATTACCACATAGGTGGTAATCCATTAAGCACAGAAGAAGTAATTAGGTACCTGGGGACCCAAGTTGATAGCAATCTCTCATTTGACAACCACGTGGTCAAAGTGGTTAGAAAAACATTTTATATAGCCCACCTAATCATGAAGGGATTCACATCTAGATCAGGGGAGGTCATTGTGCCTCTTTACTCATCCCCCATCAGGCCCATAATTGAATACAATGCCCCTTTTGGGATGTACCTTACCAGACACCTGCAGCAACTGGAAAGACCCCAAAAGTACCTCACCAAGAGGTTCATAGGGCTCAAACAGATGCCATATGCTGCCCGGTTAAAGAAACTCCAGCTCTACTCAGTTGCATACCACCTGCTTAGAGGCGATCTGTGCCTGACGTATAAAGCCATGTCCAACCCAGAATTAATGGACATGCTGCACCTCAGAAAATCCAAATCCCATCGAGCTACACGCTTGAGAGACTTGAACCTCAGCACTGAAATAAATAGGACATGCTGGAGGGACAGATTCATAACCCAGAGGCTTCCTTCACTCTGGAATAAAATCCCAGTCCAGGTTAGGCAGAGTCTCTCTTTGACTCTCTTCAAGAGGAATATGGATGAGTGGATGGGAGATCATAGGTTTACCCCGGGTATCACTTCTGTGTCACAGTTAGACAGAGGCACAGTATACTAACCTTGAAAAAGGGCATAGCAAAATTAATTTAAAATGGGTGGCGAAAGCCAAACACACTCTGGCTAGGCTTATAAATGCCCTAGGGCAGATAGCCTAGTATGATCCTATGAACCCATGAACCTATGAACCTATGAACCTAGGGTGTTGGAGCTAGAGTAATGCTCACAGTCTATGTTTGGGTAGTTGAAGTCGCACACTATAATGGTGTTTGGAGAGACCTTCATATTTTACAGTGTTCTCAGGAAGGCTGAGTGGGGTTCCTGGGTTTGGGAGGGTGGTCTGTAGCAGGCTATGAACTGGAAGACAGTTTTACCCACTGTTAGTTGCACATGGATAGTCTCTGATTCTTTGTGCTGTGCCACCAACCTGGAGGTGTGGGTATCTTTGACGAATATTGATACTCCCCCTCCTTTTGTGGTTCAGTCCAAGTTTGGGGCCGAAAAGTATGGTATAAAGTATAACCTGGTAGTGCTGGGGTGCTCTCGGGAGCCTTGAACCAGGTTTCTGTTACTGCACAGATATCGATGTTCTCCATACTAAGAAGAGTTTAGAGTGCGTGCATCTTGAGGTTTAGACTTCTGGCATTGAGTAGCATTACTCTTAGTTTCTTATCCCTTGTGATACCTATGGAGGTGGGTTTGACTTTTGAGTCTTGCCTAAAAAAGGCCCTATGGGGGTGGCAAGAGCCTTTGCCAATATCTGAAAGCCCAGGGGTGACAGGTGCAATCTGTCCCTAGCGAAGCATCATGGCTTGTAGAGCATGTCATCCCAGGCTGAAAGGCATTGGATCCCCTTTGAATGACACCAATACTTAAGCCAATTGTTGAAATTGATCATCTTGTCTTCATATTGTGGAATCATTCTTGGTGAGGGTAAGATGCTACTCAAGGTCAGGGTCATACCGGCCTGGGCTACATGCTCAGAGAGCTCCTGTATGTCTCTTTTCATGTAGTCCAGTGAGGTACATCTCAGGTCATTCACACCAGCATGGACAATGACTGAGTCATATTTCTACTTGCCTTGGAGTGACCTGAGTGCTTGTGTTATGTGGCAGATCCTAGCGCCCAACAGGCAGCTCACCATGACCTTCTCCTTGTTCAGCCTGGTGAGCGGGACGTCAGTGTGCCTGATGATAGAGTCACCTATTACAAGTGTATCAGGTGTGTTGTTTAGCCCTAAGGGCATTTACATTCCAGAATTCTATGAGTGCAAGATGTGTAGGACACTAAATCCAATGTAAGGTATCCAAAAACTGAATAATGTGGTAATAAAGTCAAAAGAAGGTTTCTACCACTTGCACCAAGTTGGAAGACCAAGTCATGAGTATGACCTATCAGCTGGTGCCAGAGGAAAAACACGAGGCAATCCCACACTTTTCCTAATACAGAGGACTTTATTGACAGGAAGCACATACTGATTGTTGCCCTAGATGTTGTTGTCTCCAAGAACACTGAAGTGAAAAGGAAGTCTGTGAATTCCTGAAGTAATATCTTACTACTGCCAGATGGATGGTAGATGATGACAAATCCACTGTTTCCTCCTGTACACTCAAATGACTTGCTAGATCCTGATTGTTCCTGTCTCTATCTCCTTTCCAATCATTATATGCCTCCTAGGTTCACAAATTCTAACTAAGCTTATGGCTAAATAAATCATAAAGAAGTTCTGGCAAACCACCTATTACTAGTAGGAGTCTGACAATGCCCCCCATTAAGTAGATTTTTCTCCATGAGTGGACATTTGCAATCACCCATTCAACCATCCAGACAGATTTTAAAGGTAGCTACTATGGCAGTACTTCTACTTGAAATTCAATGGTAGCATTTTCTAGAAATGCAGGACACATTTGGCTAAGTATCTTTGGTACCATCTAGTGCTGTTGATGCAGTAGTGTAGGTTTAGGTCTCAATAGTTGGTGTCTACTTTTCCACCAGTTTACTTATATGAAGTTCATATAGTGAGGGGTCATTCGTACATTGAAAAGCTAAATGGAAATCCCTTACCAGGAGTCTATATGACACTGATGAGAAAGACAGGGTTTTATTCTGTTAGAATAGCTAAAGGTACTGAGACATGAGATCTTTTTGGTGTGGTAACAATGAGATCTTTTGAGCTGGTTTAGGTGCTCAGCAAGGTGCATGCTGAAGGAGGTACATATTTTTTTTAATGCCGGTCCTTATAATATCTGAGTAAAGTGGGCCTATACGTTCTTTAGAATTTGGGGAGATATAATGAAAGATAAGTTATACAAAGTAGAAGGATCTTCTGATCATCACATAGATGCAGTGGTCAAAGAAAAGTCAGTTATACGCATAGGTGTCCAAGTCCCTGTGTTTTAGTGATTCATGCTCTACCAAAGGGAACTATGCTACATTTCTTGGATTTAAGTGTAGTCTCATGATTAACACATTTATTTGACTTTGCCTGGTTGAAAAATTTAACTAGCAGAATGGGATTTGATAAGCACCCAGTTTGCAATAAATAAACTTGCTTAACAGAGTCCCTTTATATTAGGTTATACGTCAGAGAAGCAGAGTAGGGAGCCCAGGATAGAAGCACTGTGGGACACTGCTGGTGATTTTTTTTGTTCATTGCAATTATCTCAGCCCTTAATGCTATGGGTTCTGTCAGTCAGTTACATAGCTAGTGAAATACACATGGATCAATGTTTAGTTGGCTGAGTGTGTAAAAATGCAATAATGGATGATAATGACAAATGGCTTAGCAAGGTTCAAGTAGGTAGCATGGACTTTATACCCCTTATCTATTGCCACAGTAACCTTTTTGAAAAAAATAAACCAGGCTAAGAAGGCATAATCTACTACTGTTTACAAAGCCAAACTGGTGTATGTTCTGGAAAGTCCTATATCATTGTTAATTAGTTCAATTATAATGCATGCCATAGCCTTGAAAATAATACCAGTGTGGGAAATATTCATATGGTTCCTAGAGTGAGCAGTGGGCCACTTTATACAAGAGAACTAAAATAGTTGTTCTCTACATCTCGGAGATGTACTCAGTGGAAAGAATTTGGCTAAATAGCCAAAAGATAGTGCAAGGTCAATATATTTTTAGAATAGGTCCTGCAAAATACAGTATTCTCTTTGAATATGCTTGGAAATGCAGCCATTTTAAAGAAGGCCTATATCTTCATTTTATATTTCACATTTTGAATACATTTACAGTAAATGCAGTTTAAATAGAAAGGAACGTTTAATTGAATAACCTTCAGGCCAAAACATAGATAAAGGCACAAAGCAACTAGGGAACATTCTGTTGTGTGTTAGAGAGACCAAAGAGATAAAAAATGGGTAGTTAAGAGACATTAACAGATGAGCCATCTGCAAAAATAAATCTTATTTTTTAGATGGTACAAGGCTTGGGAACTAAGGTTAATGAAGGGTATGAAACTGACAAAGGAAATTATAGAATTTTGGTATGAAAAGATGGATACTTTGAAGATAGAAGCTGTTTACATAAGTAAGTTCAAGTAATTTCTCTCCAATCTTCAGCATTATAGACATTATGAGTATTCAGTCTGCAGTCTTCCTTTACAAAAGTTTATTTATTTTATTTATTTATTTTACATTTGTTAACCGGGGTGGTCCGACTGGATACATGTCCTTTTTCAGCAGAGGCCCGGGGAGAAAAGCTCCAACAGAGTTACATTGATAATTAGGTACAGTAAATGAGCTGAAAGAACTTAACAAAAACATAGGCTATTTACATACAAGTACAAGACTGCCATTACTATTTCTGAGATTACTACAAATGTAACATTAATAACATATTAGCAAGGACGGTGGGCAGTATAATGACATAGAGTTAGACAGGATACATATTTCTTTATCACAGTATACAAAGTACTTATCATCTTAGCTAGTTGTTTATGTTTTAGTTAATGGCACAGAGCTAGTCTGGGTTTGAGCAAGGACATAGCCAGTGTGACTTGAAGTGGAGTTTTAGACTATTTTTGAATTGACTTAGTGAAGTTGCAAGCGTGATGTTATTTGGGAGAGAGTTCCATATTTTACCAGTGGTGTTGGCAAATAGCACGTCACCACCTAGGTTGAGAGATTTAGTTGTTTGGACAAGGAGTCTGTTTGCTGAGCAAGGCAGCTTAGATTGGAGTAGGGAGTCATTAAGTTTTTTAGTGCTGGGGTATTCTCAGGTTGTTTAAGGATTTTGAAGGCCTCTATGAGTTGGGACTGGTGAAGAAGGTGTGGGAATTCTATCCATCCAAGCTTTTTCAGGTTAGTACAGTGGTGTGTTCTGTAGGGTAGGCCTGTAACGAACCTGGCAATGTGATTATAGCAGGATGAGAGCTTGGCCAGATCAGATTTGTTAAGGTGAGTGAGGACAGGAGAGGCATATAGTAGGGTAGAGAGAAGGTGTGAACGGGCTGTGGCTGCCCTGGCATTCGGGGTAAGGAAGGCTTTAATTCTATATAGGGTCCCAAGTTTCTTGTTGACTGACTTAATGGCTTGGTTGATATGTATATGAAATCTGAGTTTATTGTCAATGTTTACTCCTAATAGCTTTGTATAGGTGTCTGGGGAGATGATGGTCCCATTATTGGATTTTATAGTGAAGTTTTCAGTCAGAGATCTATTGGTTGGGTAGAAGAGAAGTAACTTGGTTTTGTTTGGATTTAAGATCAGGAGATGGTTGGCAAGCCAGTTTTCGACTTTGGTGAAGCTATGTTGGGTGGTAGTTAGTAGATTTGCAAGAGAGGCATTGGAACATATTATAGTCACGTCATCTGCATATTGAATGCAGGTGGCTTCAGGGATGACTGTTTGGATGTTGTTTATGAAGACTGAAAAGAGGAGAGGTCCTAATATGGAACCTTGAGGAACTCCTATGGTATTTGATAGTAGGCAGGAGAGCTTGTTTTGCCACATTACTGCTTGTTGTCTACCAGTGAGGTAAGCTTGAAACCAGTCAAGGGCTGGAGTATCTAGATACAGGGTTTTGAAAGTATATAGAAGTAACTGATGGTTTACCATATCGAAGGCTTTCGATAGGTCCAGGAAGAGAGCGGAGGATATTTTTTTATTATTCCGGTTAAGATTAATGTTTTCAGTAGAAGAGAGGAGGGCAGTGGTTGTACTATGATGGGGTCTGAATCCATGTTGAAAGTCTGTGAGTAGTTTATTTTGGGTTAGATAGAGCATTAGTTGGTTGTGCATGCACTTTTCCATAATTTTGGCAAGTGGTGATAGTATGGCTATAGGTCTGTAGTTGGATAGTTTTGTGGATGAACCTCCTTTGTGGAGTGGACTAACATAGGATATTTTCCAAATTGAGGGGATTGAGGCCTCAGTTATGGTTCTGTTAATTAGGATTGAGATAGGGTAGGCTACGACATCTGCAGCAATTTGCAGGTATTCAGCCGGCAGAAGATCGGCTGAAAGGGTGGTTGGCTTCAGTTTTTTCAAAAGGGATCTGATAAAGGATGTGGACACTGGCTGGAAGTTAAAAGAGAGTGGTGAGTCGGGTATAGTGTTTATAGAAGTGTGGGGAGGAGAAAGTTGGTTAGCTAATGACTGGATGGTTTCTGTGAAGAAAGTATTGAATGAATTGGCTATATCTTCTTGGCTCTTGTCAGATAATGTTCCTGGGGTCAGAGTAGTGGATTTGCCTGGTTGGAGAAGTTTATTTATGCCTGCCCAGTACTTTTGAGGGTTATTCTGATGTTTATGTTGCAGATTGTAGAAGTAATTTTTCTTATCTAGTATGATGGCTTTTTTAGTCTAATTTCTAAGTTGTTGGAATTTGATATGATCTAGGGGTAGTTTGGTAGTGCGCCATTTATCCCACGCTTTGTCTCTAGTTGTTATTTTGGTTTTGGTGTCTGTTGTTAGCCAGGGTGCTAGTTGAGTTTTAATTCTTATTGAGCGTTTAGGGGCATGCGAGTCAAGTATAGTAAGGAATGAATTGTTAAATGATGACACTGCCTCATCAAGGGGAAGGAACTTTAGTTTTGTCCAGTTACATGATTTGAGTTCAAGTTGTAATTTAGTTGGGTCAAAGTTTTTCTTGGATCTGATAGACTTATAAATAGGTAAGCTTGTACAATTAATTTTGTCTTTCATGATGTATGTGAGCAGGTGATCACTAAGATCATTAGGGAGAGTTCCAGACATATAGTTCTGGGGATGACTGTTGGTGAGTATCCAGTCTAGTATACTCTCTTTTTGGTTATTGTTACCTGTACGTGTGGTAGATGATATTATCTGAGAGAATCCATGTAGGTTAACAGGGATGGGGTTGGACTGTGCTGTGCATTGGTTCCAGTCAATATTAACATCGCCCAGGACAATGGTTTCTTGAGGGTAGTTGTTGGCTATCCAATGTAGAATGACCTCTAGTGTTTCTACATTGTTCCCAGGGGGAATATAGGTGACAATTAGGTTAATAACCTTATGATTATTTAGTAGAATTTTTAGAGCTAGTATTTCAAAGTTAGATACCTGGGGTGGTTGTATAGGGTTAGTTATGATGTTAAGTGTGCTATTATATAAGACGGCTATTCCACCTCCTCTTTTCTTTACTCTATCTGCCCTAAGTATATTGTAACCAGGAGGCAGGATCTCATTGTCTTTGGTCGATGGCCGGAGCCATGTTTCAGATAGACACATTATGTTGGGGAGGTATGTGGCTAGTACAGCATGCAGGCTATGTATCTTATTGTTTAGGCTTCTAATGTTTAAGTGGCATATTAGGAGGGAGTTGACCAGTCGGTGGGAGAGTGGTGGGCTGGTAGGATTTTGAGTTAAGGTTGGGCCTGGATTAGGATGGATGTCCCCATCTTTGGTTATGTTTTTTCTTAGATACGCTAGTAGTCTAATAACTTTGAATAGTAGTTTTAGTTCATATTTGGATTTTGGTGTTGATTGGAGTGTTTTTTTAGAAGCAAGTGGTTGGAATTTATAATTTTTGGGGTAGTGTAGTAGTGGGCAAGTTCCACAGTCAGTGGAGGTAGGGGGGTCTTGGTTTGGCATTTTGGATAAGAGAAACCTACGAATGTGAGATTTTCATAGCTAGTAAGAAAGTATGGCAGAATTAAGAGTGGTAAGATAAGAGGAAGGAGTTTATAATTATTTATAGACATGTTATATGTCATCAATGGGTGGGGTCAATGTGCTTCAGAGGAATAGCAGTGGTTAAACAGTAAAGTGGTGGGGAAATTGGAGAGGAAGTTGTGTAGGTTGGAGAGGAAGTAGGGGTGTGGCCTAGTGGCTATAAATGTAGACACAGTGGGGGCGGGTGGGATAAGGGGCCAGGGAGGGGAGCGAGCCTGAGCGAGAGGGCAGTGGGGCTAACCAGTCCCAGTTTTGGTCCTATGAGTGGGGTAAATAGTCTGATAGTATAAGTAAGCAGATTGGAGTACAGGCTTGAAATTCAACATAAACATATACAGTTGTAAAATGTCTAATACAATTCAACATAAATAGGCATTTACAGTTGTAAAACACTTACTGGAGAGACACTGAGCCTTCATGGGGCCTGTAGCAGAGTGGATTGTAGTTTTACAAATGGTGCCTGCCACAGGTAATATTTATTAACTCTGGGATTGTCTTAAGGTAATAAACAGGAAGGGAGGGAGAACAAGGGTGTGAGCAGGCAGTTCTTTGTACTGCTGCTAATGAGCCAAAGCAAGACAAGTATGTGTTAAGAACAATCACAATTGACCAAGGACTGCTCTGAAACTGTAAGTCTTGTCTTAATTTCTCAGGTGGAAAACCAGGATAACCTTGTATCAGTAGGCTACTGTGGTATAGTTTAAATAAACAAACACACAGTATTGATCAGTTATTGATACTATTTGCTAACAGAAGGGAATAAGAGAAAGTGGAAGATGTGTGTGTGTGTGTGTGTGTGTGTGGTGGTGGTGGTGGTGGTGGTGGGGGGCTGCTTACAGCCAAAGCACAGTGTTCTCCAGGGGAAAATGAAGATTGGCTCAAACAGTTAGACACATACTCAAAGTTAACAGTAGCTGTTTGCAGACAGTTCAGACCCGGACTGCACTTTTCTTATAGGAATGTTAAAGGTGGTACCGGAGTTGAATACTTAAGAGTGGTGTTAGGTCTAGAAAAGAAGAATACAGAGAGGAGTAAGCACTTTTGAGATGGTAAATATATATTAGAAAGATTATAAAAAACACACTGAGCAAATAGCTACCACATGCAATGTCCTGAACCACTACTTAGTATATGCAGATACTGAGCCAATTGGAAGAACATTAGAAAACAAAAACCAGACAGTTATGCAGCAACAGATAAAAATATAGCGAGCAGCAATCTGTCGTGGTTCTCTAATGTGATTCTATCCACCAGTAACAGCACAAACTTATAGAAATAATTTAGACACTAGTATGAGCTGTCTACACACAACACTATTACATGAATAACATTAGTGAACAAGGTGCAGCTATGCAAATAGACCATACATACTATTATACTATTATACTAGTAACAACTTGGTGCATGCCATAGTAACATCAAAATAAAGCATAAAACATATTAGATGTCTAACACAATTCAACATAAACATACACAGTTGTAAAATGTCTAATACAATTCAACATAAATAGGCATTTACAGTTGTAAAACACTTACTGGAGAGACACTGAGCCTTCATGGGGCCTGTAGACAAAAATGTCTAAAGTCAAGTTCACACACCTGTTCGAACAATTTAAGTGTAGGATGAAGGGGGGGTTAAATGTACTAGGTACCTTTAATTGTTGGTTATTGTACGTTGTTTGCCTCCCTAAAAGTTGTTCTAAATTTAACTTCCTAACATAAAGTTTCAAATCAAAAGTGAGTTTAACTATATCAGGAGGTTGACTCGGGACAAACGTGCCACCTTTCGCTAATAAATTAACTAATTCAAGGTCAGCACACAAAGAAGAATAGTTGTACACTTTAAAGTCCCCCCTTCATCCTACACTTAAATTGTTCGAACAGGTGTGTGAACTTGACTTTAGACATTTTTGTCTAGATACAAGACCACACAACAGTTATTCAAATATTACACCACAAGACAGAGACCTTTTAAAACTATTGAAAAATTCTTCTGTCAGCGTATTAAAACCAGATAAAGGAGGAGGGGTGGCCATTTTTGATATCAGTGATTACAACACAAGGATGACTTTATTGTTAACAAGTGACACTTATATAGAAGTCTCACTTAATGAAGTCAGCACAGCATGCAATCGTATTAGAAGTTATTTTAATGAACTTTTTATTGAATCTGTGATTGACATCGATACTTTTAATTTTATATCACTACCTTGGCCTCGTATTCCAGTACTTTTTGGGATCCCCAAAGTTCACAAAGATATATGGGACCCACCGATGAGACCCTTAATTGATGGACGGGGGTCTACTACATACCCGTGTGCAAAAGTGGTTGACACAATCCTGAAGAAATATCTCGAATCAGAACCTTACATTTGTAAGGACTCTTGGTCTTTTTTGAATAAGATCGACCAGTTAATCTTTGACCCAGAATCTAACTTCTTGACCATAGATGTCAAAGATTTATATACATCTATCCCTCATGGGGAAGGGATTGAATGGGTCAGCCTTATGTTAAGGTCTAAAAAGGCTTCACTTCAGGAAATCCATACAGTCGAAATTCTGTTGGATATCATTCTAACAAATAATTTCTTTCTTTTTAATGACAATTACTACCTACAAAGATGAGGTGTGGCAATGGGCTCCCCAGATGGCGCAAGTTTCGCCAACTTGGTCATGGCCTATTGGGAAAAGAACTTTGTTTTTACCAACACCGATTATAGTGAACGACTAATATTCTACACACGCTTTTTAGATGATATTTTTGTCATTTTTAAAGGTAAATTATCTGAAGCCCAGTTATTTGTCAATTTTTTGAACTCATCCACTAACTTCCTAACATTTACATTTGATTTCAACAATAGTGAGATTGACTACTTAGACTGTAAATTAGTGAAAGACATACAGGAGGGTCGTTACATTTCAAAAATACATAGAAAGAAGACATATTCTAATTCTTTCCTGCATTTTATGAGTAACCATCCCTTGCATCAAAAACGCTCTATTGTCAAAGGACAACTCATCAGGGCAGCAAGGATGGTCTCTCTTGACTCAGATTTTGTAGCAGAATGCTCATTTCTGAGCAATATGTTCATTCAATGAGGTTACCCAGATGATTTGATTAAAAGTTTGACCTGGGAAATCCACCATAAGAGAGAAATAGGTCTTATTGTACCACTTTTGAATTCCAATAGGAATATACCTCCTAGCACAAACTTGGTTATACCAATGAACACCGGTAGACCCTCAGTTTTGAGTCACCCTTCAACACATAGTAGTAGTCCTCAGGATTTTAAAACATACTTTATCACTACATATATCCACAATAGTGAAGTTATTAGGGGGATCCTAAATAAAAACTGGGAATTTATTTCCCTCGACAGGTCCCTTAATTTGGACTCAACCACTGGCCCTAGTATTGTTTTTAGGAAAGGTGCCAATCTTAAAAACATTGTGGAGAAGAAGAGTTTTTCCTTTAGTAAAGTGGTAGGTATGAAACCTTGTGGTTGTTGCAATATGTGCAAACATATTGAGTCAGGTGAATCATTCACTATCAACAAAAGAACATTTTTTCTTAAAGGGAAATACAATTGTAACTCCAAGTTTGTGGTCTACCTTGCGAGGTGTTGTTCGTGTCCAGCCTTTTATGTTGGAAAAACTGAACGTAGGTTACGTGATAGAATTTATGAACACACCTATGCTATAAGCAGACAGAAATTGGAGAACCCTTTGGCAAGACACACAATAACCAATAAGGACCATAAGTTTAAATTCACAATAATTGATCATATGCAAATTAACATCGGGGGGGCCCTATTAATTGGCTCCTGGAAGAATGTGAGTTATCTTGGCAAATTAGATTTAATGCTTTTTTACCACCAGGACTCAACGAGTCTTGTAACATAGCATGCTTACTCAAACTAAAAAGTTTAACCAGATAGGAAGCCTCTATCGACGTATGTGTTTTTTAACTTCTGTAATTTGGTCCATTTATAATAGGACTGAATAGAGTACTCCACTTAAAGTATTAGGGGTTTATCTTCTAGTACTACATTTAATGATAGCGAAGTTTTTACTTTTACAGTAATGCAGAACAACCTTATTTACGTAATCTAATATCTGTATTTAAAGTGGCACACTTGTACAAGACAGATTTTTAGAGTAGCGTGTATTAGCAACATAATACGTTCAACAATCTGTCAGAGTTACTAGTCCTAGTAGTCACACATATACAACCTTTTTGACATGTAAAATGCGAATGTTAGTTAATAATTTATAGAATTTTTTGATACCTTGAGTATTTTCACACACTTTTTTGTATATATACTTTTACTTTTATGTACTTTCATTTTATGAGCACATTTTTGTATGTTGATTGTCACTAAAGAACTGACCATGCGTAACAGTATTATTTTAGTTTTTTAATTCTTAATCCTCATGAGTTTCAATATTCATGAGATGCAATTCAGCTGACTTTTTATGTGATCACATGATCCTCATTTTATCCTATTTACTTTATCAGAGTGTACTGTTTAATGTCTGATGAATTTGCTGCCTATGCGGAAACGAAAAGCGCTTAACTTAAATAAACCAGTATTTGTTTGGAGTTTCGTGGCTTGTGCGACTTTTCATTTTAGTTTATTAGTTTGTTTAATTATTCAGTTTGTTTATTTCTAATTGGTACAGTTTTCTGCATGCTATAATAACCAATTCAGACAGATCTGAATGTAAAAGAAATGTGACAGAAGTCCTGCTCAGTGTTTTATAGGACAGACTAACCTGATTTTAATTCATAGACAAATATTTAGATGTAGAAGAGATACTGAACACTGTTGTTTCATTAACATAGCTTTGAAAGTGATAAGTGAGACTTAATATTTGTTTAATAGTATTGGGAAGTTTAAAAAAAATCAGCTCGAGCTGTATGCTGATGTCAGGATGAACTCACAAACATATATTGTTCTACTAAAATACAATGGTCAAAGAAAACATAGACAACTTCAGAAGACCGACATCCGGAACACTGACTTTTCATGCGAGTAAGTAACTGCTTGGCCATTGTGTTGAACTTTGCCCCTTACCCCCCCATGGTAGTGTGAGCTCAGAGTTGGTATATTTAGTTAGGGGGGTGGGGGCAAAGCCCCCCACATCAGTGGATTTAGTTTTGTTTCATTTAGGTTTTTGGGGGGGGTGGCCAAGCAGTTACTTACCTCATATGAAAAGTCAGTGTTTCAGTTATTGGTCATCTGAAGTTGTCAGTGGTTTTGTCTCAGCCAAGTGGGAGTCAGGTAAGTGAAACATCGGTCTACTGAAGTAGACCCATATATATATATATATATATATATATATATATATATATATATATATATATATGCAACTATGCTATTAAATCAAAGCAAAGTATGTGTTAAGTATATAAAATTTAACCAGTCCTCCTAGCCTACTACTGTGTTTTGATATTGTAAGATACCTGGTCAGCTACAACACATCTCTGCGTATCCCACCCCTCACCTAAGTTCTCTACTTGTCCTCCTACCTCCCTACTCACTTGCTCAGCGACATTCTCTGTTAGCTACTTATCTCTCCACTAAAGCTACTACTGGTTTAGCCCTTATGTGTGCTAGCTCCTTATCTCTTCACTAAAGCTACTACAGGTTTAGCCCTTACCTCTGTGAGCTCCTTATCTCTCCCTTAAAGCTACTACTAGTTTAGCCCTTTCCTCTTATTACTTTCTGTCCCCTCTCCTCACACTGTCTTCTTCATCCACACAGTCTCTCACTACCTCATGCTACTATCTGTACATTCTTCTCATACTGTCTAATCCAGCCACACAGACTCTCACTCACCTAACCCTAACCCAGTAACTCCCCTTTCCCTCCTCTATCCCCCCACTAGCCTCACTCACAGCTTAGTGACCATATTCCCCCTTCCCTAGTCTTGTGTCCAGCTTCGTGTATGCTAACCCCTCCTCCATAGCCTTGTGCATAAAAAGAGAAAATAAAAATACTTATTCCTAGATAAAAAATAGCTCTGTCCTGCTGATAAGCCTTTCACTGATTGTTTTATTATATCACCCTGCCTCTTCCACGACGGTGCTACCCCACTATGTTCACCCTTGCTAGTGCTCGGGCTCACTTCGCTCCCCTACCTTACCCCCATTCCCACCCACCCCTAGATCACTCAAACTTATAGTTACACACCACACCCACCAGCAATTCACACCTTCACAATTATCCTATTACACCTCATCAATCAAGTACAACATAAACTATAACCACCACACCCATAATAACACACCCAAGCATATCATCTAGTACACACACACTAGTATATGCCCTAAATAAAAATTATCCTCACCAAATCTAAAAACATGTACAGCTTGCAAAACCCCTTCTACTAAAAATGCTACTCTACCCATCAACTATTTCCATCCAACTTGTACTTTCTATTCTCTGTTCCTACCACACCCAACTACATATCACTTTTCCACCCCCATGGTAAACCTAACCCATAGCTAACCACACACTACTAAAAAACTTTCCTATAACAACCCCCAACACTACCTCCTTTCAAACCCCATCCCTCTTTTACAATAAGTTATCAGTAAAAACAAACCCTCACACCTCACACAAGCTATCTAAAATTCTTGATAAACTAGCCAAATTCTACTTAAACCTACTGCAAAAACTCTCCTGCTGTGGAGACATACACCCAAACCCTGGCCCCATCCCAAAAGAAAAAGCTGAAATACAGTTACTAAATCCCCCCTTCTACAAACCCAAATCATCTCTCCTCTTTCTAAATATAAACGTAAGAAGTGTACTGAACATAATTCATGACCTGCATGCCTTATTAGCCTTGTATAAACCTGACATAGTGGTATTAACAGAAAATAGGCTCAAAACTGATCACCACAATAATGAGATCATAGCCCCAGGTTATGATATCATACGCAGAGACAGAACAGGGTAAAAGGGTGGAGGGGTAGCAATTCTATTTCAAAATCACCTCACCCTACAACTAGTTGATTATAATAATGAAGAAATCAATGAGATAGAACTTATCCTTGCCAAATTTAAACTAAACATCAACAAACAAATAATCATTGCAGGTGCCTACCTCCAACCAGGTAATAACATTCCTATAATGGAAAATCTGTTAAATTGGTTCTCACACTCCCTCCCTTATGAAACCATACTACTAGGTGACTTTAACATAGACTGGGTCAACTGCACCATCCACTATCCCTCAGATCACATCAACCTCCATGGGTTCACCCAAATAATAACTACCCCCACTAGGAATGACAAAACAACCAAACATCAATCCATTTTGGATTGGATTCTGGTATCCCACCACACTCTTGAACAACAATCAGGCTGTTTTCCTGACAGTCTAAGTGACCATCAACCCACCTACCTAATCAGGAGCAGAACCCACTATCTGTCCAACCTACCTATCCTCAGAGTAATAAGTAATAAAATAAACTTCATAGCCAATGACTTTAATAAGGCACTAAGTTGTTACAATTGGTTCCCCCTCAAGCACCTACCTCTCGATGAAGCAGTACAGTATTTTAACTCAACTTTCCTACAAATCCTAGACTCTCATGCACCTTCCAGAACTATTAGGCCAAAAACCTACCATGCCCCATGGCTAACCAAAGAGACAAAAAGTACAATTAAAGAGACAAAAAGTACAATTAAAGAGACAAAAAGTACAATTAAAGAAAGGGACACTACTCTAAGGCAAAAGTACATAGAACTATGTAATAAAGCCAAGAGGGTAACTAAACTTGACGAGTCCAACTACTATAAAAACCTATAAGATAAATATACCCATAACCCCAAAAATTCTGGGTCTCCATAAATAGATTACTTCACCCTGGGAAAACATCCACCCCTACCACTGTGTTGCCAAACAACCAAGACAATATCCCCACACAATTTAATAAATTCTTTACAGAAACAGTACAAAATCTAGCTAATACCCAAAAAACAATGCCACTCCAATACAATCATCCATCACAACCGACAGTAATACAAAAAATAATGCCTCTAGCTTTTCCCTGCAGCCAATGTCCACTAAAATTATTTCAAACCTCCTTAAGAAGCTAAAACCAACCACACTAGCAGCCCATAAACTTCCTGCAGATTTCCTTCAAATATCAGCAGAGGCCATATCATATCCAGTTTCAATTCTCATAAATAGGTAAATTTCAGATCACAAAGTACCTCCTCTCTGCAAAACATCCCACATTGTTCCTCTATAGAAAGGAGGCAACTCCTTAGAGCTGACCAACTATCGCCCTATAGCTATACTATCACCCTTATCAAAAATTTTAGAAAGAGTTGTTCACTTGCAACTAATGCAGTATCTCTAACAAAACAAACTACTATCCAATTCCCAACATGGCTTTAAACCCTCCCATAGTATGACCACTGCTCTTCTATCTTACACCAATACAGTCAACCATTACAGAAACAAAGGTCTTTTCATATCATCCATTTTCCTGGACTTATCAAAAGCCTTTGACATGGTGAATCACAATATGCTCCTCAACGCTCTATCTAGTTTAAACATATGCTCCTCCACTATACTATGGTTCAACAGCTACCTATCAGAACACCAACAAGCAGTCCTCTGGCAAGAAAAGCTGTCCCCCCTCTTACCAGTATCCATAGGAGTCCCTCAAGGATCAATCCTTGGCCCACTGTTGTTCTCTCTTTTCACTAATGACATCTCCTCTTCCCTGCCCACTGCCTCAATAGTACAATATGCTGATTATACCACCATAATATGTGCTGCCCCCAGCATAATGGAACTACATACCCTTAACCAAAATAACTTTACTCTAGCTGAAACCTGGTTTTCTAACATACAACTACTTCTCAATCCCAAGAAAACAAAAATAATCCTATTTACCCCTGGCAGATCATCTAACTTAAACTATAACCTCATCATAAACTCCAAAAATAATATTCAAATCACACCAACCAACCACACAAAACTACTAGGAGTAGAAATTGATAATCACCTGAAATTTGATATCCACATAGCACAAACCATCAAAAAGGTGAACAGAAAATTAGGACTCCTCTATAGAAACAAAAAGTTCATGACTAAACAGACCAAAGCCACCATTGCAAGAACCCACCTCCTCTCCATCCTTCTTTATGCCTCCCCTATCCTAACTAATCTTCACCTTACTGACCTTTGCAAAATGGAATCGTGTTACAACAAGATTGTGAAGTTTGCTACAGACTCCACAAATAGGTCCCATCATTGTCATTCCCTAATGCAACTCAAGTGGCTGGAGCTTCCTCAGCTACTATGACTTAATCAAGCCACAGTAGCACATAAACTCTACTACTACCCACCTGAGAAAATGCCTGCACTCCAGCTGCTAATTCAGCCCCATAACACCACTAGAGCCCTAAGATCAAGCAGCCAAAACATCATTCATGTAATTAGCCATAAAAATGAAGCAGGAAAATCTCTCTTTGCCTGCACAATAGACCAAAACTGGAACTCACTCCCAAGCCATATAACTACTACTACTTCTAGTACCTAATTTAAACAACTCCTGAAATCCCATTATTCAAACAATTGGCTCTGCTCTTGCTACTCCCCAGGGTAAACAATAACTATGCACAGTTGCAAGGATTCTGCTACTCTCTAACATTTTCCTTACATAGCCCTGCTAATATCCTTGCTTATTCATCCAAACTCAGCATCAGTACAATAGGATAAACATACTAACACCTGTACACTACACTATTAAAATCTGTACATGATATAGGCTATAATCTGTATCTGAGAAAGGTATAAACCTTATCAGAGCTCTTCATATTCTCATCTTGGTCTTACTTCAATAGCTATTATTTTGATGTGTGGGTGTGAGCATATATATATATATATATATATATATATATATATATATATATATATATATATATATATATATATGTCTCTACAAATGTAAATGTATAAATGTATTGTGAATGAGAATGTATCTGAAAAAAAAAAAAAAACTTTTTAATTTTCTAATTGTTCATTCTAACATATGCATCATATGCTGTGTAAATTTTCATTTTTACTACTTTAAATAATGTAACAACTAAATTTGTTCTTAAGAATTGCTTAGAACTGTATAAATGCTAATAGTGTAACATGGAGCTTTTCTCCCCAGGCCTCCGCTGAAAATGGACCTGTGTCCAGTCGGACCCTCCCGGTTAACAAATGTAAAATAAAATAAATAATAAAATAAATATATATATATATATATATATATATATATATATATATATATATATATATATATATATATATATATATATCTATATCTATCTATCTATATATATATATATATATATATATATATATATATATATATATATATATATATATCAAGCCTCACATGCCATCATTTTCATCTGTAGTTCTACTTCTTCTGCTTAAGAGTCCTAGTGAAGTCAATTACATCCACAGTTTCCCCATCAGCATAGTCTTGACTGGGGTACAATAGTTTGATATTCTAGTTATTTATGCTGATGAAGTCTTTCAGTATGTAACATAAAATGTAATACGAGGGATCAAAAATGCAAAGAACTTCATTGATGTCACTATAGACTATTTCAGAGATAGTGACATCATAATAGCCTTAGAGCAAAGATGATATGAAACTCAATGAGATTCAGGTGAAGGTATTAGTCCAGTTTAAATGGAATAACATCACTCTAAATAAAGTATGAGTCTGAAACAAATACTTTCTTTTTCTGTGGGCTTATATTTTCTAAGCGCTTCATCTATGACTCATTGAGTTACAACTGTAATGAACCAAATTGCTAAGCACAACTAGTTTAGGAATTCATTCCAATAAAATAATTAAATATAAACATTTTTCTACTGTGAGGACCTCTCAAACCCCTGAAAGTATATAGACCAACTGCATGGTCATATGAATATAAAGAAAAGGGAAATCTGTGGAAAGAAATTAATCACTGGTGGAACACACTTTGAAAATGGGCCAGGAATTGTCTCCTATCAAAAACATTTACTAGGAGTTCATTATTGGTAATTTAAAGTAGAGCAGATAAAACCTCATCAGATTTTCATTCAACAAGGTGTAGGGAAGGGTTTTTAAGAAGAGCAAAAATAAATAAGTGAAAAAGAATGGACTACATAAAATGACCCCTTAGACCACTAGAGAACAGGACAGAAGTCTTCTGGGCATTGACAGTTACAGTTAAATGTATATGATTAACTTTAATACAATTAGAGTACCCCAAAGGATCTAATAAACTTATTTCATTTATTTTGGCAAAAAAGTTACATGAAGCACAAGGAATACTAAAGACCTAGACAGAATGCCATGTTTTGGAACAAATACTCCTATAATTTTTGAAGCCAATAAAAGCTCAATAGGAAAATATAAGACAATGTTAAAAATACAGTTAGTGTGATAATCAAAGGTAACATATATGCTGATGTTTTGGAATATAAGTGAGTGCTATGAAATCAAGAATATAAGAAGCACTCACATGCCCATATAATGGGTAGAACTTCCTTTAATACTTTGCAGGACCTTTTTCAGTATTATGTAGGTATTGTACTTAATATATGTTTTGATGTCTATCCTGTAGCTACCTAAATATTGTACTTTGTCATACTGAGCCTCAAGGGAGATAGTAAAAAAGTTGTTTCATTTATCCTAACAGAAAACTTAGAAGAAGCAAAAGATATGCTTCATAAAGGGATATGTATAGCAGCAGAAATAGTAAATGTGAGCTGGTTCCCAAGCTAAGGAAGCCATTACTGTGGGTATCTATGAGTAGATGAACTTACTACATTAAGCCATTTTGAAACACTTCCTGTTTGACCTTTACTAGAAGCTCCATGCAGACATGAAGAGAATATGTAAACTTGACACAGACATTGACCACTAGACAGGACTGAACCCTGGACCCTTGAACTGAAAATTGGACATTTTATCATTGAACAACTTTGCTGAAAATTAAAATATTCATTACACTACTGGTGGATGAAGAGTGAACGCATGAACTTCATTTGAACGAAAACAGTATCTACTGACCTTTTAGCCTTCCAGTCTTTGAAACATTGTGACTCAAAATATAAGCCCACTTTTGAAGAAAAGAGTAGCTGAATGTTAGAACTTTGAAAATAATTAAGGCATGAATAGATGACAACTGCTTTATTGTCATTCATTGCTTGAGACCAAGATCCCATGTACATATGTATATACTTGTAAAAAAAAAGTCTATTTTCCTACATTTATCATGTGAATGTTTTCTACTGTAACTACTTAGATTTACTGTGTATGTAAGTCTTATTCTGTAATTCTGATATTTTTTACACTGATATTTCAGAATTTATTATGTAAAGTTATAATTTTTGTCTATGTACTGGAGCTTATCTCCTTGGGTCTCCACTGAAAATGGGGCTTTGGCTCAGTTGGACCAACCCGGTTACCAAATGTCAAATAAATAAATAAATCATGTAGAGACATAGCAAGATCAGATAAAAGATTATTCAATGTGTTAGCCAAGGTAAAAAAAAAAACAGTTTTGATCCAGAAAAAATACAGGATATAATATGCAAGTACGAATGTGCAAGATGACTCCACATAGATGTATTGTACTTGGCTAAACCAGTGAACTAGAATTTGTGATTTCTCAGATATTAATAGGAAAACAAAGATGCAGATAATGCAGTTATACAGAAGTGCAGGGTAAGGAAGAAAATAGCCCTTGACAAGTTTCAAGACTGCCACTTAACTTGATATTTCAGAAATGAATGCATATACAATTAAGAGATACAAGACAAGAAATATGTTAAAATAGAATTGAAGAGAGATACACTTTAATAAGAAAAATTTTAAAAACACTATAATGTGAGACCCAGACTGAAGCAAGCATGAATAAATCCTAAAGAAAAATGACATCGATAGGATAGTGTAGGTGCTCTGTTGGAAGGTGTTCACATACAATGCAGTGCCAAGACTTAAGGAATGTCTGGCAAAACACAACAAAATAATACATTTACAAATGTATAGAAGAATGAGTACATGTGATTAACAACAATACAGAGACAATGTATTTCAAGAGATGGATGGAAAGAGAAAAAGAATGAGTAAAAGTACATAAACAAGAAATTTGGCACAAAAAAATGACACATAAATAGAAAAATACAGAAACAGGAAGTCTGCATAATGAAAAAAAAGCAACAGCAGTGTAAACAATACTTATGAAATGACAATGCAGTGAGGCTAAAATGGTGGCTAGCCTATTAAACAGAGACATCACAATGGTGAGAAACACAAAACCATCACTGACTATATTAACAAATGTCACATAATAAGCAAAGGACAAATCCAGAATTGCAGAAAGCTAAGAGAATAGCCTGTGCATGCAATTCAGAAATAGTACTATCTGTTATGGACAGTTTAAAAAAAAAACATGGTCAGGGTAAAATGCATAGTAATAATTTCATAGTCTCTTGGGAAAGCAATTCAATCTTCTGAGTTTTAATACAGCAAAAGAGTTGCTCTTGTATGAACAGTTATTTGCCTGTAAGGGCAGAAAAGAAAAGATTTAAAAAAGAAACAGATGAGCTGTCAGAGCAGGCTGTGAGCATAATGGAGGAATGTGAGATGTAGAATAATGGACAATGAATTAATCTAAAATTGTTGATTGTTTCCCATATCAAATGAACACATAGCAAAATAATATGGACTGCTGAAATGTAAAGGTCAGAGTACTTAAGACAACAAAGAGAAACATGGACCAATATTTCCACTGATGATTTCACAAGATTTCAAGTTACAAAACTAATGCACATGGAGCACAATAATTATACTCTGATATTCAGAAAAAGACAAATGGGGGGGGGGTGGCTAGCATGAGTACTGTGTAGCAGCAGAATTCAGCAGCTCCACTGAAGATAATTTTCTTTACCGGATTTTTGTCCTTTAAATAAGAAAACTTGGATTTTTTTCTATACAGTATCTTAGATCTAAACTTCTTTTACAAGAAAATTAAAAAAAAAAACGAAAGTGGACAAATTTTCCAGTCAAAAATCTACTTGGAAAAATCACAATTCATCTGAAGAGAATTCCAACATGAGTCACTCTAAGACAGGCAGTCAGGACTCCAGTATGAAAACAGACTCTAATATCCAACATTCAGGACTTAACTACAAAAAATTGACAAAATTGACTCAAAAATAGACAGCTTTAAAGAAAAAGCCACTAAACAAATGGAACTACTACATAATGATTTGAAGCTACAGAAAATCCAAATATCTAATATAGAGGAATCCTTAAATGACATGGATGGCAGAATTCTGGAGAATGAAAACAATACTGAATTTCTACTTAAACAAAATACCATGTTACAAAGCAAATTGGATGATCTTGAAAATAGATCCCGTTGAAACAATCTAAGGATTTTTGGACTTCCTGAAAATATTGAGGGCAATAACATGGCTACTTTCCTTAACATCTGGATACCTAAAACACTTGACTTACCAGAAGCTCTGTCTTTTGGAATAGAAAGAGCACATCGAGCACTAACTGCAGTAAACAGCACTAACAGAAAGCAACCCAGATCAGTTATTGTTAAATTCTTGTCTTCATCAGATAAAGAGTTGGTATTAAAGACAGCTTGGTCTAAGTCTCTACTAAAATACAATGATTCAATAATCTGTTTTGACAATGACTACTCTTCACAGGTCATTACCAAGAGGAAAGTATTTTTACCATTGATTAAAGAATTAAGGAAAATTCAAATAAAGACTCATCTTTTATTCCCTGTGAGGTTGAAAGTCTTCCTTCCAGAGGGTCCCAAGATGTTTGATGATCTGGATTCTGCACTGTCCTTTGTTAAAAATCATAAAATATTGGAAAAATTAGAAGAAATGGAATGGGATAATTCATCTCTTAAAAGATTGACATCTAATTCCACATGGAAAACTAATGAAAAACAAAAGAGACTGAAAAGTAAATGAACATAAGACTTTTTTTTCTAATACAATGTCTTGCATTTTTTTTTCTAATACAATGTCTTGTTGTTTTGGACTTTAAACTGTTAGCAAATCTATACAGTTATAATCTATTTACAAGGTAAGCTCATCTTTCCATCTGTTATGTTAAGCATGTATATGGTTTACATCTATTTCAAAATTTTTTAATCAATATATTACTGCATATAACTATTCTTTCTCACTGATAAACATTATTATTCATCTGCTATTAGCAATCATTACTACCCTTATAATATAAATCATAATAGTGTGGTATTTCCCAAAATGTAGTAATAACTTAATTATTATGGGTCTTAATATATGATTTAACTTGATATAGCTAAAATACAGTTAAATATTCATATAACAGCTTTTATAAGACACCTATAATACATTAATAACATCAAGACAAAACATGTTATGTATAATTAACTAATCCCCTATGTATAATGTTTTTTACAGATATAAATCTAAGATAAAACACTTGTTATGGCTTTTAATAGACAAGCATATATTTGGGAAATGCTATCTGTATGTGTTTGGGAAGTGCTATCTATATGTGTTTTTTGTTTTTGTTTTTTTTTTTGTTTTTTTGGCCTAAAGATTTAAAAATAAATGTTATGACTATGGTTCATATCTGTGTAGATTATTCTTAATATCATTTCAAATGCATTGGTTACCTTGTTCTATGGAATTGGTCATACATGCTTTACACAATGTAATCTGCTTGGTTTGGGCTCTCGAGGCTCATACTGTTAATTTTCCTGTAAAGAGAAGAGCAGAGGAAGGAAAAAAAAAGGCTTGTTAACATTTTAAACTGATTTTCCCACGGATTACATATAAGAAGCTATTTCACTCAATAATTACCTCGCGATGATCATCCACGAGCTTCAGCCGTTCCCGGACCCTGTTACCAGCTAAGAAATCTTCTACTTAACTTTTTCTCACATTCTTGGATGTGTGAAGCACCCAGATGACATCAGCACTAATGGACAAGCACATACAGGAAGTGGAAAGCTCGGCAGAAGTCAAGAAGTGACTAATTTGTGTATTCCTGTCATCATACATAATATGATTCTTAAGAGGGCAACATTCAACTGCAATGCAGTACGGTAATTAGCTGCTGCTGTTTTATGAGTAATTTATAAGCCTGCAACTTTTATGCTATGAGCACAAAATGTGTTTACAACGTATATGGTAGAAAATGAGTAATGCAATATTTTGTACAGTAAAGAGACAAATCTTAACTTCACAGTCTGTATGTGTTTGAGTCCAAATGTCTATGGGTTTACAAGAGTGTGTGGTTGTGTGAGTGTGGGTGAGTGTGAGCAAGTGTGCATATGACTTTCTGCTTTTATCACTGAGGATTTCGGAGAAGTCTGTGAAGCTGGACACTAGTTTTCATACTTCTTACAGCTTAGAAACTGTATGCTGATGCAAAACATGGTGCTTTGTTAACTTGTGTAACTTAATTAGATTACACTTAACTAATCTCAAGAATAAAACTAAAAGAATGAATAAACATAATCATATTAAAGAAATATATTCCCTGAAGGAAAAGAAAGAAGTATACAATATACAAGATATAATAGAAGAATTTAGAAGTCACTTTAAATATTTTCTTTAATTTTATTCCCATTGTTTTGTTTTGCCTAGATTTCATGAGCAAAGATGCTAAGAGGTATACAGAGAAGTGAAGATTTATACAGAAAACAATACCTATCGACTGCACCTGATTTTGCAAAATGTATCTAAATTTTGTCTTATATCTTTTACCCTGTCCCTGATTTTTCTCATAAATCACAGACAAAACAAATCAATAATGTTAGACAGTACAGTTTGCACTTATTGCCAAACAAATCTGTGATGACTCAAACCTGTGGCTTTATTAACATTTAAGTGAAGTGTAAGTAATGGCTATACAATGATCCTGATTAGACACTTCCCATTATTTTCAGCTATACCCAGAATTCTTGAGGAAAGAAGCAAGAGCTATGGGAAATAATACCATTATGGTGGGAATAGCTGAAATAATACTTTCACATACATGACACTGGGGAGTGAGCTCTCCCGGGGCATAGCCCATGATGTATAGGAGAAGCAAGGTAAAGAAGAACAATAATTGGAGAAGGTGTTTTTCATTTTCTTTTTGTTAGACTGTTAAAACTGCTTATACTACATTGTTCCATTTTTAAGTAATTGTGATATTGCTTGTCAATTCATCCAAAGCAGCTGTGCGATTTCTTTGCCTATGTGAATATTTTGATTGGTGGGATCTGTGTACAGTGTGTGCAGATGCCTGAAAAAAGCAGATATAAATTCTGAAGCAGAGAGTAAAACAATATTTAACACAGAAGCCCAAGGGGAATGTTGAGTGCTAGGCTGTACTTCATTATGATTTTCAAAAAGCTACATTCAGGTGTGATTAGCCAACTGAAGCTTGATATTGACATGTAAAAAAAACTTTATTAAAGTAGAACAGTGGATTTGGTAATCCATGTTTAGCTTATGAATACCTATTGTTTTCTGGTGAATCATACATTTCTGAAACAATAACCATATCTGTTTATAATACCTTTATGCTTTTACATAGACTTTAGAGGAATTGTAAATTGTAAATCAATGCAGGGAAGACTAGACAACATTCCAAAACATCCATTAGGGTCAGTGAGACTTGAGCTATTTTACTGTTACTAGATAAAATAAAATGCTAATGTCCAGCAAGAAGCCAACTGTACGTCATCAAAGCAGAGAAAATAGAAGCTGGTAGTAAGGTACCTCATTGCCCGCTTCATTTTATATATAGCATTCACTAATCTGATTTTTCCTTGTATCTGCACCAATACCTAGAGATTTTTGCCTACATCCACTCATCGATCCATTCATCTGTTAAGCATCTGTTGTTTTGGAAAATGCAGTTACGTAAGCGTCCTTTTTATCTCTAAGGGTAGTATTCCTTCTGCAAAGTATGCTGGTCACCCGGATCCTATTTTAAAGGTTTATTTTAGATATACTAGACTTATTGTATATAAAAACTACTATTAGTTAACGAGAGCTGACCTCTTGATGCTTGTGTTATGGCATACATGGACAGATGAACATAAAGTGATTTGTGGGACTCACTGTTGTGTTACTTAAAACTTGAATATGTGTGGACAGTATTATACTTATTAGTACATTTTTCTAATATTTGCAAGACAAGTTTGCCCACTTCTCTCAAAGGATGAAATGTGAATCTGTATTCTTTATTGCATTACTATGCTGAGAACACTGGGACAGGGCAATTCTGGACTGCTTAGCGGTATATTTTCACTTGTTTATTGTTTTTAGTAGAATATTACATTTCTATATGACAGTATGTGTTACATTGAGAGCAATTTTGAGAGATTCATTTGAATGATTTAGACAAATATCTCTCCATCTTCTATATCGCATACTTATATATATTTGTGAGAAAGGAAGCAAAACGTGATTAATGAATGTATATTTGATAACTTACAATACTTCTGTTAACATAATAGATCTAAGAAATCTGTTTCTGACTGTATATATCCTTGTTTGAAGAAAATTATTAATACAAAATAGTTTAATAACTACTGATAGATATTACTATCATATTATACTAAGTTAAAAGCGGTTAAATAGTAATTAGTCGAATAGATAGTTATATACTATCCTTATGATACTTTATGTTAGAGACAAGCTAAGACTCTTTTCTATGTTTTACACATACACAATAATTTACATTGTACTTCATTTTCGTGATTAAGATATTATATCAGATGAAATATATCTATTTAAATTTTTATAGATTTAAGTTAAAATAATCACTAGTTTTATATCTAATCACTATTACTTAACACATATTACTGGTGGTAGCTGCGTTCTGTTGCTACAGGTTAAGGGTTCAATCTCAGTGACAGATGTCATTGAGACAGGAAGTTTATAACTCCAGGCGGGGAGCTAAATTGTGTTTTTATAATCTGTATTATATGTTCATTGTTAAAAAACTGTTTCTTTTGACATCCATTTTAATCTATCCAAATAGAACTATAAGTTACAATGCTCATAATATATGTGTTTCCCACTATGAATCAATGTATAGTACTTGCAGAATGAACAAGTTTATGGTTGGAAAGAAATTCTCAAATTACACATTTTATATCGATATGTTATTAATTAATCATACACCCATGCCTATATAACATGACTAAATTAAAAAGGCTTATCGATTAATATACATGGTCTAAATAACCCCATCAAAAGAGGTAGTTTGTTTAAATATCTAGCCCTACATAAACCAAACTTAATTTTTTTTACAGAAAACTCATTTAATAGGAGATAATATTAAGTTCTTGAACACAAATAAATATACAATCATCACAAGCTCAGTATATACAAAAAGAAAAGGGGGTTGCAATTTTATGAGACAAATCACTTCCTTTACCAAGAATAATTAAAACATATCAAGATAATAAAGGATTGCTATGTTTAGCCATTATTGAAATAAACAAAAAAATATATACAATAATAAATAACTACTGGTTACCGGGAATAGGTACTAATACTATCAAACAACTTTTATCTCAAATAATATCTCAGTCTGCGGGAAATATTATCATGGCAGGGGACTTTAATTGTATTCTAGATTTAAAAGATACAACCACTTTAGCAAATAGAAAAATTATCCCTCAAGCAAAACAATTAATAAAATTTATAGACTCCTACCTGCTCAAAGATATTTTTGACTTCACTGATCATAGCTCTCTAAAATAGACATTCTATTCTAATAGACACAAATCATATTTCAGAATCGATAGAATACTATTCTCCACACAAATTATAAATGACTTAAATAACAGCAAAATCATTTATTGTCCAATCTCCGATCATAATTCCATTATATTTGAATTAAATATCAACAACATCCCTAATGCACAAATAAAAAGAATACCTGTATATCTTATCCAACTTAAAGATTTTCAGTCATTTTTAAAAGAAGAAATACAAAATTTTATAAATATAAATTCAGCATCTAATACACATGACATATATGTTTGGGATGCACTAAAAGCTTATATATATGGACAAATTAACAAATGGTATTACAATTAAAGGAAAACATGGGATAAAGATATGGAAACATTACAGAACAAGCTTGATTTATTGCATCTCAAAAATAGAGACAATCTTTCTTCTAAAAACATTAGAGAGGAAATAAGCAAATTAAACGAAGAATATAGAAACATACTACATCATAAGACAATGATTACATTAGAAAAATATAAATTCCTTGCTTATTCACTAAACCCTAAACACTTAACTAATCTCAAGAATAAAACTAAAAGAATGAATAAACATAATCATATTAAAGAAATATATTCCCTGAAGAAAAAGAAAGAAGTATACAATATACAAGATATAATAGAAGAATTTAGAAGTCACATTCATACAATTAACCAAGATACACATAATATAGAAAGTAAAGACAACATTAAGCATTTTATTAATAAAAATCTTCATAATAAACTTAATAAACAACAAATAGAACTTATTGATAAACAAATTACCCTAGCCAACATACAAACTCAAATCAATAAGCTCAAGCAAAATAAGGCACCTGGAAATGATGGTATCATACCAGAAATATACAATGTTATACCCACATCAGCTATTTCATTACTCCATAAAGTATATAGTACAGCTCAAAACAACTTCATAATACCTCCCTCATGGAAATATACATTCATTTCGCCTATCTTAAAACATAACAAAGACCCTAAATATTGTTCCTCTTACAGACCTATTTCCTTATTAAATACTGACTACAAGATGTTTATGAACATATTCACTGAAAGACTAAAAAAGTTTTTACCCCAATTAATTGATGAGGATCAGACAGGTTTTGTAATCAATAAAAACACTCATGATAATATAAAATGAACATTAGCCCTTATTGACTTCTCACAAAAGAAAAAAAAGAACCTAACTTTAATTAGTTTGGACATAAACGTTGCTTTTGATTCAATTAATTGGGATTACTTGTTCACATTATTGGAGTGTTTAAATTTTTCATACAATTTTATTAATCTACTAAAACACTTGTATGATGATACATTTGCTTATATCAAATTAGGTACATATACTTCAAATAAAATTCCTATCATAAAAGGTACCAAGCAAGGTTGCCCACTATCTCCATTGTTGTATACAATGATAATGGAACCGTGGGCTAATGATATTAGGAATAGTAATAAAATAGAGGGTTTAGAGGTTGAAAAAGATATAACAGCTAAAATTCAATTATTCGCAGATGATGTTCTCATCTCTACAAAAGGAAAGAATTCTTCAATATCAGTCCTGTTTGATTCAATTAAGATTTTTCAAAAGATGTTTGGGCTGTCTTTTAATGACAACAAAACTAAAATTTTACCCATACACTCAAATACAAATAACAAATCTAACTATAACTCTCAGCAGTTAACTAGTACAGATCAAATTACTTATTTAGGAATAATTCTAGCTAAAAACATCAAAACAATAATACAATTAAATTATAATAAGTGTTTTGAAAATATTCAAAATCTATTTTTAAAATGGAATACAATAATTTTCACTACAGAAGAAAGATTAACTATTATTAAAATGATTATTCTACCCAAAATAGTATATATTATACAATCCATTCAAATACTCCCTTCAAAAAAAATTACTAATAAGTTAAATACTTTAATATTAAAGGTCTTTTGGTCCGGGAAAAAAAACAAGAATATCAATTAATCAACATCAAAACAGTTGGAACAGTGGTGGGATAGCATTCCCAGATCTAAACCTTTACTCTATTTCCTCAATAATCAAAGCAATTACTCAACTTTTAGATACTACATACTCAGCTAAGTGGAAACTGTTATGGGTTTCATCAGCTCTACAGCTAATTTCCAGACCACCTACACACACATTAGAAATAATAAGTAACCCCTTTTTATGGATCCTAAAAGATTATTTCACTATACACATAAATCTCAATCATACTACTAGCTACATTCATAATATTATAACAAATTTAAAAAAATATATATATATAAACACCCCAGATACAAAGAATGCTTCTTTTTGTTATTCCTTATAGCTTTCACACAAGAATCCTTTATAACTTCAGACATAAATAAAATTACCATATTTAAGCATAATGATCTTAAGTTTTGGTTCCAACTAACATCAGGATATAAAACCAAATCAGTTGAATACATAATACAGGAATATCAAATAGACAATACAATGTGGCTAGATATACAAACACTTTTACTAACTCTAGCTAATAAATTAGAATTGATCTCATCAATTTGAATCCAGTATTCTACTATACCATTTTCAATCAATTTGACTTCATAAGCATGCAGATTCTGGCAAACTTTTTTTTATTTATAGAACTATATGGGAAGAAACTTTCAGATGTCCACAGAACTTCTGGAACTATTTTTACTCTATCAATAATAATCTTCCTACTGATTTAGACAAAGCAAACATATTACAATCAGCAGGGAAAACTACTTTATCTGTGAATTGGAAATTATATACCTGGAGATATATAAACAGATCATTCTACACTCCTCAATTAATGGATAAAATAAACAAAAAACAAAATATTTGTAATAAATATAAATCAAATATAGACAAAAACTGGGCACATATGCTTTACGAATGCCATACTTTAAATACTTTCTGGGGGAAAATAAATAATTTACTACAGTCACTTTATTCAGACAATTTCACATTAAATAAATCTCTGGTGATATTTAATACTCCTGTTCCACACTGTGGCAGAAAAATAAAGTATCCACTATTATGGGCAATACTGGCAGTAGCCAGAAAGACCTTAACAAAAAATTGGATTTCAGAATCTCCTTCTTCCTTTTCTGAGTTCAAGAATCTGTTAAATGTTGTATGCCAACTGCAATTAAACTCTATATACTCAAGGACAACCTAAAAAAAACATACAATCTTCAATTGTGGGTTAATCTGCAAAACTTGTTGAAGAAGAATGGATCTCTATAACAACTTACATTAGTTTGCTTCTTTCATAATGATAATATACATTATAATCAGATATCAATAACACATTGTAAATATATTAATGGATGTCTATGTAAATACTTTTAGTTGGTTCATTTCTGTTAGTTTGGTTTATATCAAACATATAATTTATATAATGTAATTTACATATGTTAAAGTTTTCAGGTTATAGTTTTTACTATGATTTTTATGCGATTGTTTACAATTTTTAATGTATTAAAATCAATAAAATTGTTTTGAAAAAAAAGAAAGAAAAAGACAAATCTGTTAATAGTGTGACAAGACTGGATCTTAACAACAAATGTTAAACACCTCCTGCTTCAGTTGTTAAGGTCAGATCTAGCATTAACCAGTAAAATCTGCCAGTACTGACCCAAAAATGATGATGTCAGAATAAAAGATTTGTTTCTGCCTGCTGTCCGTTAGTAAAGTGTCCTGACTTCATGTTATACTTAGAAAGTTACTAGAATAACAGGATATTTGTTTGTCTGCATTTTCTGAAGGATATAAAGTCTGAAACCTAATTGTATGTCATTATTTAGTGTCTTCAGTCTTCAGCAATTTGTTCAAAAAACACAGATTTTATGAGGAATACACCAAAAATCTGGGCATTCTGTGAAAACCTGGAATCTTTAGAGGCATGGAACATGAGTGTAAACGTAAGGGACTATGTACACTGGCTTTCTGACAGTGCTTGCTATGTGACAAACTGCTTTATGGTTTTGAAAGCCAGCAAAACACTTTTTTCCCTTTTTTACCGTAACTAGTTGTACATTGAGTAAATAAATCTCCATGTACTACACAAAATTATGACTGGGTCTCTGATCATAAAAAAGGTTATATAATCATCATAACATTCCATCTGTGTTGTCCATTTTCATTTCCACCTCACTAATGGGTTCGGATCTGATCCCTCAGATCCAACTCAGACACCATATGAGCTCGTGGGAATCCTGAACTCTCAAGCTTCACCCTTACCCAGAATGCACCACTTCTCATTACCTCATATCTTGTTTGCAGCCAATAGAAAGAAATAGCTTATGTAATTTTATGGAAAGTGTAAGGAGTAGTATAATAGTGGAAGAACGACAAAAACGTATATGGATGCATTATTATAAGAGGAGTACTTCACAGCAGAGTTGCTCTATCTACCCGTTGATCCACAATATAATGGAAGGAGGTTGGTGGGAGGGAAAGTGAGGCGGAAATGAAAATGGACAACATGGATGGAATGTTATGGTGAGTATGTAACTTTCTTATCTGATGTCAGTTTTCCTTTTGGCCTCACTGAGGGGACAGATTCCCCAGCTACCGAATCCCTGGGCAGCCTCAAGGAAGAATATTCCTGAGTGCCATTGAGCCAAATGATGCCTTACCCCTAGAGACAAAGTCCAGTTTGTAATGAGATATGAAGGTATGAGGAGAAGCCCAAGTTGCAGCCACACAAATATCATCCAGGGAGGCTCTTGAATGAAAAGCTGAGGAGGTCGTTAATGATCTTGTAGAGTGGGCACCTACTCGCTTTGTGAGAGGCAAGTTTAATTTATTATAAATGAAGGAGTACAGCTAGTTAGCCAATTGGATAGAGAAACTTTACTAGACACTGATTTATCCAACTTTCTGTAAAAGAGACACATAACTAGTCTAAATTTCTGAATTGTTTTGTTCTGTGCAAATAAAAACATAACTGTCTGTAAACATCTAGTGAATGTAACAAGTATTCTCCTTTATAGCTATAATTATGGAAGAAAAACAGTAGGTTGCGGCATTGGTTAATGCTAGAGTCTGAAACCACTTTGGGCAAAAAGGATGCACTGGTTCACAATGTAACACTATTTTTGTGAAACATTAAGTATGGAGGTTTCACCGACAAGGTCCGAATTTCTGAAATTCTTCTAGGAGAGATAATGGCTACCAAAAACAGCATCTTACTAGAAAGGAATTCAGATTGCAAGTACTTGCAGGTTCAAAGGGAGAAAGAACTAAGGCTTGCAGTACTAAAGTTAAATTCCACTGTGGAGTAGTACCTCTAATTGAGAGTCTCAAGAGAAGAGTTCCCTGTAGAAATGCCTTACAAAGTTTTTGTGATGCAAGTGAAGAGACATCCAGGCCAGTGTGATAGTTGGAAATTGCCGCTAGTTGAACCTTGATTGTGGATGAGCTGGTCCCTTGACTAAAGAGCAGTGCCAAGAATTCCAATACAGAATAAACAGGGGCCACAAATGGGTCTACAATATTTTAAAGAGACCAGTGGACAAATATTTTCCATTTGCTATGATACATTTGTCTTGTGGATGGTTTGAAGGAAGATAATAGAATTTGGTGAACAGGGGTAGAGAGCACAGATTGTTTGGCTACTAACAGAAATGGAGATACCAAGCTGTCAGCTTGAGGTTTGGAAGGTCTGGATGAGTCATTTCTGTTGGGTGAGATAGCAGGTCCAGAGCTGGGTCCAGAACACAGGGTTGATGGAATAGATGAGGCCAAAGGAAGGGGAACCAAAGTTGTTGAGGCCATAAGGTGGCAATGAGAATCACCTTGCTCTTCAATATGACAGCTTTCTGTAGGAACTTTGGTATTACAGGAATTGGAGGGAATGCATACAGTAACCCAGGGGGTGAATAAGAGCATCGCTTGATGACCCCCCTGTAGGGGAATTGGGGCATAGTAGCCGCTGCACTTGTTGTTTAGGGGAGAGACAAAAAGGTCACAGCAAGGCTGGCTCCATGTGCGGAAAATCTCTTTCGCTACTTTCTGGTTGAGGAACCACTCATGAAACAATAGACTGTATCTGCTCAGATTGTCTGCTAGCATGTTGGATTTCCCCAGGATGTGCATTGCTAAAATAAAGCAGATGGAAGAGATTGCCCATTGCCAAACCCTTAGTGATTCTCAAGAAAGAGGGTATGCCTTGGTTCCTCCTTGTTTTTTGATGTACCAAACCACTGATATATTGTCTGTGTGTATTGCAATTGTCCCTGAAGGAAGAGCTTCCTGAAGCATGTGCAATGCTGAAAGCACTGCTCTCAATTCTAGAACATTGATATGCAACTTGGTCTTGTCGGAAGACCATGTGCCTTGGACTATCTTCCCCAGATAATGCCCCCTCCCTATCAGGGAAGCATCTGTGGTTACTATGGCTGTGAGCTGAGCAGGGACAAATAACTGGCCTAGAAGAAGTTGATCTGACTAGTTCCACATCAAATGTTTTTTGCATGAGTTGGTAAATATTATTGGAGCAGATAGGAACAACTGTAGAATGGACCATTGAGATGCCAATGTACACTGACGAATTCTCATGTGAAACCTTGCTAGAGGTAGAAGGGGAATAGCCACCTCCATCAATCCCAGCACTCATAGAACTAGGCAGGCTACAACTGTTGTACTGCAAAGAATTTTGTTTACTTGCGATCTTAAGGTTTGAACCCTGGAGAGAGGCAGAGAGGCCACTGTAGACTTTGTGTCCAGAAGTACTCTGATGAAATCTATGGACTGAGTTGGTTGAAGCTGAGACTTTTCAAAATGTATGGCTATTCCTAGAGGGGTACAAATTTGAATTACCTTTTCCCTTGCCATGATGATTTGATGCTTGGTCATGGCAGATATGAGCTAGTCATCCAAATAAGGAAGTGTGCAGAATCTGTGCACTCTGAGGTGATCTGCTACCATTGCCATATATTTGGTGAACACCCTGGGGGCTGTGGTGAGACCAAAGAGCAGCATTCTGAACTGGTAATGACTGGCTCCTAGCCAGAAGTGTCAACATCTCCTGTATCATCTGTTTATCTTTATGTGATACTATGTATCCTGGAGATCAGCTGAGCACATCCAATCATCTGTCCCCAGAAAAGGAAGCATAGGCTGAACGATGACCATCTAGAACTTTGTTTTCTGAACAAAGATGCTCAGGTTGCTAAGATCCAAAATTAGTCTCCAGTCCCCTGTCTTTCTTGTCACTAAAAAGAATCTTAAGTAAGTTTAAGATCCTTTTTGGTCTGAGGGGACATCTTGGATGACTCTTTTGATGAACAGCTTTTGTATCTGAATTGCTGCTTGTTCCCTCTGACTGGGTGGAACATCAGGGAGTTTTTTTGGAATTTAAGGGAAGATGGGGAAATGGAATTATATGTCCTTTGGATATGATCCTCTGTACCCAATTGTCATTTGTTATTTCTTGCCAGGCTCTCTGGTGCAGTGATATGTGACCCCTAGTTGCCTCCAGAGGGGGACAATCAGGCCTCTTTTAGGAGTACTGGAAGAGTTTACAAAGGTTTTCTGGAACCCTGATGTTGCAGGCCTCCTCTGCCATGAGGACAACATCTACCATTTGAGCTTCTCCCTCTGCCTCTAGTGGTAGGATCTCCAATGTGCTCTTGAAATTCCCTTGTGATCTTCTGAACCACATCTTTCCACCCCCTTGATGACTCATCAAAAAGGATCTTTGGGGGGGTGGAAGAATGTACTCTCACATAAAAAAGGGTCTTTCTGTCTTTCTCATATCTGGAAAGCATTTCTCTTACTTTGGGGCAAAAAAGAGAGAGGATCTGTCAATGGGAGCATTGATGAATGTAGACTTAAAATGCTCCGCAAAGTCACATAGATCCACACAGGCATGTCTCCTAATGGCTACACCTGAACCGAATACTCTTGAGGCTCCTTCTGCCACATTGTAAATAAGCCTCATAGAGGACTTGGATATGGATTGTATGGTTGCCAGCTGAGAAGTGATGGAATCTTTCACATCTTCAGGCACAGATCCTGTGAGGGTACCTAAACGCTCCTTGAACAGATCACTGTGAAGTCTAGTAAAGTGTGCCAAGTAGTTCCGGAACCTCAAGGCAAAGGTTGGTGAAGCATAGACATGCTTCCCGAGCCTGTCCATTGCTCCCAACTCCTTGTCAGGGGCATGGATAGAGGTACTCTCATCAGCAATCTCCTTTTTGCTGGCTGCCACCACAACCATGACATCAACGAGTGGAACTTTGGATGAAAAGGGCTTGGTTTCTGGTGGGGACATGATCTTGTCTAGTTTCTTTGAAATGGGCTCACTGGTGTCAGGTTCTTTCCAGGCCCTATGGAAAACTAATTCCTGGAGCTCGTCAATGAGCAGAACCACCCAGGAAGTAAATGGGCCTGTTCAAAAGCCTCTAGTAACACAGATTCCTCCAATGAAAGGTTGCTTGACTTCCAGCCACCACTCTGTTTCAAGAGCTCCAAAATGTCTCCAAACGAGATGTCTTCAGAATGTGACTGTGGGGATCCCTTGCCCTCATCAAAATCTGTGTCCTCAGTGACTGATTCAGGGGAATTAATATGCGTCCTCTTGCATAACTTCTTCTTAGGGACTTCTTCAGTGGAAGACTCCAAGGAAGTATCAGAAAGGGTGGGAACACCCTTGTGTAAAATCTGGGGTTTTGGTAATGGCTGTACCTGTAGAGAAGTTAGATGAATCATATGGCACAGAGGCAGGGGAGCAGAAGATGTAGGATCCAAGGGGAAAGGCATCGTCTGAGTCTGAGGAGCAGACAAAGGTCTTTCAAGTACCCTGAAAGCAGACTATCCTAGTAAGGAATAAAGACTCAGATCCGAAAAAATAAACCTCTGATCCATAGTCCCTCCCCACTCCGAAGATATCCACCCTGAGGCTGAACCCAGACCCAAACTGAGCATCACCAAGTCTTCAAGATGCAGAGACAGCTCCAAAGTTCCAGGTGTTGAATGCTGCACCTCGGACTCGAAGGGACAGAAACAGGTCTGACTGGATTGAAGAGCTCAGAGCAAGTCTCAGATCGGGTGACAGTAAGGTCCTTGTATCTGAAGCAGACTGAGCCAGATGACTTTGATCTGATGGCTCTGAGTCCTGGGCTGGAATCAGAGGAGGAACTAACACAGGAGGGATTTCTGACACTATGGTTTCCTGACCCCATGGGGTAGGAGCTGATGGGGTAGGAGCCGATAAGCAACAGACTGGCTCTGCACTGAGAACAACTTCCTTACTAGCTTCTCCACATCTTCTTCAGTTAGGCTTCTGGTTGAATGGGTAAACAGAGCAGATGGGGACTTAGAGCTTTCCAAAATGGGGGATGGCACCCTCGATGAAAAAGGATCCACGGAAGGGCAATATCTTGTTCTGGCTAAGATGAAGGTAAGATCTTAGGTCTTCAGATCCAATGAATCCTGCTTTTTCAGAGACTTCAGAACCAAAGAAAGCATCAGATCTGAGGAGGAGTGTTTTGACTTTGTCAGATTCGATATGAGAGCTGAATCTGAGAATTTAGGCTTCTTCCACATAGGGTCTGAACTAACTGTAAGGTCTGAGGATACACTTTTTACTGATTTTTCTGATTTTGATAAAGTAGAAGAGGAACTGGAAGATGTAAGAGCTCCCTTTTTAGCTTTTTCTCTCTCTTTTTCTTTGGCAGGTCCAGATATGGCATCATCAAAGAATGAGGGTAGAAGTGCTTTTAGTATTAATTTATTTCAGTGATCTGCCAACCCTGTCTAGTTAAACGTGTGGCAAATTGCACAGCCCTCTTGGAAGTGATGAGGACCTAGACAGAAGACATAAAGTGTGGGCATCTGAAAGAGGAATCTTCTAACCAGATTTTTAACACTTTTTAAATCCTGCAGTCCTTTAAAAGAGCAACAGAAAAAAATATATAAGGAAAGAAAGAAACAGAAGAGGAGAGGGAAACACCAACAATGGTATCTGAGGGAACGATGAATGTAGTGGGACAGGGATTACTAATGATAGTAACATTGAATACCAGAGAGCAGTAGGGGTGAAAAAGGGTTACATTTCAATTATAAAAGCAGAAGAAGAAATTCAGAAGATTAGAGGAAGTAATATGACTAATTATCTACAAATCACTTGAGAGATCAAACAATCAAGTCTTATCGCTGGAAGTAGCAACAAGATCTGAGGTAACGAGGGGTGATGCATTCTTGGTAAAGGTGAAGCTCGAGAGATCAAGATTGTTAGGAGCTTGTATGGTGACTGAGTCAGATCTGAGGGATCAGATCCAAACCCATTAGTGAGGCCAAAATGAAAACTGACAACATCAGATCCCTAAATTATGTGTTCGAGACATGGATGCTAAGCTTCGCTCTTGATGTGAATTTCTTGGCATCTATATCCCGAACACATTATGAACAGGTTATGATCATTGACCTGCTTGTAACCCTCAATGTTTTACATTCTAATGTGGAGCTCCTGCTGTTGACAAAATACATACCCAGGTGTAAATATTAAAGGCAGTCAGGACTGATAACAAGCTACATTTTGGAAAATATCAAACTATAGGGTTTTATGATTGTCAAAGAAATACATACAGAATGATGATTCCATTCTGGCCACAAAACAGTGGGATGCTGATGTATGGATTGCATTGTACAAAGTACATCCAACAGTATCATAGTTTTCAGTTCAGAGGAATTCCCTGGCAACAATAATTACATGTTGTGTTAACATACTGCATGATATTCATTCATCTACTGCAGAAGCAGCAATGCTGAGGTTGCTTGTTAAGCACAGTTCCTGACACAATGCAGCTTATATAGTCTGATCATGGCAAATAAGAGATAAAGTGATAAGAAAAGTAGAACAGGGGGTAAAAGTCAGCATGAAAAAGTTTGATAATACAAGAAAAATGGAGGCACTCATCATATATAGCAAAGTGTTTTATACCAGCACATATCTTTATTCACCTCTGAACCTTATCAGATTAGTTAAAGCAAGGATGAAGGAATGTGGGGAAAGGAAAATGTACTTTAATCTGGTACTGTTCTTTGATCTTTCAAACCATAATAAATGCATTTGTTTATTCGTGACCCAGTATACACATTTTATCATGCTTTCTTCTGCAAGACAAGTGTAAGCAATTCAGAAACACAGTTATTCTTCAAAATGTTTTTTTTCTTTTAACAAATTCATTTTTATTTGAAGCTATGACAGATCATGGATGATTACAATGAATGCATATATAGTAATTGCAATGCATACAAGATTCTGCAAATAACAATAGTTATTTTATGTAAAGCATTGTCAATAATGTTGTTCTCATATATGACGTTACCATATATTGATTTCAGTTGTTTTAGCTCCTTTGAAAATATTATGGGAGTGAAAATGTGTTTATGGTAGGAATGGAATGTGAGATCCTCCTAAAAGCACTTTTGTAGCAATTGGGATCCTATCCTTAGTGGAGTCCCACCTCCCCAGTTTATTTGAAGAGCAGAAAAAAAGTCTGCAATCAGGTATCTGCTACTCCTAGAATATGGGACCCAGTCAGATTTTGTTTCTGTTTCTCTGCCCTTGTTTCTTAGATCTTTGTTGAGGGGGAAACAAAGCAAGAAACAAATGTAGAAAGCAGTTTCTACAGTTTGAGTCACACAAGGAGTGCTACAGTGATCAGGTTTGACTACAAATGCAGTACCAGCTTTTAAAAGCTGGTATACAATAAAGAGCAGTCAGGATTGGTCTTGGATGGCTGCTTGTGCCCCTTAATACTTTGTACCTAGGAAAGTTGCCCCTTAGCCCTCCTCTAGCTATAATTCTGAGTAAAAGTAAGCAGATGTACCATAATCTGTGTCAGGCTGTCACTCCCCGAAAGGTTAATGAGAAGATTAACGAATTACACATTATGCAAAACGGGTGACTATTACTCATTGGCTCATAAGCAATTATTCTCTATGGGAATCTAATCATATATTAAAGAGCATTTTTTTTTTTAAGATTAGATATTTTATTTATTTATTTTTGGATACGCACATTTTACATTTATTGGTAGGTGATAGCAATCATCCATTACAAGCATAGTAAAAAAAAAAAAAATCAAATGGTCCTTTTATCCTAAAGGAGAGCAAGACATCATAGACCCGGAGAGATTTTAAGGATGTTCATCCATTTATCTAGGTTTTCCTTGAAGGTAGCAATTGTGCTACTCTGACATAATGAAGTTTGTTGCAGAGAAGGATACATTGGGGAAACAAATCTATCATGCCAGTGTACCTTATTTATCTTTTGATGAAGATTTAGTTCCTTTAAATGGGTATTTCAGGTACCAATTGTTCTGTGAAAGAATTGAAGGTCAAAGAGGTTTGGATCTTTTGTGTCTCAAAGGACTAGCCACAGATGGCCATGGAAGAGTCTATAAGTGACTGAAGAAAGAGAAACAGCTGCCATTGTTTACTGATAAGTAAGATTTTTTGAGGCCACTAATCCTTTTAGCTATGAATCACTGAGGTCTCTCATGTTTAGTGATATATGTTTCAACAAATAAATGCTAAAGGTGCATTACATGCAATAATGAGTTTGATAAGATACAATTAAAAGGGAATTAAGACTTATATGGATCTAGTGGACATGTCTTTGAAAATTAAATGAGTCAGACTGAAGGCTTGCTTAACTGCTATAGGGATATGCTATTCAAACTATAAGGAATTATCAACAAGAGTGGTTAGGTCCCTTATCACCCTACCTGATTGGAGGGACTGTGCCACTTATGTGGTGCAAGAAAATGTTTTGTTTACCTATATGAAGCATGCTGCATTTTGCAATTTTAATCTGAGGCCATTGTACCTGCATCAATTGTTAACATGATCTAACCTATGTTGGAGCAATTCTGAGTCAGGTGTAGATCAGATTGCAATATCCAATTTACAGTCATCTGCAAATTTTAGATAACCATTGACCATGAATGTTGGCCAGACAGTCAAAAAAAATTGATGCAGAATAAGAGATGTCCCAAAACATAGCCCTGTGGTACATGAATGGTAACTTTTTTAGATTCAGGTGGCAACTAAAACTCTAACCATATGGGTTCTGTCAGACAACCAGTTAGCTACTTCTCCCTGACATAAGGATTTATATTCACATTTATAAGTCTATCAATAATGCTTACATGGTGAATAGTCTCAAAGGTCTTGGACAAATGATTTTCAATGTCCAAATTAATGAGATATGAGATAAGACTCCCCATAGCTTTACAAAGGAGGCTTGTGAGAATAATAGGTCTATAAATACCATGGTCCTTGCTTGGGTCACCATTGCATGATGGCATTACAACTGCTGTTTTCTGGGCTTCAGGAATTTAACCAATGGAGAGAAAGGTTAAATAGGGTCTATATTACCTTGTCGAATGATGAAAAGAGCAAATGCTCTTTCATTGATCCAACAAGGTTGAAACTGCTAAAGAGTGAAGACACGGACCATCGATTTTTTTCCCAGGGAAAAAAAAGCAGTGAGCAGTATTCAGGACTTTGCCATTTCCTCCACTATGGTGCAATGCCATATTTGGTATATTTAAGTAGGGGGTATGGGTGGCACAGCCCCCCACACTGGGGGGATGTGTGCGGGGTGAAGCCCCCAACTTCATTTTGTGTTAAAACTTTTTTTTTTTTTTTTTGCAAAGCAGCAATTTTTTTCCCTGGGAAAAAAATCGCTGTTCTATGTCTTCCCTTTTTAGGGGTTTCAACCTTATCGGATCAATGAAAGAGCATTCGCTCATTTCATTGGTTGATAAGGTAATATAGACATGTTAAGTAGGTGGTTAGATATGTCTGACACTGATAATCAGCTGACCTCCCCTATATTATCTGGATTAGCTTTTTGGAAGGGTCAGAGAAATTGTTTCATAGTAATTAATAGGGGGTGGCTCGGATTATGGAACCTGTGTAATAGTTATAATTATAGACAGAAAAAAAAAACGTGCACTAAATTTGTCAGATAAGATGTTGGCTATTTTCTTTGAGTTAAAGTGTGCAGTAATATTGTAGACTAGCTCTAAACATTGTTGGGTAAAGTTTTTTAACTTCCTGACATAGTTAAAGAAAGATTTGTATATTTTGTGGGCTTTAGTGGCTGTTTTAAATTCATACTCTGCTATGAACTTCCTAGTGGTTCCCTAAAGATCTTTACTAGTTTTCTTAAGCATGTTCATAAGGTGGGTAGAATGAGACCTGTTCTAAGCATCAAGCAATGTATTCTCATTGTATAATTTGTTTATGCAGGTGTTTTACAACTTGACTTAGCTTTTAAATTTCTCATTACAGTTGGTGCAGATAGGAACTGCCTTATTAATACAACTATTTAACTGAAAGTAGAAGTCAAGAGGTATAAGAAGCAAGCTTGGCAATGTGGTTCATCGTAAGAAGATTTCAGTGTTATTTAATGAAGACATCAATTAACTGAAGATGGCTTGCTTTTGAGAAATACCTAAATATACATGTATTTACAGAGGAAGTGCTACCAGATTTAAAGGAAAACGTCACTAACTGAAGGTCTGAGATATCAAGACATGATAATATGTATGGAGATATAAAAGATGTGGTCATATTTGTGAGGATTGGAACAAAGATGCTAGGGGCCTTAGTAGGATGGTTAACTATTTGTAAAAGAGAATTAGCATTTATAATGTCAAATAAATATTGGGCATGCTGACCACTGGCAGCATAGTTAGTGAATGATTGGTTCTCGAGAGGTGGATCTGCTGAATATATTTACATAGGATCTCAATACATTTTTACTTGTTATAGAACTGGAAGAGATAGTTTATCATATGTGGTGAGAAGCAGGAAGACAGTTCATTAAAATGTCTTAATTATTGTTCCCAGATTTCACCCTAGCATTATTTCTGGAATGTGCAGTTTACTTAAAGTGCTGTGCTTCAAATTTCTTTAAGTAGAATAACAATATTTTTCAGCGGCAGTTGTTTTGAATCTTGTCATATGTTAACATCCCTTAGCATAGCATCCCTTGTTTACCGGCTGTGCATTCCTGGAGTTTGTATATTTAAGTCAGTGTTGTGGAGAGGGGGTGGGGGTTGCATTGACAACCCCCTCAAAATCTTGATTATTACATTTGTCACTTTCATATTTTATAATAATATGTTGATGACTAATTATTTCCTGATGTTGGACTGCAGTGCAAACATGAATATTACATATTGTTATGTGCATTTGGAATTCTAAAAAAGTGTGATATTGTTCAATGTTATAGCCGATTATGATCACAGATAAACTAAATCCACATCTAATTCAAGACCATAATCTGAAAACTCAGTCATCTGTAAGGATGGCCTGCAGTACATTATCTTTGGGTGACACAGAGATGCAGTGTGTAGCATTGTTACCTCAAATCAAAAGGTTCTGCAGTTCATTTTTCTGCTGGGGTGCCTTCTGTGTTGAGTTGTCATATCATCCCAGTGTTTACAACTGTTATTTTTTATGTACTCTGCTTTTATCTAACATCTTAGAGGCACGTGATAGGGGGATTGGTGATTTTAATTTGTCCATAGCTGTGTATGTGTGACTGTTTTGAAAGAAAGGTCCGACAAACTACTTATAGGTTCATAGCTTCATAGGAGGTTACTAGGCTAGCAGCCCTAGAGCACTTACAAGCCTATACATGTTAATCCTGAGTTGTCTCAGTTGTCCTTTGTTAGATGGATCTAATTCACTGAGGAAGTCTATGATCCACATTGACTACCCCTGTCCATAAGGGACATGGGTGCAACCCCTAGGCTGGATTTGTGGTCTCCCATCATTTGTCTAGGTTGAACAGCATCAGTGAGGAGCACTGCTTCACATGAATTGGAAGTTTATTTCAGAGTAGTGGCAATGCCTAGGAGATATATCTGTCTCTCCAATATGTTCTGTTAATATCACAGTCTTCGTTAAGATCCCTAGAGCGAGTGACTCTTGTGGCATCTGACTTGCAGATGTGCAGCACTTCCATCCCATCAGGGCAGGGTCAGATACTGCCCTGCAGGCAAGGCACAAGTCATCTCTCAGCAGCATATATGATACGGAGTACAGTGGCAGGACTTTCAGTCTATCCATGTAAGTCATAGCTTGAAGGCCCTATATTTTCTTGGTGAGAAACCTCTGTGGTCTCTCCAGCTGCTGAAGGTGCCTGATGAGATACACGCCGAAGGGAGCATTATACTCTATTAATGGCCTGATGAGGGTCTAGTACAGTGGAGTTATAACATCCTTAGACCTGGATTCGATGCCCTTACTTATGAGATGCACAATATAGAAGGCTTTCCTTACCACTGTGGACACCTAGTGGTAGAAGTTCAGATTACTATCTACCTGTGTTCCTAGATCTTGTACCACTGGGCTTGAACTTGGGTGTTGCTGTCAACTTTGTAATTAGCAGGGGAATTCTGCTTTGCCAAAGGGGATAATAATGCACTATTTTGTTTTTAGTTTTAAACCATGATTTTGGCACTAGCCATTTGTCTGTTTTAGTGTCTCCTGTAATACATCAATATCAGTGAGGAAATCAATGACTGAACCAATTTGCAATCATCAGCAAACATGGTAAGTCAAAGGCCATCTAATTTAGCCTGGACTTCCAGGAAATAGATTACAAACAGTAAAGTGCCAGCAAAGATCCTTATGGTACACCACTGGTGATGGGTCTACTGATAGAGGTGGAGTCACCAACTTTGATAGTATGTGTTCTGTCAATGAGCCAATTGACTACCCATCTACTGACATAAGGGTTAATCCCCAGCTGGGATAGTTCCTCAATGATACCTGAGTGGGGGATTGTGTCAAAAGCCTTGGCTAGGTCAAGATAGGCACTATGCACTGTCTTACCTTCATCCAGGGCTTTGGTAACTTTTTCAAAGAAGTCTGCTAGGTTTAATAAGCATGATCTACCCTTAATGAAGCCAAACTGGTTGGGTCTAGAGTATGAAAGTCACCTATATCCTTGTTGATAAGGTCCATGATGGTTCTTTCCATGGCCTTGCAGATGAGGCTGGTTAGACCTATAGGTCTGTAATTCCCAGGGCCAGTTGATGGCCCACATTATGCAAGGGGATTACTGTTGCTGTTCTCCTATTTGCTGGAACAAAGCCAGTTCTTAGGCTATGGTTAAGGAGAACTCCGAATGGGTCCACTAAGGTCCTGTTTTAGATTGCTTAATAAGCAAGCTTGGATGTTATCTGGTCTCATTGAGGCCATGCTTTTGGCATTGAAGAGCACAGATATGACCTAATCTCTAGAGATACTAGGAAGAGGACTGGAGTCAGGTATGCTTTGGGGTATGGCTGTTGGGTACAGGAGGGTGAAGTTTGCCCCAGATCTGTCAGCTGGCAAGTTGGTAATTTCCTCTGATATGAGCAGTACCATTTACTACCAGTTCAGCACATAACTGGGCATTCTCTTTTAGATTGTAGACATAGTTAAATAATGCCTTATGATTATCCTTAGCAGGGGATGCTATTTGAGCTTTGTAATTAGCTTAAGAGGACTTTACAAGAGTTCTGATTTGCTTGTTCAAGCTGTGGAGGAATTTTTTTATTTTGCTGAGTCAGTTCCCTCAGCTTTTTCCTACTTGCTTAGTGAACTCAGTGAAAGGAGGTGACTGTTCAAAGGTTTGCTGTAGGAGTCAGATACAACTTGCCAAGTACTGGATGAATGATGCTAGCTTTAGAATTCAAAACAGTTAAATGTAATATCTAATTTTATGTTGTAAATCACCATCAGATAGTAATGAATTATTAAAATATTACTAAGAAATATGACATCAGAAAATAAATGCATACAATGTAGAGGATTATGATTGGGTCTACATTCATAACCTGCTTAGTATGTGATCAAGGCGTGGATGCCAGGTAATTCACTTCGAGAGTGAAGCTCAAGGGGTGAAGCTTGACATCCATACAGAGAACTCATTATAAGGGCAATGATCAATTGTCCAGTCATTATTCCTTCTACTGCATGGAACATTTGTCAACTACATGTAAAAAAAACAGAGAGAGAGAGAGAGAGAGAGAGAGAGAAGGAAAGAAGCTGGTAAAGCACTTAGCACAGTCAGAGAAATAGCAGCGTACCTGTCAACTTCTTTGCTTAAACATTCTGGGCACACATAAAAATAATAGAGGGCCAGTATCAAAACAGGGACAGTTTTAACATATTAATTGTATTAACTTAAAAAGTTAACAGAGCAGGGCTTGCTTAATAGTGCATTTCCTGAAAAATAAGAAGTATAACAGTCTAATGAGAATCATTACTGACTAACTGTAATCATTGGTGATTTACCAGAAAATCAAATATTCTACAAGGAACAGCCAAACAGAGTAAAAATAAAGGCAAAATTAGAGATAGAGCAGACATAAATAAAGTTCTAATCTGGAAGAAGGTAAACAACTTTTAAAAGCTGTTGAACACTTCATTCTGCAGCACATTTTGTTTACAATAGGCAGTTTTACCTTCTGTCACTGCTCTGTGCCATTCAGAACTGTCATTAAAGTAAGACTAAATCATAGCAGTGCTTAGGGATGCTAAACATACTCTTGTAAAACATCTCTAAGAGTTGTTATGATTGGGTCTCACGTTGGAGAAAAACTTGACAAGTTTTTCCTTTTCCCTGTATCGGACCATAATCATGGCCCTACATTTTTATTTTTGGTTGCGTGGATGTTAGTTGGTCTGTTATTTGAGTTTTGTTGGGTGTTTTGTTATTGCAGGTTTTATAGCTGTAATACTCAGACTTCATGAACAAGGGTTTCCATGGTTTCCAGGTATGAATCCATTATTGCTACCACCAAGCTTATTAAAAAAATGATGGAAAAACCAAACAAAATCCATCATTGTGAGAGAAGGGAGATCAAGGGGAATCACTTAAGATAATTTTCTGCTAATAATTAGATGTTTGAATTTTCTGGAAGGCTATCTGTAAGCAATCTTTTCCTGGGAGATGAGAACTCAACTCAATTTAAGCAGCACTGCTGTGAGTTTATTAATAATTGTTTCAGTGGAGAGACACATAGCACAGCAGCAGCAGTGAGTAAACTATCAGAACAAATGTTAGAGAAATCTGTGCCCTGATTTTAACTTATCGTGTTGGATCAAGGTTCTTCATAACAATTTGAAGTCTTTATTCACTATGATCTTTACAAAGACTTTATTACACTTTGTACCATACATCTCAACTGTACAGATTTTCACAGAATGTCCAGATTTTTGGCTCATATTTTTGGTCTGTTCCTCATAAAACTTGTGGTTTTCTGGCAAATCACTGGGATGATCTGAGGATTAGTCACTAAAGACATGTATTTGAGTTTCAGAATTCATATTCTTCAGAAGGTATGTTAAAACAAACCCTGTTACCATACCACTCAACCTCTTAGAGCAAGAAATCTGGACAGAGCCATAAATAAAAGTGGGACAAAGTCCCAAAAATAGGGGCAAGTTTTAAATATTACTCCTACAAACCTAGAATGTTGATAGAATAACAGATTCTGCATTAGCATGGATTTTCTGAAGGGTAAAAAGTTTGAAATTCAAATGTCTGTCATTATTTTCTAATTTCAGTCTTTAATGATTTGCCACTAATTTGCCAGAAAATCACAATTTTATAAAAAAATGAACCAAAAATATGAGGCAAAAATCTGGACATTATGCAAAAATCTGTACAGTTGAGAGGTATGCCTGTTACTCTAGCAACTTTGTAAGTCTATAAGAAGAATATTTAAAAGCTGTCTCTATTTTTGGGCCTTTCTCCTCCCATTTTGTTGGGCTTTGTCCAGATTTCTTGCACTAAGAGGTTGAGTGGAATGCTTTGTACATAAGGTTTTTCAGAAATGTACAATGTAAATTACTTGCACAATTTCATATATTTCATATATTTATTTTCTGCATGCTGCATTTTAGTTCTTTTGAATGATTTATATATTAAAATCTGGCATTTTACTTACAGTCATTTACATCCACTTTCGATTAACAAATATATTACAATATCAGATACTTTCCCTAAATTATGTAGTTATAATCTTAGAACATTTAAAAGATTTATTAACATCTCAAACTTAGAGCCCTCATAAAATCTAGGTAAAACTGCCCTCCATGATACACCATTTCACTCAGGATAAGTGGCACACAGGTTCATCATGGTCTTAACTTCAAAGACTTTCTTGCTGATGAAAACTTGAGGTAGAAAGAGATTGACAGATGCTCATGAAGAATATTTTTTTTTGCACAGTGCACTAAATATTTGCAGGAAAGATGCATGTATATAAAACAATTCAAAGTAACACACACTAGAGAACCTCCTTCCTTAAGCACACACTTAAACTAAAACTCTGGCTAACACACTTCAAAAATCCTAAATACCACAGATAGATATGATGACAAACCTTCTGCTTTATGAAAAAGTTACACTGAATTGTCAAAGCAAGACAGCAGGAAGACACAGTAGAAAAAGAGACAGTGTAACCATGCAGGTGCCAAAACCACAAAGAGAGTAGAAAGAAAGTGGACAGAGAGGAGCATGCAGTTATATGTACAGTGGTGGTAAGGGGCGATTGTAAAGGACAGAGGAAGTGTACAGTGCTAGTGCACAAAGTACTGTAGAGATGAGAAAGAGACCAGATGCAGCAGAGGTAGGAAATCAGCACAGACAATGAGACATTTTTGAATAGTGGACTGAGAAAAGGTTGCAGATGTGAGGCTAGACTCTTGTTGCAGGCAATGAAGAAGACAAAACACAACGTGAAAAGAAAAAAATATAGATTTGTTGACTGGAAACTCATTCACAGTGAAGATTCAGAATATTGACAAGGGAAACAGTACAGACTAGACTACAGTGTTATAATTCTCAGGGTTCAGACTTCTTAAGAGGTAACACATGCAGTTGTCAATCAGGAGAAATGGAAATGTGAATGCATCAATGAACAGTTAGAGAAGAAAGGTGATGTAGCAAGCAGGGGCAGGCAGTTAGCAGATAGATAACAGAATAGGAAGTTGAAGACAACCTCTTTAGAATCATTATCTTTGACAGCAACCATCACACTGAGGAAGGAGAGGATTAGAAACTGTAATTATTTTCTGCAAAAGTAGAAACTGAAAAGTACATGGGACTGACAGGAGTTTGAGGAACACCTAGAAGAGAGACCAACTAAATACAAGAGACAAAATCCATATTGTCCTATATGAGACACACGACACTCATTAGTGTACTGGAAAAGTACATCTTTAAAATAAGATGGAAGGAAGTTACCATAGAATCATAAAAGATGGTAATTACTCTGGTAGTAGAAAGAAAGAAAAAAGGAAACAGGAAATAGAGTAGCAAACAAATGTAATTAAGGACAGATTAAGAAAATATTACTATGCAATGCAAATAGTCTGGGTAGGAGGAGATGAGCACTGCAGGCAGTAATGCAGAAAGGGAAGGTGAGCATCATTAATAAGAGAGGATCATAGGCCAGTGATAAAAGGTGATGTAGTATCTGTGTACAGGTTGTTCCAGGATGACAGAGAAGGGAAGAATGAAGGTGGAATGCAAATCTGTATAAACAGGAAGAAGAAGAGGGTTATAATCACTGAGTATGTAAATGAGGCAGAAGCAGACTGAGATATAACAAGCTCTACAAGAAGAAGGGAAACCTGACTTGGGGCTGAAATAATGAAAGTTGCAGCTAAATGCTGCAGTACTGTTCAAAAAGCATAATATTATTGTTGTGGTCCTTACCACGGTGGATAGGTTAAGGGATGTACATTTAAAGGTTCTATTAGCCAACAGCAATTATTTTTATTTATGTATAGGCATTTGTTAACCAAGGCACATCACTGATCCACATAGACTATTCTCAGGCTCAGGCCCTAGTGCCATCTTGATAAATGACATGCTCTGTGTTGCACAGTTAGCCACATGTTGTCTGAGGAATTCAAATCTCTTTTGGCATTAAACCTTCATGCTAAGTGCCAGATTAGCATTGTGAGGCAGTTGATATGATTCAATTGATACGTCAAATGCAACTGCTAATGCTTGGGATATAGTAGGAACCTAATGAAAGTGGAGAAAAGAGTGCTAGAATGATAATGGGTTCAGTAGATGACTTGCTTTTTATTTGTTATAGCATATTTGTGATGAGTTTAATGGAATGTGTTGTGATCTTTGTGCAGTCAAATACACTTAGGGATGATTAGTTGGCTATGATGGTATTATGGTCTATGATGTGTATGTGATAAATGCTTATAAAATGATATGTATGCATGTGCACACATTACATCACAATGGTCATTTTAAGTTAAGTTTATGCTAAATGTTTCATTGGCTATTTACAACAAACTGTACTTCATGAATGTAATATGTTTCGGTGATCAGTATCATCATTAACTGTACATATAGGTTTCTGTTTTTCTTCTTCAGTAGTCTTTTAGATCTAAACTATTTGATACAAGTATTAATTATTTCAGTACAACAAGATGGACTTGAGATATGCATAAAATCCCCTTCATGTACAAATCTTGTGAATTCCTGACCTTTGTCTTGTGAACCAATATGTGATATGAAAGGATCAGGTATACCCAGTCTTGAAAATATAGATTTTAATGCAGTTTGCACTTAAACTTGTTGCATCTGTCCATTTTATTATTTCAGGGAATTTTGAAGAGTAATCTGTACCTATACGATGTCCACTTCATTCCACAGATGACCCAGTATTGGGTACACTATCATTTTTCCTTGGACTGCTCTCATAGAATGCTCAAATATGTCAAAATTCTGTGCTTTATGAGTCATCTTTCCTAGTCAATGGATTATATTTTTGATCTTTCTTTGCTCTTTAGTATTATTTTGTTACCTTAACCAGTAACTTTAAAACCCAACTTTTTTATCCCTTGCCAGAAAAAGTGATACTGAATTTACTTACTTAGTAGTGATATTTTTGCATGCAAGCTTTCACTGTAACCTCTTTTAGTAACTGCATTTCCCAGTCAATGCCAGCATATTTCTGCAATTCTTTGATATTTTCTTCTTTCATTAACTAAGATATTATTTAATGAATTTCTAGTTGCCCTTCCAGTACATATACTCTACTCATTATCTGCTTTGTGTAATTCCTTATCTATTCTGTGTTCCTCTTTTAGATTATGCTTCTGTAGGTTAAGCAATGCCATATGCAGTCTTGGAAGTGCTGCAGACAAAATTTATTGAATATGGTTTTAAGACTGTGTAGTCTGCTTCTACCAGGATGTCACTAGCATAGACATATTTGTGGAATGTCAAGCTTCCATGCAGTATCGATAGCCATACACTTCAACCTGTAGACACTGAAAATAGGAACAAAAACTTTTGCAAAATATGTACCTCTGGCCAAACGTCTTGGACCTAATTAGTATAAAATATGAATACGAAATAGCGCATACATTTTTTTCTACTTTCAGGAAGAATTTGCCACAACATATAGAAATACAAGTTACAAAAAAAATGAGATTGACAGAATTACACAAAAAAAATCTTGCCATGTTATAAAGGATACATTGTGGAATTTGCCCACTTTAATGAGTGATACTGCAAAGAGATGCCTCATAAAGTAATTTGTTTTGGCCAATAAAAAAGGGAGAAATAAACTGTGGGTGAGTCTTTAAATTATTGTTGCCACCAGTATGTTGAATATATAGTCTGGTTCTGAATGTTCTAAGCATGTTCAAAACTGAGTGCGATTGGGGATTCAGAAAATCATGTGAAGCAGTAAATCAAGCCTGAAAATAGGAACATACCTACAAAAACAGGTACATCATGCAAAAGAGGTCAATTAAACCTGAAAGCTGGAACATTCTTTCAAAACAGGTACTGTTGAGAGGTCTGTTTCTAACATTCCTTTTGTCTTTTGATATACTTCCTTTCTGCATATGTACATGGCCTTGAACTCTAGACAAGTATTACACAGTCTTGTAGAATCATAGCTCAGCTACCATTCTAACTAGTGTCTGTCTACAAACTAACTGGCTTATACACATTATAGTATTTTAGTGTGGGTGTTTATTTTATTAATTTCATTATGATTTCAGAATTCATTTTGTTTCCATCTGGCCAGTTTTTAACTTTTGTACTTTCAAATACATGATCTCTTGAAAGGAAATATATTTACACACTTGTGCAGATACTGGGGGGAATTTAATAAAGCCTACATGGTCTTATTTACCATGTACACATCGTGGCAGGCTGCTTACATGAAAGTAAGCAGGTTTGCGACCATTAAACAGAGCTGGGTGGCAAACATGCATGTGCCAATACAGAATTAACAATGACATGCAGATCACCTCATAAGCAGGTGAATTTCTTGCAAATGAGGGAGGTAGAGTGATCCAGCAAGCAGAGAGGCAGTCCTGCAGATGACATGTTGGTAGCCATACTGTACATGGAAAAATTCAGTTTACAGGATTTTAAACAAATAACAGCGGCTGTAAAAGTGTAGTTAGATGGACAGAAATAGCATAACAAACACAGATATGTGCAAAACTATCCACCATGTGTCCAAAAAATGTAAGGGTAAATAAGTTAAAATCATTTTATTTTCTTTAATGATCAGCTTATGTTTGCACAGCGTGCTGCAGTACGCAAGCAGACAGTTTATGAAAAAATAGTGGAAAAAACAAATTTCATAGCATGTGACAGAAATGTTGCATAGTACCCTGCATGGAGTATCCAAATGGTGGAATGGTGCTGTTGCTAATGAGGTAGGGCCTGGAACCATGTAGTTTCTAGGTTGTATGCACAGAACCCTAAGCAAATGAGTTGGGGTCACTGAATAGCACAAATGGGTATCCGTGTCTGCATATCCCTTCCATGTAGGCACAGAACCTTGTCAGTGCCCAAAGAAGAGGTAGCTGACATCAATGGGGTGTGTGTCTGAGACTTGTAAGCTCATTACATTCAGCTGCACCTGTTTGTGTGGCACTCCACTGTGCTTAGCATGGGGTTGTGTACACTGGCTGCTAAGCCTTGTTTACTTTTGGGGTGCATGATTCAGTGTGTTTGTGTGGCGTGCTGCCAAGCTGAGTGTATCCAACTGCCAGTGATATATTAATTACTAATTCACTTAAACTAGAGCCCTTAAATGTTCTTAATGATGTAGTTGGCAGGTGGAATGCATCATAGGTAGGCAATCACACAGCCTGCACCAACAGCAGAGACCAAAAAAGGTTACATGCATGCAGCAATCTGATTTCCCCCCCAAACACTGCACCAGTGGAGTACAGACTTGGGAATTTTAACTGAAGGAATGCTAGGAGCTGCTGCAGGTCTGTTACATCTGTATGTGCTAGATTCTGAAGTCAGTGCTGCAGCTGCTGCTGACAATAGGCCTAGACTGAGAAGGAGAAGAGTGTTTAGGCCCAGTGTAACCTAGGAGGAGCTACATGAGCTGGAGATTGTAGAGCACTACAGGGTGGATAGGGACATACTACAACAACTCACTGAGCTTTGCTGCCCTCAACTCAGACCCAGTGCCAACAGAAGAAAACCCATCCCAGTGGACACAAAGGTATGTGTAGCTCTAAGGATACTAGCCACAGATAATTACCAAAGATCAACTGGGGTCATGATGGGGGGTCTCACAGGCCTCAGCATCCAGGGTACTCCACCATTTCTTGGATGCCATGCTACCACTTGACAGTGAGCACATTTATTTTCACCTCACCCCTGAGACGAGGGCCAGCAATATGCAACACTTCTACCATGTAGCATACTACCCTGAGGTACTGGGTGCCATAGACTGCACTCATGTACACATCAAGGTATCACTCTGTGAGGAGGATGGAATATATGTCAACCACAATGGGTATCACTCCATCAGCTGCCAGGTCATGTGCAATGCCCCGGGTATTATCATGAATGTGTGTGTGCTGGCAGTCCTGGCAGTTATCATGACTCCCATATCTGGCACGCATTGCAGGTGCACCAGATGTTTGTTAGTGGGGACATCCCGCATGGCCATTTACTGGGGAATGTTGGCTATGCACTGGAACCATGGATGATGACACCCATCTGAAATGCACACACAATGAGGCACAAGCACAAACATGGAACATCACAGAGCATGTGTTTGGGCTGCTGAAGTCACAGTTCTGGTGCCTCAATTATCTGGCAGACCCCTGCAGTTCTCTCCAGCCATATGTGCACAGATGTTCACAGTATGTGCCATGCTATACACTATGATCCTGAGGATACAGCTGCAGCTGGATCAGTAAAGGGAAGGGACACTCAGCCCCCTCCAGTACCTAGGTCCCCGCAGCCACAGCCACAGGAGGACTCAGAAGAAGAACCCCCTGAGAATATTCATGTAGGCAGATGTAGGCATGCCCAGTATGCCCTGGCCTTGGCCAAGAGACAACACATAGCACATGCACTGACAACCTAGGGTCCTAGGGACTGAAACCTAACTCCAACTCATATACATATAGTAAAAATTATGCCAGCCAGCCCACGCAACCTGTACCTAACCATGTATTAGCTGTGTACTGCATGCATCAAAGTCAGCCCCTAACTACAGGTCTGTCAACTGCTGAATTCACAAGGTAAGTCACTCACCTATACATCACTTGTAAGGAGTACTAGAATATGGTAGCATATGTATGGAACTGCCGTATGTATGCAAGGGAATATAGTGGGCTACTAGGATACTTGGAGAGATCTAACAGCCACATGGGACAACAGGTACCAGTCCAATGGTGTGTGCTCCATAATATTCACTAGGCCACATGGCTGAAATATTCACTATGTTAGTGAAGGGAGATGATAAACATGAGGTCACAGGACAGTCTCACAACTGTCTATGCCAGCAGATCATAGGTTGCTCGTCCCCCACTCCCATCACATCAGTGTTCCCATACAACAGCTGTAACAGTACATCAGCAATGATATATCAGTAGACCAGCCAATCTCAGGGCTGTGACATAGAACCTGGACACATGTTAGATGTCACATGTAATGTAGGGATGATAATGTATGTCTGTATGCTGTTGACTGTGTGATGAATGACACACCTCTGTCTGGCAGCCTCTGTGGTTCAGTGGGCTAGGGACATTAACATGTGTGATGACATTAATGGTTTGAATCTGGCAGCATCCACATCTTTTGCATGTGGGGTAGTTGTATGGTGGTATTCCCACAGACTGTCATACCCCTCAATCTGTTACTGCAAGAAAGCCGGACAAAGCCAGAGAGAATGGGAGGACAAAGGGCCATAACTACAGATAGACATTACACATGCTCTGATTAACCTAAAAGATGGCTAATATAACAGCGGGTTGCATCACAACAGAATATCTGAATGATACAAAGTCCATCACTCAAATGTGTCCCTAGGTAGTACTATTCAGTGACTGTATTATGCAATAAGTTACTGGAATACCACAAATGTATGAGGAACTGACCAGACAAGTGAAATTAAGGACTTTCTGCAAAAACACGTACAGTGAGAGGTATACAGACTGTCACCCTGTGTGTAGTGTCACATTATGTACTCCATTCACATATTAAGTACAGCAGACGGGTAGGGAATGCCGTGGAGAAGTTCAGGGAAGTGATGTACTGCGGAAACAATGTCTGTAGCACACAAAATCTTAAATTGGAGCACAAGTAGCTCTGGCCTGGAGTCACCTTGTAAGTACGGATAGTCCCACTGGTCATACTCCTACACTTAGCTAACTTGAGCTCAATTCTGTTGCCTCTCCATCACAAAGACCTGCTATGTGGAAATACGTCTGTACCTAGAGACAGCTATGTATACATTTTGTCTGTCCCTATCCCCCACTCACATGAGTAGTGTATCTAGCAGAATGTACCCCATATATATATATATATATATATATATATATATATATATATATATATATATATATATATTTTTTTTTTTTTTTAAATATATTACAATGATACAGAGATTCTCTACATATATCTGTATAACACATTTACATAACATACACACACAGTGACATTTATAGAGACATCCCTGTTATACAAATTTAAGTATATCTATATATGTGTATATATATATGTATATATATATATATATATATATATATATATATATATATATATGGGGATGTGTGAATTCCCCACATACCCTACAAAAGTTTTGTGTCTATCCCACATCAATGCAGTTGCCCAGAGGAACCAAACCAAGGCCCTGCTGACTGCCATGACAAGATTTATGGCAATAGTAGGGCAGCAGGGTATGCTGCCAAATGTGTATGCCATGTACAGACTGGTATGTTAACTGGTGTATATGCAAGTATCTGAGAATCAAACCCTGGGAACATAGCATCCAGACACATACTTGTAGATGTGTCAACTCAATCACCACACTTTGCAGGTATAAGTTCAGAGAGCCCAGGTGACACGTATCAAGTGTAGCAGACCTTATCACAATAGCAGACCTTATCACAAAGTATGAATGCATGATTCTGTAGACTGACCCCATTATCTCTGTTAGACTGTTATAGACATATGCACCTAGGGAACCATGCACGTATACTGCTGTACCTTGCTGTCGTCATATTTCTGCTGTGCTGCCATGCCATCCTGTGTCACTGTATTGCTGCCATGTGTCCAAAGTTTATTCCCTCAGACTCCTGAAATAGAAACATACATAGGTCCATGAGACACACATAATCCTGTAACACTAACACCAGTACAATATCATACAACATAAGGTACACAAAAAACTTGAAAAAAAAATAAAAATTATCACAAACCACGGAGCAATAAAAGAGTCACTGTTTAATGTAAAGCCATAAAATCAAACAACTGAGCGTGTTTGCCTTAACATACAATAGACTTCTTCAGAGTCATTTGAAATGATTCTGAAGAAGCCTATTGTATGTTAAGGTGAACATGCTCAGTTGTTTGATTTTATGGATTTACATAAAACAGTGACTGGTTTATTGCTCCATGGTTTGTAGTGTTGTTGCCTTTTGGCAAGTTTACATTCTTATAAGGTACGCAAAGTTTTGTTCAGTCATGACACATGCCAGCATACAGAATCTGTTGTGGACCACAACAAGTGGCATGGCAAAACAATACTGCATTATATACTTACATGTCAAGTAATGTAGTCACCCTGTGTGTCAGACACATACGTAACTTCATTTCTCTGCATTGATGGCAAGGATGACAGGGATGTGGCACAGGTATCATCACATGCACAGGGTGTGGTGCAGGGGTGCTGGAGGTGTAGGATGTGCCAAACAGTTGACAGCATGTCTATGAGTCAGGAATCAAGAAGGGGTGGCAGTTAGATGTGCCATGGAGAGGTGCTGTGTGTATCTGTAGGTTAGTGTGTGCATGTACACAGGTAAGCCCAGTGCTAGCCGTAGGCATGTGTATGTTGGACAGCTGTAGACCATACATGGTAAAGTAGACAGTTCACCATCTCCAGCCACAAACATGGGAACTGGCTCTGCCAGGAGTTGCACTGGCATCACCATGCCGAAGGTCAGATGTGGTGCTAGTACCTCACTGTGACTGCTGTCTGCTGGGTCTGTGTACCCTGCGGGACCACCCAGGACCATGTGTCCATGGCATGCCATGTCATGGTGTGGACAGTACACTTCCCTCTGTAGTGCTAGAGGTTCTGCCACTATGGGAGTGTATCTGTGCACAGCCACATGGACTATTAACAGTTGGTGTTGCTGACCTACATCAACGAGTTTTACACCCAACACCGACCAGACATTCCAGCACAGACAATGTACAGCCCAAGACAGACACTGTCTCAGCCCAGTGTCTGTCCACTGCATCAATGAACTGATCCAGGCTGTCACCAATACAGTGGAGGCAGTCACAGATTTCAGACTGTGCTCCATCCATAACCCTAAGCATATGCCTTGTGTTCCATTCGAAACATACCTGTGCATCCATGATGGCCCAAAATATACATTGAGTGACTTGAGATGTGACACCAGCAAAAGGTGGTGGACAGACAGCAGGCCTCCTACAAGTACCGCAGTCAATATGCCTGTGTGGGACGCTGCTAGCTCTCTGGTTGTTGCCAGTGTCTACACTTACTGAAGTCATAGCTGCCACACTTCCCTGTTCAATGTGTCCATCTTCTGACTGTCCAATAAATGTGACCTCTGGGGACTAGGTATGTGTGGGCATACTGATTGTTTGCAAAGACAATGGGGGCAGAGGAGCGACGTCAAGCTCTGGGTCAGATTCAGTCACTGACAACCTCATCTGTGCCTCACTACGGCCACCATCATCAGAGTCCAATGAGACATTGACATCAGGTTGTGAGGGGACAGAATCCAACTCACAACAGTCACCTGTGAAAACCAAGATAAAAGAAATACATTACTACCTGCACTTTTATGTATGGTAATCCATACAGACTCATACAAATGAAGATGCACAACTGCATTACCAGTTTCACATCTTTTCATGCCTGCTCCCATGCACAACAGATAGCCTCACAGCAACATACACATACAAAGTCAAAGCCTTTATAACATGCACATCAGCTACATCCAGTTAAAGTTGCCAGTACAATTTACCTGTAAGCTATGCAAAATACATGATAGAACTGCACCTTAAACCCATTGCACCCATCTTGAGAATGATATGCCAGTACTAGTGTCACTGCCTCAGGTATGTAACATCTACCCTTTGTGTTTCATAGGTGGGTACTAGGTTATCGGCCATAGGGCCTATACAAGCCTAGCCAAAAAGGTACTCTGGCTTTCGCCACCCAAGAAAATTATTTTCTTGTGCCCCTGTTGAGCAGAGCCACAGAGGTGATCCCCAGAGTGAATTTCATATTTCCCATCCAATCATCAAGATTTTTCTAGAAGAGCGCTAATGAGGAGCTTTGTTTGATATAGATAGGTAGTTTGTTCCAGAGTATGGGAAGTCCCTGGGACAGGAATCTATCCCTCCATCATGTTCTGTTTATTGTGGTGACAAGGTTTAGGTCCCTAGAGCGTGTAGCTCGGAGAGAGTGGGATTTCTTTAAGTGGAGTATGTCCAACAGCTCTGGGTTTGACATAGCTTTCTATGTTAGGCAGAGATCGCCTCTGAGTAGGCGATATGCAACAGGGTAAAGCTGGAGATTTTTGAGAAGGTCTGAGTAGGGCATCTGTTTGAGGCCAGTAATCCTCTTTGTGAGGTTTTCTGCAGCCTTTTCAGTTGTTGTAGATGTCTTGTGAGGTACATACCAAAAGGGGTGTTGTACTCTATAATGGGTCTAATGATTGATGAGTAGAAGGGAACAACGACCACTTTTTTCCTGGATGAGAAACCTTTTGTGATGAGGTGTGCACGTAGAAGGATTTCCTGACTACTGTGGCAATGTGATTATCAAAGGAGGGACTACTGTCCACCTATGTCCCAAGGTTTCTTATCACACTTTCAGTGTTAGGTAGACTACCACCTATGTGGTAGCTCATAGGCACAGAGTTTTTACCAAAGGGGATGACAATGCACTTTTTGGCATTGAGCTTGAGGCCATGGCTTTGACACCAGGCATCTGTCTCAGTGAGGCCCTTTTGTAGGATGTCCACATCATTAAGAGTTTCAATTATGGCTCCTAGTTTGCAGTCATCTGCGAACTTCATTAACCAAAGACCTTCTGTGTTAGCCTGTACTTCAGAAAAGTAGATACTAAACAGGAGAGGACCCAGGACTGAACCCTATGGTAGTCCACTTGTTACTGGTCTGAAGTCGGATTTGGAGTCTGCTACTTTCACAGTGTGGGTTCTGTCAGTGAACTAGTTGGTAACCCATCTTCTGACATAGGGATTTATACATAGTTTAGTGAGTTTATCTATAATTCCAGAGTGGGGGATGGTGTCAAAAGACTTGGCAATATCTAGACAAGCTGTGTGAACCACCTTACCCTCGTTTATGGCTTTGGTGACTGCTTCAAAGAAGTCAGTCAGGTTTAGGAGACATGATCTGCCTTTTACAAACCCGAACTGGGTGGGTTCCAGAGTTTGGAGATTACCAATGTCTTTGTTTATAAGTTCCATGATGATACATTCCATGGCCTTGTAGACCAGGCTTGTTAGGCTAATAAGGTGGTAGTTCCCGGGGCCAGTGGTGGCTCCCCCTTTGTGGAGTGGGATAACCGTCACTGTGCACCATTCAGTGGGCACAAAGCCTGAGGTGAGGCTATGACTGAACATGGTGCTTAGGTGGGGTGTCAGTTCATTCTGTAGTTCATGTAGAACACAGCTTGGGATTTTGTCAGGTCCCATGGATGCTGTGTTCTTGGCTTTGGAGAGTGTGGTTTTTACCTGTGCACCCGTGATTACAGGAACTTTGCATTCTTCCGGTATAGAGATGGGCCCTTTAGATGGTGGGGTGGAGTAAAGTTAGCATTGAACATATCTGCCAGGATGTTGGCAATATCAGTTGGTTCTGTATATTTAGTGCCATTGTGCTGTAACTCAGAGCAGATCTGAGTGCTGCCATTGAGATTCTTGACATAGCTATAGAATGCTTTGTAGTTGTCTTTAGAATCAGTGGCAATTTTGTTTTTATAACTAGCTTTGGAGGATTTTATGAGGGATCTCAGCTTCTTACTGAGGCTGACCAGGGAGTTCTTCCAGTCATGGGATTTTACTCTTTTTTGCAACAGCTTCTTTCTTCTTTGTAGAGTTTGTTTATCGTAGGGGACCACCAGATTGGCTTCCTTTTTTTTTTGGAGGATAGCATCTTGGTTCTGTTAGGCATAGCATGATCCATGCACTTGTGTAAGTGCTTATAAAGTGCATTTGTGTAGGATTCAGCAGTCGTACCTCTATTGTCCGTCTGCATGGGTATCATGAAGTTTGCCACTTCTGTCTTAAGAAGCATGAAGTTGGCTTTAGAGAAATGTTTTTTGGTAGTTTCCCTAATGAGGGGTGGGGGTGGGATGTGGATGTCTAGGCTGATTAGCTTGTGGTCGGATCTGACCAACAATTAATTGACCTCAGGTGTGGAACACCTGTCGCCCATGTTGGTAATGACCAGGTCTAGGATGTTGCTGCCCCTGGTGGGGGTGAGGATAAGTTGATCCAAGGCATTGGGATTTATGAATTCCAGAAAACGGTGAGCAAAAGAGTTGGTACATGAGTAGTTTTCCCAGTTAATGGTGGGGTAGTTGAAATCTCCCATTATTAGGGTGTTGGGATTCACCCCAATATTTTCCAGTGTATCAAGAAATGAGGAGTGGGAATCCCGGGGCATGGTGGGGATCTGTAGCAAGTTACAATTTAGATTGCTGTCTTGCTCAGAGTTAGTTGCATTTGGATAATCACGGATGCATTATGCTGAGCAACTAGCCTGGAGGTGTGGATATTCTTAATGAATATGGACACGCCTCCACCTTTACTGTTTCGGTCCAGGTTAGGTGACCGAAAGGTATGGTGTGAATTATAGCCTTGTAATGCAGGGGTGCTCTCTGGAGCCTTGAACCAGGTCTCTGTCACTGCACAGATGTTGATGTTCTCCATTTTAAGGAGTGCCTCAAGTGAATGCATTTTTAGGTTAAGACTTCTAGCATTACCAGGTCAGGCATCTTGGATTGCTTGCCTCATGTATACTGGGCTGTGTAGTCACTCATAACTATAAGTGCAAATGTGTTAAGGTTCATTGAGATACACACCTGTGATTACCCAGCCTATGAAATGTAGTCAACTGTTCCAGAATGGCACATACAAATATTCTAATCTAGCTAAAGACAACATTTGTACATAGTGCAATATGGCAGCCCTTAACTTTCATACTTCATAGGTTTATAGGTTCATACTAGGCTATCTGCCCTAGGGCATTTATAAGCCTAGCCAAAGTGTGCATGGCTTTCGACACCCATTTTAAATTAATTTTGCTATGCCCTTTTTTGAGGTTAGTATACTGTGCCTCTGTCTAACATTTACACAGAAGTGATACCTGGGGTAAACCTACAATCTTCCATCCACTCATCAAGATTCCTCTTGAAGAGAGTCAATGAGGGACTCTGCCTAACCTGGACTGGGATTTTATTCCAGAGTGAAGGGAGCCTCTGGGTTATGAATCTGTCCCTCCAGCATGTCCTATTTATTTCAGTGCTGAGGTTCAAGTCTCTTGAGCGCGTAGCTCGATGGGATTTGGATTTTCTGAGGTGCAGCATGTCCATTAATTCCGGGTTGGACATGGCTTTATACGTCAGGCACAGATTGCCTCTGAGCAGGCGGTATGCAACTGAGTAGAGCTGGAGTTTCTTTACCCGGGCAGCATATGGCATCTGTTTGAGCCCTTTGATCCTCTTGGTGAGGTACTTTTGGGGTCTTTCCAGTTGCTGCAGGTGTCTGATAAGGTACATACTAAAAGGGGCATTGTACTCAATTATGGGCCTGATAAGGGATGAGTAAAGAGGCACGATGACCTACCCTGATCTAGATGTGAATCCCTTCATGATTAGGTGGGCTATATAAAATGTTTTTCTAACCACTTTGGCCATGTGGTTGTCAAATGAGAGATTGCTATCAACTTGGGTCCCCAGGTCCCTAATTACTTCTTCTGTACTTAATGGATTACCATCTATGTGGTAATTTGTGGGCACTTTGTTTTTGCCAAAGGGGATGACTATACACTTTTTGGCATTTAGCTTGAGGCCATGGCTCTGGCACCAATTGTCTGTTTCTATGAGGCCCTTTTGGAGGATGCTTGTGTCGGCTGGAGAGTTGATTATGGCGCCCAGTTTGCAGTCATCTGCAAACTTGGTCAGCCACAGTCCTTCCGTGTTGGCCTGTACCTCCGAGAAATATATACCGAACAAGAGAGGTCCTAGGACTGAGCCTTGTGGGACACCACTTGTAACTGGTTTGGAGTCTGACATGGCTCCAGCAATTCTAACCATGTGGGTTCTGTCCTTGAGCCAGTTTGCAACCCATCTAGTGACATAGGGGTTTATATTTAAGCTGGTGAGCTTATCTATAATGCCCGAGTGGGGTATTGTATTGAAGGCTTTTGCCAGGTCCAGATAGGCTGTGTGGACCACCTTCCCCTTGTCAATGGCCTTGGTGACTGTTTCAAAGAAATCAACCAGGTTTAAGAGGCAGGATCTGCCCTTAACAAAGCCAAACTGGGTATGATCCAGTGTCTGTAGGTCCCCAATATCTTTATTTATGAGGTCCATGATGATCCTTTCCATAGCTTTGCAGACCAAGCTAGTCAGGCTTATGGGGTGATAGTTTCCAGGATCCATTGAGGCACCACCTTTGTGTAGAGGGACCACTGTTGCTGTACGCCACTCTTTGGGTACATATCCTGTAGTAAGGCTGAGACTGAACAGTAGTTTTATGATTGGGTTTAGCTCTTCTTGGAGTTCATGTAGGATGGAGCCCAGGACACCGTCTGGTCCCATTGATGCTGTGTTTTTTGCTTTGGAGAGGGCGGCTGTTACCTGAGCATCTGAGATGTCAGGGGGGCAGCACTCTGATCGGGATAGATATTTGCCCTTTTGGTGGGGAGGGGGGGGGTTTGCGCTGAACCGCAGCTAGGATGTTGGCAATGTCTGTGGGTTCAGTGTATTTTTTGTCATTTTGGACTAATTCTGAGTATATCTGGGAATTCCCACCCAGGTTCCTAACATAACTAAAGAAAGCCTTGTGATTATCCTTAGTGTCCTGTGCAATTTTTCTCTCAAAGCTGGCCTTAGACAATTTTATGAGTGCCCGTAGTTTTTTGCTAATACTGATCAGAGATGCCTTCCCTTTTTGGGATTTTGCTCTATCATGTAGTAGCTTCCTCCTTCTGTTGTATAGTTTGTTTATAGCTGGGGTCCACCAGACAGGACATCTGCCTTTGGAGGATTGGGTCTTGGTTTTATTTGGGATTGCATGATCCATGCATTCCTGAAGGTGTTCATAGAATGTGTTTATAAAGGATTCTGCAGTCTGGGCCATATTTTCCACAGGCCCGGGTGCTTTGAAGGATTCCACCTCGGTTTTGAGGAGTGTGAAATTTGTTTTAGAGAAGTTTTTCACTGTGGTTTTCTTGGCAGGGGGTGGGGTCGGGATGTGAATATCCAGTGAGATTAGTTTATGGTCTGATCTTACCAGTGAGGGATACACTTCTGGTCTGGAACATAGAGTCCCCATGTTGGTGATGATCAGGTCCAGTATGTTTTCCCCTCTTGTGGGAGTGGTAACAAGTTGTTCCATAGCATTTGAGTTTATAAACTCTAGGAACCTTTGGGCTAGGGTGTTGGAGCTAGAGTAATGCTCCCAGTCTATGTTTGGGTAGTTGAAGTCGCCCAATATAATGGTGTTTGGAGAGACCTTCATATTTTCCAATGCTCTCAGGAAGGCCGAGTGGGGTTCCTGGGTTTGGGAGGGTGGTCTGTAGCAGGCTATAAACTGGAAGACAGTTTTACCCACTGTTAGTTGCACATGGATAGTCTCTGATGCTTCATGCTGTGCCACCAACCTGGAGGTGTGGGTATCTTTGACGAATATTGATACTCCCCCTCCTTTTGTGGTTCGGTCCAAGTTTTGGGGCCAAAAAGCATGGTATGAGGTATACCTGGTAGTGCTGGGGTGCTCTCAGGATCCTTGAACCAGGTTTCTGTTACTGCACAGATATCAATGTTCTCCATGCTAAGGAGAGTTTCGAGTGCATGCATCTTGAGGTTTAGACTTCTGGTGTTGAGTAGCATTACTCTTAGTTTCTTATCCCTTGTGATACCTATGGAGGTGGGTTTGTCTTTTGAGCCTTGCCTAAAAAAGGCACTATGGGGGTAGCAAGAGCCTTTGCCAATATCCGAAAGCCCAGGGGTGACAGGTGCAAGCCGTCCCTAGCAAAGCATCGTGGCTTGTCGAGCATGTCATCCCAGGTTGACAGGCATTGGATCCCCTTTGAATGACACCAATACTTAAGCCAATTGTTGAAATTGATCATCTTGTCTTCATATTGTGGCATCATTCTTGGTGAGGGTAAGATGCTACTCAAGGTCAGGGTCATGCCGGCCTGGGCTACATGCTCAGAGAGCTCCTCTATGTCTCTTTTCATGTAGTCCAGGGAGGTACATCTCAGGTCATTCACACCAGCATGGACAATGACTGAGTCATATTTGTACTTGCCTTGGAGTGACCTGAGTGCTTATGTTATGTGGTAGATCCTAGCACCTGACAGGCAGTTCACCATGACCTTCTCCTTGTTCAGGCTGGTGAGCGGGACGTCAGTGTGCCTGATGATAGAGTCACCTATTACAAGTGTATCAGGTGCGTTGTTTAGCCTTAAGGGCTGTGACTGTTCGACACACTGGCTTTGTGAGCTATGTATTGGACATGTTTTGTTTTGGGGTAGCGGTTGCTTGGGTGTCTGCTTTGGAGGTCTCTGCTGCTTAGGCAGATTCTTATTTAGAGCCTCTGAGTATGTTTTTGTGTGTTTATGTGTTTGGTTTGCTGTCGTGGTAGGTCTATGTGAGACTGGAATTGTAGTGAGTGTGGTTTCCTTCTCCTCCTGACTGGTTACGGCAGTACTGATTTGAGAGAGCGTAGCCTCCAATTTGGCTATATGGTTGCATCTCTCACATGTGTTGGAATTTGTTGGGAGGAGGAGAGGGTTGTCTGTGTACATGAAGCAGTTGTAACATTGCCTCAAGATTCCCAGATTCACCAGCTGGACCGGAGAGGAGATTGACAACTGACCTTTGGACATGCTAGAATAGTATTGGGAATTCCTTTATAACTGAAACAAAGGGCCAATGAGGAACAAGGTACTCTAGGGGAGTTTGTGAGGGTGTAGTGCTTTTAATTTTTTAGTGCTGACTTAATGAGCAAGTGCCAGGTAACTTAAATGCAATGTGTTACAGGTAACTTAAATGCAGAAATGACAAACAGTAACTTTCTTTCAAGGGAAACAAGGAAATAAGTACAATAAGCAATGCAGATACCACTAGGGATCCACAGAAGCACTGAAAAGCCACGTTTTAGGTGGAATTAGTGTTTCAGGGAAATAACAAGCAAACAAACAACAAGCATACAAACAAAGCTAGATTCAGCAGGCCTGGATCTAGTCTATGCTACAGCAAACAAGGTGTACCAATTTCAGTAAGAAACAGTACTCAATTGTATTTATTACTGCTTGGTGTAACTCATTCTAAGCCTTTTAGTTTAAGCACTTGGGCTTTAGACCAGTTGTTTTACATTAAGAAGGTTTGTGGTCTGCACTGTAGTGGAAGAACAGGTAGCTTACATCCTTTCTAAGTTGGGAACTGCTGATTGAGGGCTCAGTGTCTGTTATTCTAAAAGTGTATTAATTCTGGTTTAAGCACTTGGGCTTCAGGCCAGTTATTTTACATTAAGAGGGTTCGTGGTCTGCACTCTTGTGGGAGGATAGGCTAGACTCTGCCCTTCTGAGCTGGGAATTTCTGGTTAAAGGCTTATAGTGCCTGCATATTTGAACTGCTTCTTACTGAAATTGGTACACCTTGTTTGCTGTAGCATAGACTAGATCCAGGCCTGCTGATTCTAGCTTTGTTTGTATAACTTAAGCACTAATCCAGGCCTTATTTAAAGTATTCAATTGTATTTATTACTGCTTGGTAGTAACTTGATTAAAGTGTGGCTATCATTCTAAGTCTTTTGGATTAAGCACTTGGGCTTCAGACCAGTTATTTTACATTAGGAAGGTTTGTGGCCTGCACTGTGGTGGCTTACATCCTTCTAAGTTGGGAACTGCTGATTGAGGACTCAGTGTCTGTTATAAGACCTTCATGTAGACCTGGGCCCCTTTCTTAGCTGTTAAGATGGATATTACTGAGGTGTGGAGACTACAGCATCACAGAGGGTAGGTACTATAACTGTTAACTGTAGAGATTTAAGCAGTATGACTACAGTTTCACCTGATATATATGGCCAGTGTCCCATGACATTGTGGTCATCTGGCAATTCACTGGCAAACATTGTGGGTTGAGATCAGTAATGGAAGACACACATTTGAGTGTCAGACTTCATACCCCTCAGAATATGCATGCTAACACAATAGCTATTATTCTATCAACTTACTATGTAGGAGTAAACTGTAAAACATGTCCCAATCTCTGGACCTTTGTCCCCCCATTAAGTATGGCTGTGTCCAGATTCCTTGTGCTAGGGGGTTGGGAGGTATGGTATGTCTATAGGAGCAACCTTTACATATAGGTGTGTGTGCTACAGGCTGCAACTGCTGCTGCAGCCTAGAATACATTGGAGCAGTGTGAGCACTTTGGAGGACAACAAGCTGTACATGTAACTGTGACAGCTGTGGCATCCCTGTCATTATGGCAGAACCAGGGTAAGGGTACCCTTTACAGTCCAATTGAGGCATGTGATTAAAGTACATCTGCTATGCAACAGTGCTAATAACAGAGTAGTGGGCAGCATATAGTTATGCTATACTGTTATGTGCAGTGTGTCCTTACCTGCAGGCATTTGACTTGCAAAACTGGATAGTAGTTAACTCATTCCGGCCAAGTGCACCTCCGGGCATTTTTGCAGTTACCTACTACTGAGCGTCTAGGCCTCAAGTAATTTTTGTTCATATTTGCATTAATAATTCCAAAACAATGTTACATACAAGGTATCAGAATCTTTTATTTTGAAGCATACATGCTGACAAAAACAGTTGTGTTGATATCTGACCTCTGTCAGTGAGTATTTGTAAGGTGATAACTTCATTTTTTAAAGGCACAAGCCACATCCATTGGGAGTTAAAAGTACACACTCAAAAGAGCTATACTAGAGGGAATAAGTTAATTAGCAGCAACTTCTGTGGATAAAGATTGTATGACTCAGTCATTAATTGCTGTCTTCAAAATAATGTAATTGAACTGCAACACAAGACTGGATTTGAACCCAGGAGTGCGTGTAGCAAAATATGCTGCATGCAAGGCATTTAACAGACTGAGCTCCTGAGACACTGCTACAGCAGGTGTATTTGTGAGGCATATGTGCAGACATACAGGCTGTGGCACACATTGCCTGCATCCATCAGTATGTGCATGGCTTTTTATAGCTGTATTTCTGTACCAGGGTCCAAGTTGAACATGCTCTTTGCCATTGATGCCTTAGCAGGTGTCTTTCTACATGTTGCTGATACAAGAGCACATTTACGTGCTATCACAGGCCTCACTTACATCCATTTTTATGTCTTTGGCTGTCTAGTGGTGTATTATTGCACCAGAGTCTAAGGTACACTTCCATTTTTCCCATTCATTTTTAATTCCAGTTTCCGTGGTGCATCATGGTGTGCAGCTCCACTGAGACATGCCTAATGGCTATAAGTGGCAATCACTATGCTCTGATGAAAACACCTGTATTAATTAAGGTCTGCGTGGTGTGATGGGTTAATGTAGTGTGCTGTGGGTGTGATGGGCTCAGGTTTCAAACATGACAGAGGTGTCTATTTTGTACATGTCTAACAATGTTAGAAACACATTTATTCATTAAAGCTTTATTTAGCAGAGCTAAGCAAAGCTCCGTGCTAAAAAATATATAAAAAAAAAGAGAGATAGGAAAGTGGTGAAATGGGGGCAAGCAGGGGGGAAACATAGTGAAAGGCAGGTAGAGATGTGCAGGAAGGGTGTAGGAAAGAACCATAGCTATCCATTTCTTGTACAACAACAGCTGTGCACTTTGACAGATTTTGTAGATGGATTTGGGCTCTCAAACCCCAAAGATAGGGGTGAGGACAACATAACTACATTGTCAAGCCAATTGGACCAAATTACTTGTGTCCAATAGACACGTGTGCAAAACGGAGAGCTATGTTTGTGGGTGATATATATTTTTGGGACAGGTGCCCATTTTTTAATTAAGGTGAGAGTGGAATGTTGGGAAAGGGACATAGGTATGTGTGGGGAGGTAAGTTGGGTAGAAGAGGATGCATTCACAGGCATACAGACAGGGTGGTGTGTGACACATGAGGTGGGGAACACCTTGGATAGGGAGGGTCTTCTGGAATCCAAGTCGCACGTGCCTCCAGATGGCAGTAGCATGACTCGTGTCCCCACCCATGGGACTGTCAGCACTGATATTTCACTGTCCCAAGGCTGGCTGTGCTGGACGCTGAGTGCCAGGATGAGGCTGCCCAACCAGGTTGGCCGGCATGCTTTCAATCTGGTGCAGGTGGCGTTCATAGCTGTGATGAACAATTCTGTGCACTATGACCGGCAGTTGATCCTGGGTGACAATGGCCTCTCTGCCACCACTTCCAGGGGAGGCCAGACCCCATCCCCTGAGGTGGTCCCACCCAATGCTGCAGGTGGTGCAGGAGCAGTGGAGGGGCACCACCGGCCTTGGTCCCAGATGTGCCAGGACCCTGTGCCATAGCTAGTTGAGGCAAGGTAGACAGATCAGGAGGAACCAGCCTACCATGATGTGCTGTTGGTAATGGAGGTATAGCAATAAGTATAGGTTAGTTGTGAACAAATCATTGTTAGTAATAATGGCATGGCAGAACCTTGGAAATAATCCAGTTACATATCAATGCATATTATTTGAAACACAACAATAAATAACAGAACAATCAGTATGTTAACAGCATGCCAGCAACAGTTATAGCATAATGCCAACAAAATAGGTAATTTAACAAGTTATGTTAATATGCAACCATTATAATACATAAGAATAATAAAACAAGTCCCAAAATACAGTTAATGTAACAACATATGTTAATAGTAAACCATAACCAATGGATAACATTAAGAATTAAATGAAGATAAGTGGTGGGGAGAGAGAGAAAAACAGTCCATTAGTAACATTTCAAGTTATTTCCTTGACAACAGTACTACTATCTACTCTACGGGTCTGTATTTTCTTTATGTGTACTGTGACTACAAGTCTATAGCTGATGTAGCACATACACACCTCTCAATCTATTTACATGGGCCACTATGGGCCAAGCAGTAACAACTGTAGGTACACAACTACACAGAACACTTGCATAGCAGGTGGACCCATATAACTACCAGGTGTTCTGTGGGCTGATTTGTTGATTCTTTGCAATCTGGATAATCATTTCCATGGTAATCCTGTGACAGATGGATTATGCACTATTAATTACACAATGTGAAATCATGACACTTGAGAGACATGTACATGTACAGTACAGACACTAAACAGCTTTCATGCCTTGGTTGGCAGGCATGGGACTAGAACCCAATAGCAGTGACTGTAGTGGACATCTGTATAGAATGTATTAACTGACTGCAGCAGCTTTTGACAGACACTCCAGGCTTACAGGCATACTGATATTACACATTTTATTTCTGACTAACACTGTTGATGAGCACATTCTTGCTAATGATTTTAACAGTCTGTGACATCTAAACACACAATTATCTACTCATAATAAGGGCTACCTCACCCATTTACCTGTAGTTCCTGTGGATACAGAAATTGTGAGCATTGTGTGACTGCTAGTGTAATATTTACTGCTACATATCACTGGATTCAAACTCTGGACTGTGTGTGACAAAATGTACTATATACAGAGCATTTAACAAACTGAGATACTGAGTCACTGCTGATTACTGACTGAATTATATTTGCCTAGAGCTCACCTGGAACCAAAATATGCCCTGGTAGTACTACTACAGTGTTATAGTACACTGCAGTGAAAGTAGAATGTACATGCATGAAATACAAGCATAACGCAGATAGTAGGTAAGCTATATTTCAGTATCATATCTGTGTAGTCAACAAAAAATATTAGCTCATGGAGTGGCTACCTCACCCATATACCTTTATTACCTGATGTCTATGGATGACAGAGAATCATGTGACCAATATTGGCCTAGAGACAGCCTTGAACAGTACTATAGGAGATAACAAGTACAATTTGCAGCCATTTGACTTGCATTCTACAGCTATTACATTGTTATATTTGACTGCAGCTCTTTACCTCACAGCTTCAATGCACACAGCTCTACTGCTTTGATTACGACAACACAATCCTGATGTGCACCATTTTCCTTGGTGCTGACTTCTTTGATACAGTCACCAATGTCATGGAAGAGGGGAAGATAGTGCACACTGCCTACCTTGACCTGGCTAAAGCCTTTGACACTGTTTCCCACTCGGGCATAATAGATAAACTCTCTCAACTAGGCATCAATCTGTATGTAACCAGATGGGTAGCAAACTGGCTCACTGATAGAACCCACCTAGTCAAAATAGGGGATGTCACCTCAAGCAGTAGACCTGTAGCAAGTGGCATTCTCCAAGGTTCAGTCTTGGGATATACTTTTCTGAGGTGTAGGCCAAAACTAGTGGGCTATGGCTGACCAAGTTTTCAGATGACTGCTAGCTGGGTGCTGTTATCAGTTCCCCTAGTGATGTGGACATCCTCCAAAAAGGTTTCACTCAGACAAATGACTGGTGCCAGAAATATGGCCTCAAGCTGAATACCAAAAAAATGCATTATCATCCCCTTTGGGGAGAGTGATGTCCCCACAAATTATCACATTAATAATAATGTCCTAAGCACACAATCAGTTGTGAGGGATATGGGCACCCAGGTTGATAGCAACCTGACTTTTGACCACCATTTTGCTTCTGTTGTATGGAAAGCCTTCCTCATGGCCCACCTCATAAGTAATGGTATCTCATAGAGGGACAAGGAGTTCATAACATTCCTGTATTCTTCTCATATAAGGCCCATTATTGAGTACAACACCCCTTTTGGCATGTACCTCACAAAGCACATGCAGCAGCTGGAGAGACCATGGAGTTTCCTCACCAGGAGAATCCAGGACCTCAAACATCTACCATACACAGATAGGCTAAAAGCCCTATCCCACTACTCAGTTTTATACAGATTCCTCAGAGGTGACCTCTGTCTGGCATACAAGGTGATCACGGACTCTGCCTTGATGGATCTGCTGCATATCCACAAGTCAAGCTCCACTCGAGTAACCCACATGCACGACTTCAACATGGTCTGCGATGTCAACAGGACTTGTTGGCGGGATAGATTTGTGTTCCAGAGATTCCCCCATCTGTGGAATAGACTCCCTCCCCATATCAAGCAGAGTTCCTCTTTACTCCTTTTGAAGCACAACTTGGATAACTGGGTGGGAAACAGAAAATACACACCTGGGATTCCAGGCATGTCTCTGCTGGACAGGGGCATCGGGTGCTGACTTGTCTAAACATGGGCTAAACTCTTGGCTAGGCTTATAAGGGCCTCAGGGCCAATAGCCTAGTCACCTCCTATGATCCTATGAATATTTAAAGCTAAACAATCCCATTTATTACTCAGCTTGCTGCTACTGTTATTAAAAATTCTTGTGGTGTTGCCCCAAAAAATTGTTTAAAAGAATTTCTAGCTTCACAAGAGAAACTGTTCTTCTGTCTAGAATACACTTAGTAACTATAAATCTGGACTACAGTGCTTTAAAAAATCATCTGATGTGTGAAAATATAGTGCAGAGATTCACTAAAAGGAAACTCTAAGGTTTGGAAAACAAAAGCTACTCTATAAGGCTACAGGACAAACAGTAACCTACAGATTTTTAATGGATGACCTATGTATTGGATGGCCAACATTATTTGGTGTTAGTAGACTCTTACTCCAATTGGTTTGAGATTGACTTAATTCCCAATCTAGCATCCAGTACTATCATTACTAAGATGAAGCGCCATTTTGCTGTACGTGGTAGTTCCCACAAGGTTATTTCAGACAATGGCACACAGTTTACAAGTCAAAAGTTCAAAAGATTTGCTGAAGAATGGAACTTTACTCATGTCACAAGTAGTCCAGCATATCTGCAGTCAAATAGTTTGGCAGAACATGCAGTGCAAAGAGTAAACCAGTTACTTGAGAAGTCAAAATAAGATAATAGTGATGTTTTCCTGAATCTTTTGAATCTCAGAAATATTCCTCATGATAAACATCTTGGTTCACCTGCTCACACACTTCTGTTAAGGCTGTTATTTGTTTTAATCCGTATCTTAAGCGCACAGAAGAGTGTGAAAACAGAGAGGCAACCTTATGTGGAGAATACATTTTAAAGCTAGGGGAAATGAGGCAGATGCATTATAATATATTCTACCTACAAAACTAGTCCATCATGCAAACAAAATAAAATACCTTGATTATTACTTCACAAATAATTTTCATAGACACACAGGGCAGAGAAAAGATATACATGGGGCAAACTTAACCAAACTTATTGAATGCTGCTGTGTTACAAGCTTGTATTATACCTTATGAACAGTAGATAAAAATGATATATTAAACCAGTAGCCAGTATGATGCTCCTTGAGACTGTAATTCTTACATTTATGGGGTACCAACAAAGTCTGGTTTGAAAAAAACAAAATATTGTGAAATGTATGATACTAGGCCTATTTAATTTATGCCTCAGTCATATATCATTCATGATAACAGCAAAGTCAGGCATATTAATAGAGTTAACATAGTTTATCCTTTTAAGAAATCTGTGATAAAAAGGTATTTAATGAGTGATATAAAATGTTAGCACTCCTTCTTTCCTTCATGTTTTTATCTGTTCAAATAAATGGGAATATTTAAAACTGACAATTTAGGCTTTTACTAGTTGCTTGCTTTTCTTAAGGGTTGCATTGGGTAAATTAAACCTGAAGCCTGACTGATGTGCAACCATCATGTTAAGCTATGACTTAACATTTATTTAAAATATCGTGGTTTATTTAACTGTGTGGAAATCACTTTTGTTGCATTTTATTTACCTATATGGAAATGGAAATCCATTTAATTATGAAATATATTTCCTCATTATATCAAAGTTCCTGACACAGCCTTGTGAATAAGATGAAGGATTTTCTTTTTTTGTTTACTTTTTAGCTGACCTAATGTTTATTTCTCATGAATAAACAGTATGAATCTTAGGCATCAGCAACATTTTATTTCTTGACCACTATGGTCACAGGAACGTTACAGATCATTTATCATTATTGAACACTTTGAGTTTTATGTGTCAACAAAACATTATCATTAGTTTCAAGGCTATTGTTCCTATTATGCCAGGTATATTTAAAGTATGCAGTTTTATCTTTATTGCAGGTAAACTGACAGTTCTGTGTGGTAAGAAGGACCCCACGGACTGCACTGCAGAGCACCACAGAGCTGAAGGCAGCTTTAGCTGCTCTTTGGGAGATGAAATCATTCAACTCAAATGGTATTCATTATCATGAGCTAATAATGGTAGTGCTTAAACCTTACTCTGGAGAGCTACGCAGCGTGACAGATATAGGCAAAAAGAATCAAAAGCCAACAGTGCAGATCTCAGAGTTAATGGACTGTGAGACTCCTGAAGATATACAGTGGGAGGTCTGCATTACATTTTCTGTAATATAATTAAACCTAAACCAGTTTCTTTATGTACTTTTTGGCCCACAGTAAGATGGACCAAATGACAACTATACATAAGTACTACAGAGATATGAAGAAGGGATTACCATCTCCATACATCTGTAAAAATCAATGCATTACAAAGAATGTGAGTACTGTATAAAGGAAAAAACAGTGTCATCCTAGGTCATACAACACAGCTCCTCCAGAACAATACAAAGGTAGCTGTTCAGATTACACACTGCATTGCTCAGTGCAGTGAAAATGTACTTTAATGATGCTACATACATGTAGATGGACACATGCACAGCTTGTTCAAATATGATCTTTCAGATTTCTCACACATCTGAACACTAAATTGATTGACAATATTTGCAATACGTAGCTCAGCTTTTGCAAGATGCAAGCTTTAAATTAGTAGGACCCAAGGATATAATCAGTTATTTAGCTTTAGAAAGCTGCAGTTTATAGAATGTTTTTTTTAGAAAATAATATGGGAAAAAATGTTTGATTCAGGGTTAATACATTAGGCTTTTTTAACTTTAAATAGAAGTAGGAGTTAGGCACAATTATATTTCATCACATGAAATTATGCTTATGAATACAGAATACCTTTAGATATAATGTTTTTAAGATGTTGTTTTAACTGCATTTATTTTCCTTAGCAGAAATGGATATGTCTTTGATGGATTTATTTCATCTGTAACCATGAAAGGTGATGTACTCTCATACTGGCAAACAGAAAACAGAATCACATTTGAAAACCACTGATAGAATTAAGAGTACACATACTAAATCTATAATGAAGAAAGACTTTTGTTTTGCACAATTATTCTTGATCATTCACCCAATTATATTCTTGAGTTAGGCATGTGTTACACGGTCTTGTTTTTAACAAATATTTTGAATAGAGCCATCACTTGCCCTGTGTATGATTATTCAATACATAAGCAAATTCCAGAAAATAAGCACAATGTATTTAATTAGGCTATCTACCCTTTGCCTTCTGCTGTAAATTAATATGCCTGACAGTAGTTGAAAATACATGTTCCATACTTTGTATTTAAATAAGCAACATGCATGTATAAATCCCTAACAACTGTAATGGTAAGTTCATTTTGAATTTGCGCAACTAATTATAAAGCTGTAAAAGTGTCACAAACAGTGTGCCAAGCAGTTCTAAAAGAAACAACTTGAGCTAGTCTGAAATGTTTAATGAGAAGCAGGCAAATGTCTCAAAGGAACAGCATATAATAGCAATGCTTCAAACAACTACTTTAAAGTGACTTAAGGAATGTCAGCTGGTCCATGTTGAGTAGCTAAGATGGAATAAAAAAAAACTGTTAATACTTTTCTACTGGGTTCCTCTTACAGAAAAGATAAAACAAGCTTTCGAAGTCTGCAGTTAAAATAATAATGAAAAAATCATAACTACAAATGCAAGACCAATAAAGTTCAGGTTTCATGAAAAAGTATAATCATTATGCTCTATGTCATTCTTAATGCTTTTCTTTGGGGTGCACTTATAAAAATCAAAGAAAGAAACAGTATTTCTCTATGAAAAACTGTGAAATGTTTTATTAACCATCTGTAAGAACAGTATAGTTGATTGCAATGCTTGATATTAGTTATGGTCAGAAATTACATATTTCATTTATATAGTTACATTATTAAATTTACAGTAAATGTTTTGATCTTATCAGTTTATCTCTAATAGACACACAAATCCTAACCGGCTACTGAAGTTTACAATGAATTCCCATCCAAGAGTTTACCCAAATGATGTGAGTCAGCCCTCTAAATATGAAACTGATACTTATCTCACCTATTTGAACTAGACATTGCACAAACTGCCATTTTGTGGTTGTATGCAAAAGGATGGACAGGAAACCTGGCATATGGAGTATTAAATGCAAAAGGGACATTTCACTGAAAGTACATTATTTTTGAATAACAATAAATGTAATTATCATTATATATGCCCTCATATTCTTCAACATTGACCTTTTGTGAGTACATGGGGAGATGGGGAAGGTCAAGCAGACATGGCTGAGAGACAAAATATATAAGATAGAGTGGACAGCAGTGTCTTATTCCTATTAGTGACAGTTCTTAGTGTCTGGAATGCAGGACTTCTCTTTTACTATCTTTGCAGACCTCATCTTAAAGCATACATTGGTAGTCTCAATCTAGTATAAGAGCTTATTTCAAAACTCAGCATTTAAGGTATAGAAGCAGTGCCTATAGTTAGCATGCTTTTAGAACAGCATCAATGACTTTTAGTTAGCGCAACCCAGGTTCATGACAGATTAAATTTTGGCTATCATACAACAGTAGTATGAACAGTTTTGCCAGAACATACATATAAATTAGTCTGGTGCTCAACAGGTAGCACACTTGCCTTTCAGCTGGAAGGCCAGAATGCTGTGGGTTCTATTCCTATTCCAGGTGACTAGATTGCTGATACAGCAATGCAGCACTGGGGAGGGGGTTTACTGCCCTAATGACTGTGCCATCATTTGGTTGAGGCATATGAGACATTAAACTGACACCACAGCTACTTCAGCTGGTGGCAGGTCAACTGATTATAAAAGATCCCTAAAACAAGCTGAGGATATAGTGCTGAAAGCACAAAAGTGCCAACCAAACAAGTAATACAAAAAGCACTTTAGAGGCACCAAAGCAGATGACATGGAATCGAAGATCTATAAAATTCCACAACTTTATTAAAAGGACCAGAAGAATGTGCAACTTTTAAATGCTTAACTTTATCACTGCATTTTTCATTTCTTAAGCCCTAAGACTTCTTCAGAAACACACCCAATATCAACAGAACCCCTTCTTATATCTTAAAACAAAAAACAATTAAACATGTCATCATCAAATTAGTTAATAAAACAATTATAACTATTAAATACAATGAACTATAAAAAATATCTATAAAACCTGTACAAAGCAATATATTGTCATTTAAACTTCTCTATCCAGACTAGGAAGTTAAAAAATAGCAAATATTGAAACCTATGTTGAATATGTTAAGGGAAAAAAAAAAAAAAAAAAAAAAAAAATATATATATATATATATATATATATATATATATATATGTAATACAGACTTCCACTATTTCTTAAAGCAATGCTATCCTCTAGTGCCAACAACTGGGAAACACCATGAAATAACTAACACTAAAAACTGCAAATATAGGAGATAACAGCAGAAATACAAAGCGCTATACCATAAACTTTCTAAAACATTTTTCAATACTATAAAAATGAATCAAAAAGAGAATTAAAAGATAATTAAGAACAATTAAAAAATGTTATGCTGAATCACATAAGAATGACATTTGTAAAAAACATTTCACAAACTAACTGCTCTTATTTTTAACAAAGGTGCGATAGAAATGGTATTGTTCATAGTTTCATAGGATGGTGCTAGGCTATCGGCCCTAGGACCTATACAAGCCTAGCCAAACAATTCCCCGGATATTTCCTCCCACAATATTTACTTCCCTTCACACCTGTCTAGCAAGGCAACTGACGTGATCCCCGGGGTGAATTTCCTATCTCCCATCCAATCGTCAAGGTTCCTTTTGAAGAGGGCCAAGGAGGCGCTCTGCTTGACATGTATGGGCTGTCTATTCCAGAGTATGGGGAGTCTCTGGGTCAGGAACCTATCCCTCCAGCATGTTTTGTTCATTGTGATGACAAGGTTTTGATCCCTGGAGTGTGTGGCTCTAAGGGATTGGGATTTCTTTAAGTGGAGCATGTCCAACAGCTCAGAGTTTGACATGGCCTTGTATGTTAAGCAGAGATCACCTCTTAGCAGACGATATGCCACAGAGTAGAGCTGGAGGTTTTTAAGATGGTCAGCATAGGGCATCTGCTTTAGGCCTGTGATTTAGAGAGGTATTTCTGCGGCCTTTCTAGGTGTTGCAGATGTCTTGTGAGGTACATACCAAATGGGGCATTGTACTCTATAATGGGTCTAATGAGGGATGAGTACAGTGGGACAATGACCTCCTTTTTTCTGGATGAAAAGCCCTTAGTGATGAGGTGTGCCACATAGAAGGATTTCCTGACTGTTGAGGCAATGTGGTTATTGAAGGTGAGACCACTGTCCACCTGTGTCTCTAAGTCTCTCATCACACTTTCCGTGTTTAGTGTACTGCCACCTATGTGGTAATTCATGGATACATATTTTTTCCCAAAGGTGATAACTATACATTTCTTGGCATTAAGCTTGAGCCCATGGCTCTGGCACCAAGCATCTGTTTCTGTTAGGCCCTTTTGTAGAATATCTACATCATTTGGGGATTCAATAATGGCTCCCAGTTTACAATCATCTGCAAACTTTGTTAACCAGAGTCCCTTAGTGTTGGCCTGTACTTCAGAGAAGTAGATACCAAACAAGAGCGGTCCCAGGACTGAACCCTGAGGTACTCCACTTGTCACTTGTCTGGAGCTGGATTTGGAGTTGGCTACTTTTACAGTCTGGGTTCTATCAGTAAGCCAGTTGGCAACCCATCGAGTGACATAGGGATTTATGCCCTGCTTAGTATGTTTATCTATGATTCCAGAGTGGGGGATGGTGTCAAAGGCCTTGGCAAGGTCCAGATAGGCTGTGTGGAGCACCTTACCTGCACCAACAGCTCTGGAGACTGATTCAAAGAAGTCAATCAGGTTCACGAAACAAGATCAGCCCTTCACAACCCCAAAATGGGTGGGGTCCAGTGTTTGAAGGTTGCCAATGTCTTTGTTTATAAGTTCCATGATAATGCATTGCATGCCCTTGCAGATCAGGCTAGTCAGACTGATGGGATGGTACGTCCTGGGATCCAAGGTGGATCCCCTCTTGTGGAGTGGGATAACTAACTGTGTGCCACTCAGTGGGCACGAAGCCTGAGGTGAGGCTATGATTCAACATGGCACTTAGGTGAGGTGCCAATTCATTTTGTAGTTCATGTAGTACACAGCCCGGGATGTCATCTGGTCCCATGGATGCTGTATTCTTAGCTTTGGAGAGTGCAGTTATTGTCTGTATGGCTGTGATTACCGAATATGGCAATCTTTTGGTATTGAGATGGGCCCTTTAGGGGGTGAGAGGGGGGTGAAGTTGGCACTAAATCGATCTGCCAGGATATTGGCAATATCCTTGGGATCAGTATATTTAATGCCATTCTGCTGTTCAAACCGGGAACTTCATTGGCCTGTAAGTAAATTTGCTATAAATTTTCCTGGTATTCAATTCTCTCTTCCCATAACCCTCCTCTACTGTTCCTATGTATACTTTCTAACAAAAAAAGTAAACCTGACATTTTTGCATGGCAGACTGTGTTCAAACAATGCATTACTGTAATTGCAGGTCATAATAATTTAATAATGCTCATAGACTCTCCTTTTCAGAGTTCTCTCAGCTTTGCCCATGTAAAATGCATTACATGCTATACAGGTAGCCAAGTACACAAGACCTTCCCCGGGATTCATGAAGCTCGGTGCAAGGACAGCATTAGCCTTGTGCCGACCGTGCAGCATAGAGATGGTGCAGCAGTACCATATGCATATTAATGAAGGTGCGCTTACACAACGTCCATGTGCATAGGAAACGTGCGTGAGTGCAGGGGGCGTGTCTAAGCACTGCACGGAGGAATGAACATGTCGGCTGCAGATGCGCAACCTAAAATGCTGACTAGTACAGACTGCCTCTTATAGTAATCACTCCTATCAGTGTCCGTGGATACTGAAATGTATGCAAAGCATACAAGACAGTTTCGAGAACACCAAAATAAAATGTAAACACAAAGGCACGTAGCTGTATATTGAGCCCACGTCCCTCGAACAAATGACATTTAAAACCCCGTGCCCGTATTCCATTGTAGTGTTGATTTTTATACCAAGTGGAAGTGAAACGCAGCATGTTTGTGCGCCGCTGCCCTTTGCTAAGCCTAGCCCAATGGTTAGGGTTACCACCTGTCCCACTTTGTCAGGGACAGTCCCTCTCTGTTCAGTCGTGTCCTTATCACAAATATTAAAAATGGCAAATGTCCTGCGATTGTAAGACATAATTATGTCTCATATTTTATGTAATAGTTCCATAAAATAGTTAATTCTGTATCTAAAATACCTAAATGTTACAAGAAACAGAATAAGCAATTAAACTGCTAAAAGAATAAGCTGTCACTTAGGCATAAAAGTAAAGTACTATCATTTGTACTGACTGTGGGTATGTGTCGGCCTGTAAAATCTGATGTGTGTCCCGAAGATATCCCACTTTGGCCATTTGAAATGTGGCAACCCTACCAATGGTCAGAGCATTCGCTCAATATCTGCCCATTCATGGTCCAGGTCATCCCTGTCTAGACGGCCCAAAGATGAATGGGTATTACCCGGGTCTACCTACCATGTCATGAAAGATAGGTATTTGCGTGTACCTATGTGCATGAAGTACAGCATGTGGAAGATCAAATATGCCAGGGTTGTCCACACAACCATATTGGTACCAGAGTTATGTAGAGTACGCAATGTGTTCTGTTGTCTGTGCCATGGGCCATCAATCAGAGAAGGGATGGATGGTATGTGTGGAATATGGGTGGCTGAGGGGTAATGTAATAATTCGCCAAGGGGAGACAGGGTCGGATGTACAATAGGTGAACTGGAGGTGTATGAGGGAGCAGTGGGTGAATCAGAAAGGAAACCAAAGAACATACATTTACATCTACAATACACTCTGACAGGCCATATTGCAGAACACAATCCCACAAACATATGAACATTAAAATGTGCGATACACATGTACAGAAACGTTACTGGCTCAAACCCACATAATGGTATGGCCTGAACTGAGCCATCTAACCCCAACACACCGGGATACATAATTGAATACCCATCATCCCCTCCACAGCACACCACCCCCCCTTGCGGAACATCCACCAAAACCACCCATACTCTGGCTGCTATCTTGGCGCAGCCATATCTGCACATAGTGCCCCCTACCCACATCTAATAGGCAGTTGCACCCTAGGCAGTCTCAGGCTTGCAAACTAGGTATCCCATTCATGCATAACCCTACCACATTTTCAAAAAGCAAGCTGAATGGGGTCCTTCGTTCACAATTTTTGGACATCCCTCATGGGATAAATGTCTGTTCTCAAGATTAGACTTTGTGGCATAACACGATGTCCACCCCTATTGACATCTGGGCACTAGGGCTACCACGTGTCCCACTTTGCAAAGGACAGTCCCTCTTTGGCCAGTTGTGTCCTGCATAAAAATTTAAAAAAATGGCAAATGTCCTGAGATATTAGGACAAACATATTTCCTATATTTAATGTAATAGTTGCATAAAACAGTTATTCTGTTTCTGAAACACCTAAATGTTATAAGAAACAGAATAAGCAACTAAAATGCTGCAAGAATAAGCATTTATGTAGGCAAAACAGTGAAGTTCTGTACTATGTACTGGCTTTGGGTATGTTTTGCCTTGCAAAATCTGACGTTTGTACAAAACATGTCCCACTTTGGGCATTTGAAAAGGTTGCAACCCTACCGGGCACAAGTCAGATTAGCAGTACCTGACCACAACCCTGCTTAGCCTTCACCGGTACTGCAGAACCTACGGCCCGGGATTAAACACCTGACCATGATGCACATCTCCCCAAATGCATTATTGGGAATAAATACCTTTCACATCTTCCCATGAAGCTTCCCCATAGCCATCTTCCAAATAGTACATGTCCACAAATTGTATACCCTGTCCAGATTCCTCGTCGTAATGATAGACACAACCCCTGTATACAAACGGTACAGGTACCTCCCGTATGCAGTTGTTCATATACATGGCTATGTATAACTCCAGATATGTAGTCATATATCTATAAATGTACATACTTACATTCACATAGCTACACATCACAAATGCATGCATATAAGTAGTTGTCAAGTATGTGTCCTATTCATAAATATGTATACTTGCAAATGTATACATATGCCTCTCAGAAACATATGAACGGTAACATGTACTTTACATATGTACACCAACCGACTGTCACTTATGTTGCCAGTACTGTGGAATGCCTGTAGTAAAGTCATATATCCTAATTACCAACCATACAGAATATATCACGGATGGTTTAGTGGTAGAACCACCTGTAGTAAAGTCATATATCCTAATTACCATCCATACAGAATGTATCACGGATGATTTAGTGGTAGAACCAGTGACTATGCTGTTCCTGTTCCTGGGTCCAAGCCATGCAAGGGCTGCTAATTTTAAATGATGCCAACAATATTGGCAGTCGGAAATAGGGTGATTATGGTGCCTCAAAGCAGACGTAAGCAGATATGCACGACAGTAACTGGCAGTCATTCAACAGTATGGGAAATGTAAAAATGCATGTAGGTGTATATGCATGTGAATGTACAGACAGATTATATATATATATATATATATATATATATATATATATATATATATATATATATATATATATATATATATATATATATATAAATATATATATATCCATGAAGAATGAACATGGACACAATAAAGTAGTTATAACAAATGTGAAGGAAAACAGCAACAGAACGCCGCTTAGTATTCAGTGCCGTCATATCAAGCCATCCAGAGGTCAGCAAAACCTCCTGCAACCCCATCCACAGGTAGGATGCTAACAGTGGAGCTAATTGTGTGCATATGCTAAGTCTGACTTTCAAGCAGGTACAGGGCAATCCCAGTCACAATTCGGACGAGTCAGTACAGAAAACTAATTGAACACCCTAACCATTATATGAACATATGTCCCAGGAATATAAGCTTGGGATGTCTGAATATACTTGGAGTGAGCCAATATACGGGATGTGTACAGAGCAGTAGGGAGTGGCGCATGTGTAGTGATGTGGTTTATTTCTGACCAGAGAATGGATGACTGCTGTGTTACTGTTGTTTTGCTGTGCTTGTTCTGGTAACTATGAACCATGGGTATACATGCAAATGAGGCAGCACAGAAATAGTGCAGTGGTTAGAGCATTCACCTATCAAGCAGACGTTGCCGGTTCGACTGCAGCACACACCATTTATGACGCGTAATCCCTGTACAAGCATATCTTGCTAATTTTATGCTGTATAACGATATAATATCATTGAAATGTGAACTGGGGTGACGTATCACAGTAAGAATGCAGAAGGCGTTTGCATGATGGGAAACGGCAGTTAAATGGAAAACTGCTGCCGTTAAGTGTTGTACTCACCATTTGTCCAATGGCCCTTATTCTGCCCAGCAACACAATAAACCGCCTCGGCCATGCTCGACGCCAGGACCCTACACATCATAATCAATGTGATTTACCACTAAGCCACGGCAGTTATACCTAACTCTAATGTTATCACAAACATAGCAGACAGCACAGTCATTCAATAGTCTGATCAAAGTAATTAATCATGTCGATGTATATGCATGTGTACGTACACACACACACACACATATATATATATATATATATATATATATATATATATATATATATATATATATATATATATATATATATATATATATAAAGAACGAACATGGCCATAACAAAGCATTCATAATGAATGCGAAGGAAAACAGCAGCAGAACAACCGTATTATCTAGTGCTTGACATATCAAGCTGGCCAGAGTTGAGCAAACCTCCTGCATCTCTAACCACAGGTAAGATGCTAACAGTGGAACTAAGTCTATCCACGTGGTAAGTCTGACTTTCAAACGGGTCCGGGCAGTTCTGGCCCCAGTCAGACAAGCCTAAAATCATATGAACACCCTAACCATCATATGAACGTATGTGCCAGGACTATAGGCTTGTGAAATCAGAATATACTTGGAGTGAGTCAACATGTGGGACGGGCCCAGAGCAGTAGGGAATGGCACATGTGTAGTTGTGCAGTTTTCCTAACTGGAGAATGGATATCTGCTGTGTTAGTGACGTGTTAAGGCATGTGTACGGATAACTATGAACTATGGGTATACATATAAATAAAGCAGCATATGAATAGTGTAGTGGTTAAAGCATCTGCTTAACTAACAGGCATTCACGGTTCAAGTTCGACTATAGCACATATCATTTTCCATGTGGAATGAATGTCGTCCTGCTGTAAAACCAACATAATAACATGTAAAAGTGAACTTGAGTATCACATGGGACTTTTAACCAGATCATTTCAATCAAAGGGGTACAGTCATAATGAATAAGGCACAAGTAAGCACAAATAAGTGGCAGTAAACATATACAACAAACAGTAAGCATATGCGACTGCACTTGCGCGGGTGGAAGCAGCGCCCAGCATAGGAAATGTATATGAGTATGTACAGATGTAATAGATATATATATATATGTATATATATACATATATATATATATATATATATATATATATATATATATATATATATATATATATATATATATATATATATATATATATATATATATATATATATATATATATATATATATATATATACACACACACACACATATATATGTATGTATATATATATATATATATATATATAAATATATATATATATATATATATATATATATATATATGATGAATGAACGTCGTAACAATAAAGCATAATCATGGGATGAGAAGGGAATCAACAGCAACTATAGTATCAGAGTGCTGTCAGCATATGCCATATCATGCTGGCCAAGAGTGAGAAAACCACTGCTACACACACCACAGGCAGGATATTACCAGTGAGGGTAACATAGTTGAATTGCTAAATCTGCTTTACACACAGATAGGGGGTAGTCCCTGCTGGGACTACCCCAAAATTATTAAGAGCGTTTAGCCTTCCTACCATTACACAAGCAAGGGCTGGTATGTTCAAAGACTAAATGGTGGGAGAGCCTGAGAATACACGAGGCGGGACAACATAGGTGTAGGGCCTCTAACGCTCTGGAGAGGGCAATGTTTGGAGGTGTGTCATGGCTGCGATAACAAGTGGATAATGGAAGTTACGCATGTAAGTTGAACACGGGTGGGGTGGAGGAACTATGGGTATGAAATAATGGATGCAGGAGTGTCAGTGCTGGATGGCCTGGTTCTAATTGGACCGTCCGGTGGAGGTCAGTGAGTTCGTAATAGGTATATATGCATACACACTTGCAGACATTAATATGTAGAAGTACATTCTCTGTAACACATGCATTCCATTTGTAGACATAAATAATAGGAATGTGCACATACAAACATTGACAGTAGATGGAATAATAGGCTGTGCAGAAGAGGGACGGGATGAAACTGCTACAATGCAGAGGCGTGTACAGTGTCCCAAGTCAGTGCTGTGCTGACGATAATCAAATGTAAGGGCTTCCCCACACATGGAATCGTTCCTGTGATCTGCCCGCTACGGCAACGCCAAGAACTAAACCAATGTAATTGTAAAGGAAATACGCTGAACATGTACAATTAGGCTCCCATGTGTAACGTGTGCGATACCGCATAGTCATACATATTAATGAATTGTAGCGTCATGTTAATGGGAGTAAGGATGTAATGAAGTATAGCGTCTACTCTTGCCATAAACACTTGTGTGTTCCATGTGGGGCAGCTCAATAATTGCAAATAGTATTCCTTTGGTCGCTCACGTCACCAATGTTCAGGGACTAAACATATGGGAGGTTGGAGGATACGTGGAGTGAGTAAACTGATGGGATGGCTCTATAGGAGTAGGGTGTGGCCAGTGTGTAGTGGTGTCGATACACCATGAATCTGACAGGAGAATGGATGACAGTAGTGTTAGGGAGGTGCTGGGGTGTGTTTGGGAAACCAGGAGCCATGGGTATATGGGTATATATGGATATGGAGCGGCACAGCAGTAGTGCATTCGTTAGAGCAACCCCCTAACGAGCAGATATTCTCGTATCGAATCACACTGTATCACATTCCAATTACCATCGGTAATCCGTACATGAACATATTGCAACATTTGTCCGCTGTATAACATGCTAAATACCGATTACAAGATAACTGGAATGAAGTGTCAGTATCATAATAAATAAGGCACTAGTATGCAGGTGGCAATGGAAGTGAGGATCCCAGGCAAGACACATGACACACGCAGCATGCCCTTCCAACCCCCCCCCCCTACAGCCGGACATGAGAACTATACACGCAATCAATGTAAAGTGTCCACTGCTCCCCAGACCACAGGCAGGATACAACCGGGGGGGGTGCACAGTGCACCCGTGGATTCTAATCATGGAACACATACTGGAGCGCCCCTTGTGGGACACCCCAAAAATTGGCAGAACAATACAAATGTGATAAATTATCCATCTTGCCTGCGGTATATACAGACTCGGAATACAAGGGTGGGTAAACCTGATAACCCATGGGCCGAGAGTGGGCAGCGTGTAGTGGTGTGTCCAGAACCGACCAGGTCCCAGAGTAAGGATGGGTGCTGTCGAGGAGGCGAGGGTGGGGGAACTATGGGTAGCTACTTATGGGTCTAGGTGTGCAGGTGTTGGCTGATGTTGGCCAATATGGACAGCCCTAGGGATGCAAGCGAATGTGTTCATTGGGCAGAGGCATCACCCAATGATCAGCCACACCCACTGCGAGAACCACTAAAGCAAAGTGTAATATATATGGCAAGGAATGGAATAATCAGATGTAGACATATATATGTAGAGCTATGTGTGTGTATATCTACCCATAGCGAGATAGAGATATGCTTCTCCCTCACCGTAGTACGAATGTATACATACAGAGAAAGAATACAGATACATACCCACATATGAATATATACATATGCAGACAACCATAGACCCATATGTCATTAGATTATATATATATATATATATATATATATATATATATATATATATATATATATATATATATATATATATATATATATATATATATATATAGTCATCAAGGTATACATGTATGCATACATATGCAGATATATCTGTATATATTAATGTAAATAGATATATGTTACAGTAAATATACACATGTATATAGCCAGGATATGATACAGCAGTTATGGGTAACATATGTTCACAGGTCGGGCATATGTGGGTGGGAGGTCCAATAAACAAACATATAACACGTAGCATCACCCCCCCCAGCTAGGCCGGTGAGATATACAGACACACAATAAAGGTAAATACATCACTGCTTCCCAGACCACCAGCAGGAAACTACCAGTGGGAGAGATCTGCAAGGTCTACACTTGAAACATAGACATTGATGTCCCTTGTGGGACACCAAAAATTAATAATCATAGCCAGGTCCTGTAATGATTTCTCCGACCAGGCTGTAGATGTACATGGACCAGTAGGTTGTGCAAGCCTGATAACATGTGGGTCGACACAACGTATGACATGTGTCCCGACACGGGGAGAGTGGGCAGTGTGTAGTGGTGTGTTTATACCCCACCTGGGACCACAGTAAGGATGAGTACTGTAGAGGAGTGGCAGGTAGGGGAACTATGGGTATGCGATTATGGGCCTAGATGTGCAGGTGTTGGCTGGCAGAGCTGTATTAGGACCGCCCCGTGGATGTAAGTAATATTTCGATGTGGGCATAGCAGACGCTCATACCTCCCAAATCCTAAGAGCACATCCACTGGATAGTCCGTAAACCATTGGGAGAACACATAGGGACCATACCATTGAACTGTCCCCGATTACCAGGGACGTCTGTGATTATGACTCACAATCTAACTCTGTCCAACCTAAACCCTCCTAGAACTAGTGATATTAGGAGGAAAGGTGGTGGAATACACGTAATGAATAACGACAACATGTAAGAGTCATAAACAGCATGTACGTCAGACAATGTGCATGAATACATATGCTCTGGGTATGTCAATGTGTCAGGTTAATAGCATCAAACTTCTAAATGTGTCCCTAATGTTGTTATGCAGTGTCCCTGATTCAGTGTTCATTCTTCCCCATTCATATGAGAGGTCTGATAGTGACAGAAAGCGCATATTCCGCTGACTACCTTAGAAAGATGATAGAATAATAGGTTAGGGTTACCACCTGTCCACCTTTGCAAGGGGCAGTCTCCTTTGGGCAGTTGTGTCCTGCAAAATAATTGAAAATATGGCAAATGTCTTGAGATTTTAGGACAAAGATTTCCTATATTGTCTGTAGTAGTTGCATAAAACAATTATTTTGTATCTGAAACACCTAAATGTTATAAGAAACAGAATAAACAACTATAATGCTACAAGAATAAGCTTTTATTTAGGCAAAACAGTGAAGTTCTTTCCTTTGTACTGGCTGTGGGTATGTTTTGCCCTGCAAAATCTGACATTTCTACATAAAAGTCCCACCTTGGGCAATTGAAGAGGTGGCAACCCTATAATAGGTATGCGGTAGCATGACTCGGTCGACGGATGTGGGTCCCAAAACCCAATTTCTTCTCTGTATTGAAGAGTCTCGGTTCTTATGTATCAGCCAGATGGGAGCAGATTGTAAGAGGAACACACAAATAATATGAATAAATCACTGGACAGGCTGTTGACTTCGTAGTCAAACGGCATGCCGTTGCCTAATGGGTAGCCATTCCCGATACTGTAGGCATGTAATTCTATGTAATAGGCATCACAAGGTAATGCTGTGGTCCTTGCTCCCACCCAGGGGTGTGAGTGTCAGATGCAAGCACCAATGTCGGTGCATTTGCAAGTGTGGGAGTGAGTGGGTGTAAGCCTGTTTGGCTACCAGTATGCGAGTATTGCACTGGTAAAGCAATGTAGAGGCTAACCGAGTGTAAGAAGCTGTAGCCAGAGGTTAGTATTGTTTAACACCATGCAAACCCATGCACGCCCGCTCACAACTGCTTTAATGTGCCTTACTCCTCCATATCCAATGGACATGCTCTGCCTTGCATCCAAATAAACGTCTTCTGCAAGGCTCGGAACCAGGACCCTGCACACACAGCTAATGTGATTTACCAATACACCATGGCAGATATACAGACAATGGACAGTACCACAAACATATCATACAGTGCAGTCATTCAACAGTATAGGAATATATCCCATCATGTCGATGTATATGTGAGTGTTTATGTCCAGCATACAGGTACATACATATATAGAGATATACTAGGAACATACCATGTGGCAACAAAGCATTACCAATGAATGAAATGGGAAACACCAGCGACACCTGTATTATGTAGTGGTGTTGTTCTATGTAAATTTAATACTCCCTCAGACAGACATGTGTCATTCATACATGCAAACAGTTGTAGATTGGCCATATACATCACTCTATGCATGTAATGTACATTAACACAACAGTACCTGTCCAGTCATTATGTGTGAAAAGTACTGTTGCAAGGTGCTGAGTGCAACATCATCATCATGATAAAGGTAAATGGGGTAACCATAGAGTGACCGGTTGTGTTGTGTGTACAATGGGGTCATCCTCATCACGTGTACCTGGACCATTTATGAGTGATTTGCATACCAGGATCATGCGCCTGAGGGACAGGGGGGAGGATAACAGGAGTATGTTGTGATTCATATTACAAGGGTTACATGTGTCCAGTTGGCACATGTGTGAAATGGACAGCTATGTATAGGGCAGATGTTGTCTTAGGAGCCAATTGGCCTTATGCTTCCATAGGGTGAGGGTCGGATGTGGGGATGGAGAGTAGGTACGGCTGTGGAGGATAGGTAGGGTAGGATCACAGACAAGACAACATACAGGGACGGTATATGACACATGTGGGGGGATACACCTCAGATGGGGATAGGTGTTTGGCATTCACAAGCCCATGATAATAGTGGGAAGGAGGTCCCCAGCCATGGGCAGCCGCCACTGCACCTAAACAGCTGCAAAGGAGGCAGTGCTGGGGGCTGTCCAGGAGGGGCAGCATCACCCTGTAAATGTGACACTCCGCCCTTGAGCTTGCGTATCTGGCTTCAGAATGGCTTAGTGAGCCCCCAACACAACATGTCTGGGACCGCACAACAGCAGACATGTACCTGTCTGGTCCTGCTCCTAGGGGGGACATGCCCCATCCTCAGTTGTGGTACCACCAGAAGGTGGTGCAGAGCCAACAGAGGTTGATGTCCAAGGCTGGGCCCCAGATGTGCTGGTGCCCAGTGCCATGGTCAGCTGAAGTGGGACAGGAGGTTCTGCCGGTACCTCCCAACCCATTCAGCCTATGGTATTGAAGTTTAAACCCACATATGGCTTAGTGATAGACAACAGCATACAGGATTACCTACAAAGTATGCATAGATATCACCATCAACCCAACACAACAGACGGTATACATTTGCAGAGGGAGCACAACACATGCATATATACTGCATGCCATCTGTACAATGTGTAGTAGACATGTGACCGCAGCTATGAACAGTTGCCCATTATTGGCTTGTCACTGGTAACCTCAGACAGTGTCTGTCATACCACTGTTTCATGTGACATATGTCCAGTCAGGGATGCGATGGCAGTAACACATCCCTATCATCCTGTACTGTCTGCAATCCTCACACTATTGCTCCTGCTGTGCACAGATGTGTGTTCAGTGTACAACACAGGAAACAAATGGTTCCACACACTGACCAGTTCACAGATGGCCCTACAGTTGTGGGTCCCTCACGAACAAAGTACTGTCATGTCTGCATTAAAAAATGCAGAATAGCCATTACCACACACAACATGTTAAACAGGCAGTAGTCTCAATGCAGCATAGCTACACTTACATGCTGTAGTCATGTGTGGCACATCACCCTCCTGTCTTTAGGCTATTTCCCACTGTGTATGATGTTTGAAGTACATCTAGATATCATCTGTGATGCCGTTTCAGAACACCACATCCAGGTACCACTCACCAACATGTTTTTCCTAGATAGTGTACTGTGTTTATCATGCAAATGGCTATGGGAACACCATCACAGCTGTTCCACATGCAGTCAGCTAGAGGAGGACTACAATAGGTGCAAAGGCCATCACCTGATCATGTCCATCACTTACAATACATATGCTGCTGCTGAGCAGGTGTACACCTCCACATCCACCAGAGAGTGTGTGGGTGGGACAGGCAAAGTACATCAGAGAAGGGCTTGGAGACTTAACCCTAAGCATCGTCTACCACACACCTAATAGTACAGGGGTCAAACCCATGACTGACTAGTCATTACTGTTACATGTGTATGATGTTACTATATGTGCCACAAAGCCGACATGTTGCTGTGCTGTAAGAACATATATGTGTGTAGGTGATAGACATCTGCAACAGAGATATAGTAGACAGACATTAAATGTGGCACACATGGCTGTCCATGTAAATGGATGCCAATGTCACCGCAACCACAGTCTCTAATGGACTCGCATTGACACCCTTTGCCAGGGCCACAAATACACAACCTAACTACTTAGTTTGCCACACTGCAGTAATGCACAGGACTACATGCACCACAGGGAATATCTGAAGGTTCTATGGGCTAAGGCATGTGAAAGTGTTTGACATCTGTTGGTATGCCAACAAGGGTTATACTGGGAGTGACTGTGGTTGGGAGCATCATAACCCACACGCAGACACAAGGTGCTTGTACTGACATGCATGTATGCATTGCTTCATGGGTGTGTAGCGGTTGGCTGTGCAAGATGGCTGTACAAGGCTGGGTGAGGGGTAATCCTTGGCATCGTGTCACCTGACAATGGTGTGCAGTGCGGTACATGGGTGTAATGTCTGCAATGTCCCACACAGATGGGTACTGCATGATCTGCCTTGACATCCTGGTTACCAATGTGTATGGCCATAGCTTTGCAATGCATGCCATGTCTGTGTTTGATAGTCCTTCACATGGACATTGCCTGGGATGTGCATGTCCCACAATACTGTACAGTGACATGTACAGGTGTACCTAGTTTGGCAGGCACATGTTGTGTACACAGACTGTTATCCCCTGATATGCCAATACTGGCCTGGTGTGGTGAAACCTGCTTATAGTGAGCAAGTCGACCCTGCACCTGCATTGATAGTATGATACAGGTATTCACTGGTGTCAATGGCATTGGTCCATGCAGGGCACATGTGTACGGCATTGTATGGCCTCTGTGGATCACATTTGATGGCACCAAATATGTTGCAGGCATCCAGTGGGGAACATAGTGAAGGCACAATGTCTGCAAATATGTGCCTATTGTACCACTGTACAGGGTGCCATGTCCTCTGCAGCCCACTGCATTCACACCATGCCTACTATCTGTCATCAATGTGCATGGTACTAGCAATATAGTGGGATATCCTAGGCAAGTGTGTTTGTGTATGGCACATGGGTGCAGGAAATATACCGGGTACTAGTAGGGTAGCATACTTGGTTCACCAGGCTTTTTGCCAGATGTATGGGTATGTCTTGCCAACACAGTCCCATGGCAGACTAACAGCTGTACTCCTCGTGAGGTGCCCAATGTGTCATAAGATGGACACCATATAGGAAAACTACAAAATCCACTCCCCAACATGTCCAGTGGTTAGACACTCACCGCCACCTCTACACAGGCTCTGACAGCCAAACACACACTTGCCATGTCCTGTATATGAACCCCTACCTTCCATATCACACTGCAGCAATACACTTTCAGGGCACACACTACGGTGAATACTGGGTTACAGCACACTTACACCTAGGTGGGTGACAACAGCAGGATTGACAAAGGTGGCTATGTGATTTGTACAGAGAGTGCATACTCTACAAGGCACTGTACTTGTCTCACGTAGGCAGGCACACACAGTTGGCAAGTCTGGGATTAGAACACTGACATAATTACTTTATCACACTACAGCATTATGCAGTTACAGAATGTGCTACTGAGATTACTGGGTCACAGCACTATCAGAGGTGTATTTCTAGGTGAGTGACATCATCAGCCTTGCCAAAGGTGTGTATAGGAATTGTATGGAGTGTGAGCAGTCTAAAAGCATTATTCGGTCCTCAGGCAGATGGAGACAAACACACACATACTTGGCAAGTCTGGGATTAGAACACTGACCTAACTACTTTATCACACTACAGTATTATGCAGTTACAGAATGCGCTACCAAGATTACTGGGTTACAGCTCTCCCAGAGGTGTATTTCTAGGTGGGTGACATCATCAGCCTTGCCAAAGGTGGGTATAAGAATTGTTTGGAGTGTGAGCAGTCTAAAAGCATTATTCATTCCTCAGGCAGATGAGGACAAACACACACAAACGTACGCACACTTGGCAAGTCTGGGATTAAAACACCGACCTAACTACTTTTTCACACTGCAGCATTATGCAGTTACAGAACACGCTACCAAGATTACTGGGTCACAACACTCCCAGAGGTGTATTTCTAGGTGGGTGACATCATCAGCCTTGCCAAAGGTGGGTATAGGAATTGTATGGAGTATGAGCAGTCTAAAAGCATTATTCAATCCTCAGGCAGACAGGGACAAACACACACACAAACACTTGGCAAGTCTGGAATTAGAACACCAGTCTAATTACTTTATCACACTACAGCATTACGCAGTTACAGAACGCACTACTGAGATTACTGGGTCACAGCACTCCCAGAGGTGAATTTCTAGGTGAGTGACATCATCAGCCTTGCCAAAGGTGGGTATAGAAATTGTATGGAGTGTGAGCAGTCTAAAAGCATTATTCAGTCCTCAGGCAGACGGGGACAAATACACACATGCACACACTTGGCAAGTCTGGGATTAGAACACCAACCTATCTACTTTACCACACTACAGCATTACGCAGTTACAAAATGCACTACTGAGATTACTGGGTCACAGCACTCCCAGAGGTGTATTTCTAGGTGGGTGACATCATCAGCCTTGCCAAAGGTGGGTATAGGAATAGTATGGAGTGTGAGCAGTCTAAAAGCATTATTCATTCCTCAGGCAGACAGGGACAAACACACACACACACTTGGCAAGTCTGTGATTAGAACACTAGCCTAACTACTTTATCACACTACAGCATTACGCAGTTACAGAACGCGCTACCTAAATTACTGGATCACAGCACTCCCAGAGGTGTATTTCTAGGTGGGTGACATCTTCAGCCTTGCCAAAGTTGGGCATAGGAATTGTATGGAGTGTGAGCAGTCTAAAAGCATTATTCGGTCCTCAGACAAATGGAGACAAACACACACACACAAGTGGTGGCAACAGAACACCTGCCTATCTACAGATCACTATTACAATACTACATAGTTACGAGTCACGCCACACAGACTACACATTTCAAGGCTGTCATTATGACCTTCTAGGAATGCGGACATCAACAGGGATGCTGGCAGTTAAGATGTACATACCTGTGAACTTGTGTGTTTAAAGTATGAATCAATCCTGACCTGGAGTATGCCTATCTGTGGAATGGATGACTTCTATCACTATACAGGGTTACAATAGTCATGCCCATACACATAGAGGCACATAACCAACACAAGGTGTCACTGGGCATGCTCACACACTTAGTAGCACAGGGCTGTTCGGAATGCACTGTGTCCATCTACACAAGGTTATACTGGGCATACTCATACACTTAGTAGTACAGGGCTGTCTGGGATGCACTCTGATTCTAAATACGGAAGGCCACAGTGGTCATGCTATTACAGTTAGATGTAAACAACACATTGTAATGGACTCCAGTGTTAGTAGTTGTCATTGTTAGCAGGAACGCTGCACTACATATATCTCACACCGGTCTTATAAACAACATCTGCTGCTGTTCGTTACCTTAGATGTACCATTCTATACCAAGCACAATACTACCACTTGCAGTGATGTCTTGCTAGGAGTGGCAACTGCTTGACCAACACAATTAGCCAATGTCCTGCTGTAATTACGAGGTTGTCCAGTGTTTGTCACTCTGGGATGACATGACTGAAAGTAGACAGACCTTTGTCACATATCACATGCATCCATGATTCAAGGGAGTGGGGATAATACCTAAGTCGCATTCACCCATATAGTGCCATTCCAAGGCAAATGTCCTAAACACAGGATAACACCCTGACACCTAGTGGACAACTGCATTGTATGCTTATGCTACCCAGTGCTAGATGTGTAGCATCCGTAATCACAGCTGCTCACTGTAGATCCAACAATGGGGAGTACTGACATCTGTGCAGTGAGGAACACCTGGCTGAAGGCTCTGTAGTGTACAATAGCACTACCACCATATACCTCAGAACCAGACATGTGGTGCATAACACAGGTACGGACTGCTTCAGGTGGTGGTGTCTCCACATACATAAGGGCCACTCACATGTACTGACCATTACTCCCACAATCTCATCATAGATGAGATAGGTGCAGGACACAGTGTCAAAAGCTGCATTATAGGATGTAACCCTCAAACACCACCATGCCCTCGGACCACCACCACACATCCAAACATGTGGTAGGACTTATAATAGTACACCACCAAGTGACCCTTGACCAGTGGACTGTACCAAGCTCTACATCAACTGTGCAGAGTACCCATGTACTGACACAGTTACATCATGTGTTATGCAATGCAATGATATCACTTTCTGTAACTAGGTCAGCTGTACACATACCAGGGGCCCTCGGTTATTTACAGCATTAACAGATGACTGTTGCTGTACACCAGCAAACACCGTCATGTTTGGATATGACATACATGTACCTGCCCTGGATATGTACATGCCACACACACATACAACATATATGTAAATAGCATAGCTGTTGTTGTCCTTTGTGCAGACAGGTGTCTACAGCCATTACACACATGTACATGGAATGTAGGTCCATGGCTGCTGAATGCTAACAGTACATAAGGTGTGATATCAATGTTGGCAGAGGTAACATTCCCTCTGTACTGGTCACCCATTACACCTATCATATCATACAACAGTCCATGTGTCATGTATGTCATTACACATGTCCACCAATTGCATTGCCTACAAACATGCCCAAATGACAGGATTGTAGGACCTACACACATGTACATGTAGTGGTGTGCATTCAGATACCATACATGTGCAGTTGCTGATGTATGCAGGTGACGTGTGTCTTAGTACATAATGCAGTTGCAATGCATCCTCAACATTGCCAACTGTATATGGTGATATGCTGAAAGTACGGAAAGCTGTACCTTAGGTATGGACAGATGTGTGGACATAACTACGTGGTGGGGCATCTTTGCAGATGGATGTTTGCTGAGGACAGCTCACAGGTGTGTAACAAGTGGTCCTACAATGACCTGTGTAGCTGCTAAGCAATGGTTTTGTTAATTGAAGGGCAACACACACAACACAGACAGCGGTCAGGGTGACACTGAAGGTAAATCACTTGACACCTGTAACAGTTAAGACCTCCCGTGTGCATATATCAGCACAGTTGCCAAAGGAAGTGTCAGTACACTTCGTAATGCATGCAATACTGCTGTAAGTCTGTCATACATATCATGAGATATGCAGGTGTTTGATTCACAGTACTGGCATGTGTGGTTGCATGTGTGTCCATATATGTCACATATGGTGGGGAATACATCTCAATTGTTACTCACTCTCCTGTACATTGTTGTAGATATCTGTGCAGACTACAATGTAGAAAGCAGGACATAGGCAGGGGTGTGTATCTCACACATGTGAGGTATCTGTATGTGAATGATATAGGTGTATTCAATAGTGAATGCCACAGTGTGTGTATGAGTGTGTGTGTGTGTGTGTGTGTGTGTGTGTGTGTGTGTGTGTGTGTGTGTGTGTGTGTGTGTGTGTGTGTGTGTGTGATCCCTGGAGTGAGCATATATGTTACCATAGTGAACTGATAAGACCCCTCCCCCCATTCCAGGTGATGCAATCTACTATCCATGTTGATGTCCCCGATCTTAGGCCATACTGACTACCTGTACATGTGTACTCTCTGTGGCGTGTCATGTAGGAGCACACAACTGTATTGATGATTTGCACATAGGCAGGGGTCCTCACCTCAACACTAGCAACTGTGTGTGTAAGTGTGTGTTACTGTGTCGGTGAATCCATGAGTGTGTGGGTGTGTTACTGTGTTACTGAATACATGTGTGTCAATACCTGAGTGTGTGGGTGCAGTTGTGTGTTCGCATCCTGTCATGGAAACGTGTATTACTGCTTCCCAATGAGGCATCACACTTCCCACTGGCCTCTACCCTTGTCATCAGCTAGACTGCTCTCTTACCTCACCACTCCATGTAACTATACCTGTGATGTCACCCAGTATGGATGTCATGTCTGTAGCCACAGTAGCTTAATACACAGCTATCATGCTCTTGGATCAGTAGACGTGTTTGGAACGTGGGACATTCTAACTGTGATGTGGAAGCTACAAGGTGCATGCTGGTATTTTCATACATACCTGTGAATAGTCCACATTTACATATGGCACACTAACTGCAAACACTGACATCCACCGGCACATGCAATTAGACCTGAAGGAGGAAAGCAGAACATCATGACCAACATGCAGTTACTGTTGTTACACAAGACACATACTGTTAACAGTACAAAATGCATTGTAAACCTGTACTACATGGTACTTCTGCTGCCTGTCAACAGTACACAACAATTGTAATCTACACTTATCTTCCTAGTCTGTTCACCCTGTGCATCAGACCATATGAGCCTGTCCCTGCACTGATGGTGTGGATAACAGGGATGCATCATCATATGCACAGGGTGATAATGTTTGCCAGAGGGCTAGGCTGCACCATTGGATGACATTGTGTGTATGTGGGTTTGGGCCTTTGATCTAATTGGGCGTGTGTGGATGTTATGCATGTGTGTGTTGTGGTGCCCTACATATGTTTCCGGTGTGTGCATGTATGTATGCGCACAGTTCTGGCATGTGTCTGGCCTACACAGGGGTATTATTGACAGCTGAAGACTGTACAGGCCAGGCTTTACAGTTCACAGTGTCCAGCCACGTGACCTGTGCCTGCCAGGGGTTGCACGGGCACTACCAGGCAGAGGTGCAGATTGGGTACTGTCTGATATCACATGTCCACTGGAACTCTGTTCCTGTTGGGACCATCCAGGGCCACGTGCACATGGCCTGCTGTGTCATGGTGTGAACAGCACAGCTCCAGCTGCACTGCTGCTGCTACTGCCACTTTGGGAGCGGGCATGTGAGGTAGCTAGTTCATGTAGACCTGAAACAGGTGATGTAGCAGGCCTACATCCACATACCTGACGCCTCACTCCTACCAGATGTTCCAACACAGACAGCTCATGCTCTCATATTGTCATGCCACAGTTAAGGACTCCAACCATGTCACCCAATCGTCTATCCAAAGCTTCAGCAATCTGCTGTTGAGCATTTACCATTGCCTGGATGTTGTTGTTTAAAGAATGGACAGCAGCCCTCTGAAGCCTCTGATCATCGGTGTTGTGCTGTTCAGCACGTGCCTGTGCCTCCATTACAGCCTGAAATATGTGTCTGGTGACACCAGCTGCTGCGCTCTGTCTTGCAGGGGCATGTTGGCCAGAGGTCCTCCTATGAGCAGGATTGGCCACGTGCCTGTGTGGGGCATCAGCGGTCAGTTGGCTGACACCATGGTGTGCAGGCACACCTTCCATAGCCCACACACTTTCCTTTTCCAAGCTACCACATGCCAACTGTCCTTCCTTTATGGCTACTGGTGATGGGGTATGTGTAGGCATGGGAACTGTGTGTGGGAATGATGGGGATATAGGTGGAATGGCAACCATTGGCACAGATTCAGCCACTGACAACCCTGCCTGTGCCTCAATCATATGTTCATCATCACTGCTAGAGTCTGTGGGGACACTAACATCAGATGGACCGGAGGAGGGGAATGCACCTACATCACCAGTGAGGGGCAGACAAGAACTGTACATTACAATCTATACAATAGACACAGACACACACAGAGACACACTCTATGTCACCCAACATGCATGTGGTATGACAGAAGGCATACAACATGCATGTGATACAGCAGATGACATGCAGCTCAGACAATAATAGTGGTAGCTATCATACATCCCTGGGTTGCACACAACAGCATGCATGTGTCATAGCAGAAGGCATGCAAATTGCACAATCATAGTAGTAATTAGTATACATCCCTGTGTTACACCATGTAGACCAGCACAGGTTAACAGTACACCTGCCTGATGTGTGGCATATGACCTTGACAATCACATGTAGTATGACATGTGATCTATTTACATGTGCAATGACATGCATACATGTTTAACGCAATGGTGTCCCAATGCAGTGCTGTCTGTCCGCCCTACAGATATACTGCACATTTAGCTGATGTGCATGGCCAATGCGGGGAATCATGAGGGGTCTCTATTGCTATACAGTGTGAGTTACAGACACAGTTCATAGCCATGACTGTGTTCAAATATAATACATATATACTATGGAATGTGACCCACGTCACTGAGGTGTATACACACTAAACCATGATGTGGAATGTGTGACACAGGTCACTGAAGTGTATACTGATTACACCCCTGCACATCTGCAACCATATTGCTGCTGCCTGGCAACTATGGCCAGACATGGCAAACTCGTTGGTACACCATGTCCCACATGACATCTGTGTACCACACACACACACACACACACACACACACACACACACACACACACACACACACACACACACACACACACATGATAAGCAAGGATGACATTGATGGCCGACACCAGCAAGGGGAATTTACTGTATCTGTGGGCTGATGTGGTTGTCTGTGTATGTATGTGGATACTGTACAGGTGACTGCTGCCATGTCGTGACACACTCAAGATGTTCAACACATCTTATTTGGTGGACTGTCATGCCTACACAAAATGTGCATAGGCCTGTAGGATGTCTAGTGTTCCACATCTGCAATATAACCATTACACAAAGGCCATAGTTGGACCATGTGGAACCAATGTACGACAGGATGTACACACAAGCACATCACATCTACTTTGTGCGTTGCTTCTTGTCTCTGGCCATCCTCCATGGCCATGTGTGTACATGTGTTGGCCAAATGATTGTGACAGGCATCTATTTCACATGTCTGTGTTGTCCCATATGACAATATAGATGTCATATGCTCCATTGACGGCAGGGTTATGCAGACAAAGGGTAGTATGTTTGGTATGTGGAAATTGTTTTTCAGGATAGTTAGGCAGTTTTGCAGCCAGCCCACTAGATGTCATAGACATGTCAGATAGCACATCACATTGTGTGACATTCATAGCAGTGGTATGATCCACACCGGTGAATCCTGTGGGCTGGCCATACTCCAGCTCACTTTGTAGTACTGTTTGTATTCCCCACATATGTAGTTCTGATCTGTAGTACATGTCCCTACAGTTAACAGCACCTCCACCATTCTATGCACAGCTGTCCACACATCTGGCAATGACAGTTTGTGAGGTTTCATGTTGGTGTTTCACATAATTTGCAAGTATTGCACATGGGTAGCCATTGTGATGCATTGCAGGTCCGACCTGTATATTGTGACAAGACCATACATTACGTGCACATGTGGTAAATGGCCACATGGCAGATAGATATGTGCATTAACATGCCTGATAAATAATAACAGTCTCACCTGCAATGGGCCGCTGTTGCAGCGTAATGCCAGAGGTACCTAAATAGGAGTAACACAGCAGTATAATCATTATCCATGCCTGTATGATAGCTACAGGGTGCAATGTGCACATACGCCAGTACAATAGACTATACTATGGAGTGTGCACGTGTGCATACACAGAGTAGCATACTATAGTATGCGGCATGTGTGTATACATGCCTTGCATATGATGTTACATTACATATTGTACAGTGACACATGTAACAATATGGAATATAGTTTTTATAGGTGCAGTAGTGACTTACCAGGAAACTCCAGGCTCGGTGGTTGAGAGACACCCACCTCTACAATATCGGCTAAGGCTTGTGGATGTTGTTCTGCAGGTGTCCCCAGGTTAGCCAGTAGCTCCTCAGTACATGTGAGTGCGGGCTGGGTTGGTGGCCCACCACCTGTTGCACCTTGTTCCCTGGTGATTGCATTTGCATGCTGTTTCGCCCATCTAATGAGATCTGTACAGTGTCTGCACACCTGCTGGTATGTGCGGTTGTGGCCACCCACATCATTAACCCTCCTGCGAAGATTCTGCCGCAGCGCATCCCGCTGCTGTGCATCCTGTGGCACATGGCTGAACAGGACATCATGATTGTCATGTAGGTATGGGATGAGGGCCTCATCCTCCAAGCGGGTATAAGGTGGTAGCCTTGCATGCAGCATACCTGGAAGACAAACTGATGGAGACAGGTCACAGTAACTCACAGAGATGTACAGAGCTACAGCTGAACATACATGTGTATCACATTTGTTATGATTAAATAGTTGTCTTTGCAAATTTACATGACACTGACACCACTGACATATTTGTGTCACACACATTTGACACTCAATGGTGATTGGATATTATCACCATATATGTGTGTGTGTCTCCTGATTACATTGGTCATACTCCGTGTGGATGCTGTCTTGATGTGGGCATGTCTGTTTGCCTGTACTGGTGTTCTTACCTATCAGCACATGGCTGGATGTGTCCATATTAATGCAGTCGACCTTGATGCTGTGTATATGTCACATATAAAGACTTACACTGCCTTAACGGACATGACCTGTGACCTTGCAGACCTTCTCATGGAAGATTTTACATGTATGTGCCATATACATCTACATGGCACTGTACAGCAGTTCAACATCCTGCCATGTATCACCTGTGTTGCACATGTGATACACATGGGACATTAGCTAGCCAGATGGTATTTGCAGGGATGGATATCAACTATAGCATGCACAGTCAAAGTCAACTAGTAGGCTATATGCCCTGGGTCATGTATGAATCTAGGATGAAAGGTTACCTAGCTGTAGCCAACAGGTGGGTTTCTGGGGCCAGATGAAGCAGTGCCACATAAGTGATCCACAGCGTTGATGATACATTTACCATGCGGTCATCACACCATGTCTGAGAGGGGGGCAATGTGCAGCTTTGCTGGACAGGAATGCATAGTATGGCTGGAGTATGTAAAGTGTATGGGACAAAGATCTGTCCAGCATGTGGTGATCCTAGTACTAGGAAGGTGGATGTCCATGAAGTATGTGTTTGAGATCAGGATGTGTACGTGTAGCATGTCCAACATCACTGGTTAGGACATGGCTTTATTCAGGGTAGGCATCATGCTACATAGTGGAGATGGGGATTGGAAAGACTGGTGTAGGCCATCTGAACATGGCCAATACCCCTTAAAGGAAATTTGTGATCTGATATGGGTCACTTGAGTATTGAGTATGGCTGGACAATGATCTCTATATTCATGGATGGCATCCTGTAATAATTAGGGTTGCCACATACGACTACCTGACAGGTGTGGTGACGTAACTATCACAGGAAAGACAACTGCCCAGCTGCATACCTTACACACAGTGTCCATTATGTTGACAGCTGCCTAGGTGGTAGTTCATGGGTACAAGGTTATTAACATAGGGGTGACAATGCAATATGTAGCTGTCAGATTGTGCCCATATGTCACACACCTCACCCACAAAGCCCCTTCTGTATGTTGTCCACAACACTCTGAGTCAGCTATTGCTTCTAGGTCATAGTCATTTGCATACTTCAATAGGCAGATGCCTTCTGTTACTCTGTGTGGTATAGACTACAATGAGGGGGAGTACAATGAATTAACCCTGTCTTACTGTAGCTGGCACTGGTGTGATGTGCATGTATTATTCAGACACCTTCTGTAGTGCTGGTTTTGCCACCAGTCCCATTGCAAAACACTCCTGTGACATAGGAATGTACATCTAGTATACTGACTGTAGGTGGAACAGAGTATGGGTGATGATGTCCTATGACCTGGCAAGGTTATGATATGCATTGTGAAATCAACCTTACTGTCATCTACATCTGTACTGCTGACATCAAATAAGTTGATCAAGGTTCATGGCCTTTCAGACCAGACTCAGCAGGGTAGTAGTGCAGTACTTCCCATTATCAGTGGTGTCTCACCCTTTGTGGGTTGTGATACCTGTTGGTGTGCACCATTCAGTGTGTACACAGCCTGACATGAAGCTATGCTTTACATGATGTGTATGTGGAGAGCAACTTGTTTTGCCATATGTGTATGATACAACCTGGGATGTTTACAGGTCTGAGTGCAGCTTCTACCTGCATAGTTGTGGTTACAGGGGCTCTATAGTGTACATGGATATATGATTGTGTACCTGTTGGGGGGGGCAGTGTGTTTATGTTATCCAGGACCCTATCTGGATTGCTTATTCATGCTCAGCACTTGTTTAGAACTTTTAAACACTACGTAAGCTACTAATTACTATAGCACTCAATCTTCCTCATTACCTAGAGGTAAACAGGTTTTGTACGTACATTTCTCACTTGCTTAGAGTAAAACAGCTCTTGTACTCACTTTCCTCACTTATCTATGGGAAATAGTTTTATATTGAGGCATGTCCGAGGGTCAGCTCCCAGTGTTCTCTCCTGTCTATCTGATGAATCTGGACATCTTGAGGCAATGTAGAAATTGCCTAATGTACACAGACAAACCTCTCCGCCTACCACCCAACACTACTACCTATGAGATATGCACTTATCTAGCCAAACTGGAGGTAAAGCTCTCTCCAACCAAGACTGAACTTGACAGTCATATGGAAAAGGTAAACATTTGCACCACACCACACTCATCACATAGTCTCACCAAATATACACCACCATAAACCACACATAGTAACACAAAAACATTTGCAGAGGCTCTCAATAATAATCTGTCTAAGCAACAGAGACCTCCAAAGCGGAAACACAAGCAGCCTCCATCCCCCAACACAACCCCAATGGCACATAGCCCACAGACTCAGTGTGCCATTCAACCACAGCCAATAAGGCAAATCAGCGTACCCAACACACTAGTCATAGGTGACTCTATAGTCAGGCATACTGATGTCACAGTTACCAGGCTAAACAAGAAGAAGGTTACTGTCTGCTGCCTGTCAGGTACCAGGATCCGCCACATAACCCATGCACTCAGGTCACTCCACAACAAGTACAAATATGATTCTGTCATTGTCCATGTTGGTGTGAATGACCTGAGATGTATCTCCCTGGACTACATGAAAAGAGACATGGAAGAGCTCTCCGATCTTGTAGCCTAGGCAGGTATGACCCTTGCCCTGAGTAGCATTCTGCCATCACCCAGAATGATACCACAGTATGAGGACAAAATGATTGACTTCAACAATTGGCTAAGCTTCTGGTGTCATTCTAAGGGGATGCAGTATCTGTCTGCTTGGGATGACATGGTCGACAGACCACGATGCTTTGCCACAGATGGCCTGCACCTATCTCCCCTGGAATTCTGGATACTGGATAAGGCTCTTGCTGCCCATATAGTGCCTTCTTTAGGCAAGGTTCAAATAACATATTCACCACCATAACAGGAACAGGCAAGCACAAACTGAGGGTAATGCTACTCAATGCTGGAAGTCTAAATCTCAAAATGCACTCACTTGAGGCACTCCTTGTAATGGAGAACATCGATATCTGTGCAGTGACTGAGACCTGGTTCAAGGCTCCAGAGAGGACCCCTGCACTACCAGGCTGTAACTCATACCACACTTTTCGGCCATGTAACCTGGACCGGAACACCCAAGGTGGAGGTGTGTCCATATTCATTAAGGATATCCACCCCTCCAGGCTAGTTGCTTAGCATAATGCATCCGAGGTTATCCAAGTGCAACTACCTCTGGACTAAACTGCAATCCAAATTGTAGCTTGCTACAGATCCCCCACCATGCCCCAAGATTCCCACTCCTCTTTTCTTGATGTGCTAGAAATTATTAGGGTTCAACCAAACACCCTACTAATGGGCGACTTCACCTATCCCACCATTAACTGGGAAAACTATTCGTGTACCAACTCATTAGCTCAACGCTTTCTGGAATTCATAAACTCCAATGCTCTGAATCAACTTATCCACACACCCACCAGGGGCAACAATATCCTAGACCTAGGTATTACCAACATGAGTGACCGGTGTTCCACATCTGAAGTCAACTCCTCATTGGTCCGATCCGACCATAAGCTAAACACCCTTGATATTCACATCCCGCCCCCACCCCTCATTAAGGAAACCACAGTATAATATTTCTACAAAGCCAACTTCATGCTTCTTAAGACAGAAGTGGTGAACTTCATGATACCCATGCAGATGGACAATACAGTTACAACTGCTGAATCCTACACAAATGCACTCTATAAGCACTTACACGAGTGCATGGATTGTGCTTTTCCAAACAGAACCAAGACGCTATCCTCCAAAATAAGGAAGCCAATCTGGTGGTCCCCTGCCATAAACAAATTGTACAACAGAAGGAAGAAACTGTTGCAAAAGAGAGTACAATCCCATGAGTGGAGGAGCTCCCTGGTCAGCCTCAGAAAGAAGCTGAGATCCCTTATAAGATCCTTCAAAGCTAGCTACAAAAACAAAACCACCACTAATTCCAAGGACAACTACAAAGCATTCTATAGCTATGTCAAATATCTTGATGTCAACACCCAGATCTGCTCTGAGTTACAGCACAAAGGCACGAACATTACAGAACCAACTGATATTGACAACATCCAGGCAGATAGGTTCAGTGCTACCTTTTCCACCTCTCATCCCCTAAATGGCCCATATATATACAGGAAGAATGCAGAGACCCTGTAATCACAACTACGCAGGTAAAAGCTGCACTCTCTAAAGCCAATATCACAGCATCCATAGGACCGGACAACATCCCAGGCTGCATTTTACATGAACGTCAGAACGAACTGGCTGCCCACTTATGCACCATGTTCAATAATAGCCTCGCATCAGGCTTTGTGCCCCCTGAATGGTGCACAGCAACAGTTATCCCACTCCACAAAGTTGGTGCCACAATGGACCATGGGACCTATTGCTCTATAAGCCTGACTAGCCTGGTCTGCAAGGCTATGGAGCACATCATCATGGATCTCAGTCACAGAGATATTGGGTACCTCCAAACCTTTGACCCCTCCCAGTTTGGCTTTGTTAAGGGCAGACCATGCCTCCTAAACCTGGTGGACTTCTTTGAGACAGTTACCAAGGCATTAGACGAGGGTAAGGAGGCCCACACAGCCTACCTTGATCTCTCAAAGGCTTTCACTACCATTCCCCATTCTGGTATTACCGACATACCCATCCACCTGAACATTAACCTCTACGTCATGAGATGGTTTGCGAAGTGGCTCACGGACAGAACCTACACAGTGGGAGTTGCATACCCTAGTTCCGACTGTAAACCAGTTACAAGTGGCATCCCCCAGGGCTCAGTCCTAGGACCCCTTATGTTCGGTATACACGTCTCTGAGGTACAGGCAAGCACAGTAGGACTTTGGCTGAAAAGGTTTGCAGACAACTGCAAACTAGGGGCCATAATTGTTTCCCCAGCTGATACAGGCACCTTCCAGAAGGGTCGCACTGAGATGGATACCTGGTGTCAATATCATGGCCTCAAGCTGAATGCCAAAAAGTGCATAGTCATCTCCTTTGGATAAAAAGAATTATCTGCGGACTACCACATAGGTGCTAGTCCCCTACATACAGAAAAGGTAATCAGGGATCTGGGAACCCAAGTAGATAGCAATCTCTCCTTGGATAACCATAATGCCAAGGTGGTTAGAATATCCTTCTACGTGGCCCACCTAATCTCAAATGGGTTCACATCCAGAACAAAGGAGGCAATTGTGCCTCTCTACTCATGACTTATTAGACCCATTAAAGGATACAACACCCCATTTGGGATGTACCTTACAAGACAACTGCAACAGCTTGAAAGACCACAACAGTACCACACCAAGAGGATTACTGACCTCATACAGATGACCTATGCAGCCCAACTAAAGAAACTCCAGCTGTACTCGGTTGCATACCACGTACTCACAGGTGATCTCTGCTTGACATACAAGGCCCATGTCCAAACTAGTATTGCTGGATATGCTTGACCTAAACAAAAGCCCCTGAGAGTCACATGCTCTAGGAATATACATCTAACCACAACGATAACTAGGGCATGCTGGAGGGATAGATTCCTGGCCCGGAGACTCCCCATGCTTTGGAACATGATTCCAATGTACATCAGGCAGTGCCCCTCACTAGCACTCTTCAAGAGAAACCTTGACAGGTGGATGGGAGACAAACATGTACCCCGGGGATCACTGCAGTGGCTCTGCTGGACAGAGGCACAGGGAACTAATGGCTCTGCTGTTCAGAAGCACAGGGAACTAACCTAAGGGGGTGGCAAAAGCCAACACACTCTAGCTAGGCTTATAAATACCCTTGGGCAGACAGCCTAGTACCTACCTTTGAACATATTACATGTCTTATGTGCATGGATAGTTAACTAGCTCTTCCATTTTACTTTGCTATCATGCTTCTAAACTGTCGGGTGACTGCAAGTCATATGTATCCTGTTATTGTGTATTGTAAATGCCAATAGACATAACTAATGTTTGCCTAACATAACAGTAATGCTATGTAAAATGTAACACATATCTGTCTACAATACTGTACATTACACAGTTATTGGCACAATATCCCACAATGCAAATCATAATTGCACAGTAGGCCCACCTTCGACATGTTATTCTCAGTAATACACCCATACATATGACTACTGTTACAATATATCAACATATACTATCCCCTGTTATAGCACGTACTTGTTGGTCCAACCCTGCCACTGACAGCGGCTGGAGAGGAATTGTTGGGTTCAAAGCCCTTATATAGCATCCCTTGTGGTGTATGCGGCATTTGCCTTGTGACCTACAGCAGTGCACACAAATACTACAGGCATTACTATGCTCAATAATACATCACTACAAGATAACTATTTCCACTATATGCATTGCGTACACTTTAATTATTACAGAACAGGTACTACGTACACAGACATACTGAGTGTTCTACATACCTTATTAGTAACCCGAGGTGTCGTTGACTGTTATTTCAATTCTTTTCAGTTTGTGTTTCAGTCTTCTTTGTAATGTTCTGCTGGTATATACAGCTGGTTTGAATTTGTGACAAGCCATCCTTTTATAGTTAAATATCAGTAACATGTACAATCCTGACCACCAATTGTTGTTCCAAAGTAGTCAATTAGATGCACATCAGCTGTGCAGCTACTCCATTAGCCAATACCATGGCAACAGTGGTGTATAATTGAGTACTCCACTTGGGCGTTGTCCCTTTGCCTTACTTTCGAGGAAGATGGCCTGGATGTGTTGTTTGTGATGTATTTCAACAGCTATATGGAGACAGACAGAGATATATTAGCTTCGTGACTCCCGTGGATTGTGTGTAATGGAAGATGTTGTTCTACATGTGAGTACAGCTGTTATATTTCAGAACATTGCTACTTATGCAGGGTTTGTTTGTACCTGATACTTCTGCAGATGTTTCAGTCTGGCAAGGATGTTTGGGCAGCTCAAGGCTGTATGGCTATGCATGAAATGTTAGGTGGTTTACAGTGTGCTCACCAGACATCTTTGGTTTGGTGTACATGTGTATCATACTGTGCTGTTAATCAGTAATTGGTAAGACTTCCTGGTGTGCACACAACCCTCTGAAATGGGATTAGTGCAAACATACCCTGTAACATCAGCAGCTGTTCCATTGTATAACAGCAACTATTTCACATAGGGCCATGTTAGTGTGTCTCTGACAAGGTATGTTAATGCTTCTGCAGATGTCGTACAGTGAATGAATGATTTGTGATGTTATTACAGTTTGTATTGTAATTGGTTTGGTTGTGGGGGAGATGTTGGTTGGTGTACATAGCAGATGCAGGTGTGTAGGAACTGCTTTTATACATAATCAATATGTGTGTGAAGGTTTCTTCCCTATTTGAACACCTATCCTTTAGTGGACTAATACTATGGTAATTGCAGGCTGATTCATTAAGGCACTGTTAATTGGTTCCTGTATAGCATGCAGGTGATGTCAGTCCTTGAATCCTTTCGGCAATACATCGGAATGTAATAAAGTGTTGCTACATGAAAGCTGTTTGTGTATTTCTGTCATAGGAATTTGCAGTCATTGGAGTTGTGTTGGTGACTGGCCCTCTTTGGCTAGGGTTGCCACCTTTTTAAATGGCCATAGTGGGACATTTTCGGAACACACATCAGATTTTACAGGCCGACACAAACCCACGGTCAGTACAAAGGATAGAACTTTCCTTTTTTGCCCAAATATAAGCTTATTCTTGTAGCAGTTTAGCTGCCTATCCTGTTTCTTGTAACATGTAGGTATTTTAGATACAGAAATAACTATTTTATGCAACTATTACATTACATATGGGACATAATTATGTCCTACAATCTCAGGACATTTGCCATTTATAATATTTTGGGTCAGGACACAACCGCCCAAAGAGGGATTGTCCCTCGCAAAGTGGGACAGGTGGTAACCCTATCTTTGGCTCATGTCCATAGCACATATTTGTAATAGTGTATAGGCATATACTCTTCATATCCTTTGTTCATAAAGTTTGGTCGTGGCGGAATGTGTGATTGCTATGATCCATGTTATACTCATATATGAACACTTCAACCACTGTATACAGGATACCTACGGAATCCCGAATGCACACAATTCCGACGCCCACAGTACCGGGCCCAGACTCCCATAACCCACATTACTGACAGCAACAGTAAAACTCGTGAAAGTAACACAAACACGAAACACAAGCACGCACACACAGACACACTGGTACCCACCACATCCAAACAAACCATCCTACACTATGTATGAGCAGGTGGGCAAGCCCCCCCTACACTCCCCATGTGGGTGGCTGCACCCCCCACCCCCCCCACTTTAATATTCTACCTCCACGATCACACAAACAGATGCACAAAGCAAACCCACACATTACAGTCCCCCAGGAACACACACCACATTCAGAACACACACGTACACACACTACAGCCCTCAGAAACACACTTACACACAGCAACCTACCTGAACCGCAATACCAGAAGCACTAACTAAATGTCCCTTAACATCGAGATTTTAAACCTCGTGCTTCTGGCGTTTCGGTACTGTTGTCTTTCGGTCTTTAAGCCTCGTGATTACGCACGTCGGTATGTCAAGCATTCGGAATTTGGTAGGTATCCCATTTATATGTACTTCCATGGTTGTGTAGATGTTGTTAACCTATCTATATATCTACATATATATGTATATCCCCATATATCGACATATATCTCTCTCCCTCCCTCTCTCTCTCTCTATATATATATATATATATATATATATATATATATATGTTGATTTTATATATATATATATATATATATATATATATATATATATATATATATATATATATATATATATATATATATATATATATATATACATATATATATATATATACATATATATAGCATACACCCCCAACATCAAAAAAGGTCCGTAGTAAAGGGTCAACTGGTTAGGGCCGCAAGAATGTGTACTACTGCCACTGACTTTGAGGAGGAGTGTAGATTGTTATTGCAAATGTTCACAAACAGAGGATACCCTGTAGACATGTTGAGCAACCTATTTGAGGAAGTTCAAAATAAAAGGACAAATGGCCATTTTAAAGCCATTTTAGACAACAGCAATCAGGGGATGAGTACTGATGATAGGGTACCTGTTGGAGGTGAAAGTAACCTAAGGGTCGATTATAGGTACGCCTTCATTACTACGTTTAGTTCAGATGGTGAAAACATTAGACAGATTTTGCAAAAGAATTAGAATATTTTCCAAATAGACAAAGAATTTATTAAATTTGGACCTGCACCAAATGTAGTTTACAGGAGGGAGATTAAGTTGAAAAACCTCTTGGAACTGCCACCCTCAAAGATGATACGTATTCCAGGTATGTACAAATGCGAAGCCTGCTCTTATTGCAGGTTTATGCAAACAGGTAACTGATTTAACATCCTGGATGAAAAATTTGCTTGTAAGGGCAGATTTAATTGCAATTCCACTATGGTTATTTACCTCGCTTCCTGCCAGTCTTGTATGGGCTTTTACATCAGCAAGACTGAGCTTAAACTAAGGGAAAGAGTGTATGAGCATATTTACTACATTAGGAAAGCCAAAACAGACAACGCTCTTGCAAAACATGTGGTAGAAAACCCTAGTCATTCTTTCACATTCAGGGTGATTGACCAAATTGAAATTGACATCAGGGGGGGTCCATTAGGCTTAAAATGTGAGGTGAAGGAGCTGATTTGGCAGCTTAGAACTAGGGCCTATGTGACACCAGGGTTGAACGACGTATGCTGTTTGGCATGTGTCTTGAAACTGAGGAGTTTAAAACGTTAACACAAGGCTAATACTCAGGTGACTAGACATATAATTTGGGGCACTCTTTGTGTTTGTTATATACACACAAATCCACCCCCCCCTACACAAGTACATGCATTTATGACATTCAACTGAAATTTATTCAGGTTGATTAGTGACATGTAACAATTTTTATGTACACAATAAGAAATATTGTTTTTTGGATGTTTTAGCTGGCTTTTTCATGTATATTTATGTATTCTTTGTATATGTACATATGAATTTGAGCATTACATCAATAGGAAAATGTATACACATTTTTTACACAATTGTTTATACAATTGTTAGGTACATGTGTTACAGAAATGAGAATTATATCAGGTGACATGGTGTCATGTGAGGTGACTGAACATGTGACTATGAATCTGGTTTTAAATATGGCTACCATTTTTTTAACTAGTGCCTGATGAAGTTGAGTGTAAGAATACTTGACGAAAGCGCTAACCATAAAAGTTTAAGAATTACTGTTGCCTGCCTATTTTTTGTTGTTTTTTATATAGCATACACCTTTCATTGGGTACATGGTGGTTTGTCTATTTCCACACATTCCTCCCTTTTGTGTTTTAACCTGTCAGAATACACAATTGCTGTTGGTACATCTCAGGTAGCTTAGTGGTAGGTTATTGTGAAGATTGAGTACATGGTTGCGTGTTTTAATCCTGGCAGTTGTCATTTTACCTCTCAGAGCAGGCACTGGTAGTGCAAGGGTGATTAACGCACATTTCAGCAGTTGTGTGTTCCAAATGTTTATTATTCTGTGGAATACTACCTATATATGCAAGCTGTGGTTTAAGGTATACTATGTAACATGTAAATCATCTCAGACTTTATTGGGATTTGAACCAGGACTGCACAGATATTATGCAAATGCTGTAGCAATTACACTATTGACATTAACGTTCCTTCTGTCTATTTCCTATGTCCATGAATCCTATGTGTAAGCTTGGCTACACAACAGGCGGAGCCACCCACACCCAGTGAGCTTCTCGAAATACCGGCATAACACATGAATTGAGAGATACATTAACATCCTAACTACATTTGGCATAGCCCCTCACTGACACACTTCAGGGGAAACCTCGATGTGTGACTGGCCAACAGTATATACACCCCTGGGATCATGTGTCCCAGAAACATACAGCCAGGGTGTGGAGGAGCCACTTCAGTTTTATAGCTGCAAGACCTGTTGTGGAAATTGAATGCTGTTGGGTTGTCATGTTAACATGCCCTTTTGAGATCACTATGTGCCCCTATCATCCTACAGCACCCCAGTCTTCAACAACTTCCAGCAACTCTGCCTGGAATCACTTCATTGGCTATGCTTGACAGAGGCTCAGTTACTTCATCAATGGTGCAGGTAAAGCCACCATACTGTAGTTATGCTTCTAAATGCCCTTGGGCAGATAGCCTACTACCTGTCTGTGAACCTCTACAGTGCAGGCCATCTCCAACATCATATGTGATTATACAGAGTTTTCTGATCACAATATACAGTGTAACATCACCATGTAGTCAGACAACAGTTGAGTACAGCAATAGCATGCAGACTAATGATACATAATCACTCCAAAAGCCTATCTTGGAAGCTAGTGGACATGTATAGGTTTCAGGCTTTGTATTGCTTACCAGTAGGTTACCTACAGGAAAGATGGGACACAAGCACAGATGGGATACATGCCTGCAACAATGCCATACCAACTTGCATGTGTCAGCCTAAGACTTTGGAATGCTGGGCAAGGCTATTGGTGCCCCCATGGTGCCGTTTTTAGGCAGGTCTCAGAGGTGAATCTCACCTCCATGAACTGCACAATAGCGGAACCAATGAGGGTTAGGCTACTCAACACCAGGGGTGGTACTCACAACATGCACTCACTCACAGCACCGCTCAGTATGGACAACATCTACATCTGTTCTGTGACTGGGACCTGTATAAGGCTCCTGAGAGCACACCAGCACTACCATACTACAACCCATAACACACATTTCAGCCACTGAACATGGACTGGCACAGACATGGAGGGGGTGTATCCATATTCATCGGGGATACCTACACCTCCAAGTTAGTTGGACAGCATGATACTTCTGTGATCATCCATGTGGAGCTAACATCAGCCACGACTGCAATGCAAATTGTGAGATGATACAGATAACCCTCCATGACCCAGGAGCACCACTACAACTATCTGGAGACAGTGGTAAACATGACAGTCCAACCAGACACCCTGTTATTAGCCAATGTCGGCTACCCTACACTTAACTGGATAACCTACTCGAGTATTCACTTCCAGGCCCAGCACTTACTGGGATATATCACCTCATATGGCCTGTATCAGTTGGTAGACGGACTAATGAGAGATGAAAACATACTAGAAGTGGTAATCACTGACATGTGCAACAGGTGCAGTACAGCAGAGGTAAACCGGTCACTGTTTAGAGATGACCATGAACTATTCACTGATGATTTCCACTCACAACCATCTATCCCACCCAAGGAACACACAGTGAATACCTTCCCTACAGCTAAATTCACAGTACTAATGACAGAATTGGGAGGGGTCACAGCCCCCACGCTCAGGGATGACACTGCTCAAGATACAGACAGAATTACGAATACACTCTATAAGCACCTACAAAGATGTATGGGTCGTGCCATCAATGGTAAACCAGGACTCGCTACTCCTACACAAAGACACCAGTCTGCTGAACCCTTGCATTATACAGGCTATACAACAGAAGTAGGACAGTAGTCCAGAACAAAAGCAAATCCCAAGACATGCAGATGTCCGTGACCAGTATTAGCAAGATACTTATGTTACTCATGTAATCATCCAAGGCTGACATCCACAGGTAAATAGGCATGGATTTGGAATATGACCACAAAGGCTTCTTTGTCTAAGTCAAGGATGTAAGCAGTAACACACAGATGTGCACTGTGCTGGTGCAATATTGCACTGAATATACTGACCCTACTGATATCACCAACGCACTTGATGATACATTTGGAGCAAGCTTCACCCTCTACTGGGCCCACAACAATACCCAAAATGTACAATATCCCAGACATCTGAGACATACAGATGGTAATGGCCCTTTCAAATGGCATGACAGAGCATCAGTGGAGGCAGATGTTGTCCCAGACTGCATCCTGCAGACACTACAAGACAAACTGACCTCCCCGCCTAATATAGCAATTCAAAATCAGCCTCTACATAGGCTACATGGCCATTCACTGGCACATGGCAACAGCTATTCCACTCCACCAAGGTGGTGACACAACTGACCATGGTAACTACCACCCCATAAGCCTGAGTAGCCTGATCTGCATGGCTATGGAGCGCATCCTCATGGCACTCATTAACATAGACAATGGTAACCTCCAGACACTTGACCCAACCCAGGTCAGCTTGATTGAGTGCAGATCATGCCTACTAACCAGTTTGACATCTTACAGTCACCTAGATTTTAGGTGTGAGGTGTGGTAGTTCACATATACTACCTGGACCTCTCCAAGGGTTTTGACACCATTCTCCACTCAAGTATTATTTCTACACTCACCAGCCAGTACATACACCCATACATCACAGGTTGGTTTGCCAACAGGCTTACACACACAACTCACAGGGTAAGCCTAGCAGCCTCCAGGTCCAACTCTTGACCAGTCACAACTGATGTCCCACAGGACTTAGTCCTGGGACCCCTACTGTTTGCCATATACTTTTCAGAGGTACGGGCTAACACAGGTGGGCTACAGCAGGCCATGTTTGGCAATTACTGCAGACTGGGAGTCATAACTGACAGTCCAGCTGTCACAGATGTCCTTCAAGGGGCCTCACATAGACCAACACAGGGTGTCAGAGTGATGGCCTCCAGTTAAAGGCCACATACTGCATGGTCATTCCATTTTGGGAAACTACAAACACACATATTAACGCATGAGCGGCAGACACTATAATTCAGACAATGTAATGGGTTTGTGGGGACTACATTACATAGTGATCTCTCCTTTGAGAGTCATATCTGCGAAGTAGTTAGGACATCCAACTATGTAGGCCATCTGATTACTTAAGAGTTCGCATCTAAACAGACTTAGGTTATTGTGCCCCTTTACTCATCAGTTATCAATCCCATCATCAAGTATGATAACCCATTTTGGATGTACCTCAGAAGACACATCCGACAGCTGGAAGGGCCATGAATGTACCTCACAAAGAGGGATAATGCCCTCAGACATGTCCTATGCTGCCAGACTGCATAAACTCTTGCATTACTCAGTGGCATCTCATTTACTCAAAGATGATATTTGCTGGCCAACAAAGCCATGTCCAAGTCAGGCTTAATGGATATGCTTCACCTATGGGAATCCATGTCACAGTGAGCCACACACTGTAATGAGCTACACCTTGCCACAACCATAACTGGACGATGCTGGAGTGAGAGATTCCTGTCATGGGTACTCCCCATGATTTGGAATTACATTCCTGATTACATTATACAGAGCCCCTCACTTACACTCCAGGGAATCCTTGCAGAGTGGGTGGGGAACAGTGGATACACCCCAGGGAACCCGCAATTGGCTCTACTCCACAGAGGGACAGTTAGTTAATCAATGGGGTGGCGACAGCAGACACATTTTGGCTATGCTTATGAATGGCCTTGGGCAGTTAGGCATCTACCTACCTATGTACCTATGAACTTATACATACAGTATAGACACATGCTGATAGCTTAATTTACTGTTTAGGTATTGACTTACCTTGTGCCAATGGCAGTTGTGTGCACAATAGTTGAGGGCTGCCTATGTAGGATGCACACAGTAGACCACCTATACATGACAATTTACAGGTGGTCATGTGTGTGTGTGTGTGTGTGTGTGTGTGTGTGTGTGTGTGTGTGTGTGTGTGTGTGTGTGTGTGCCATCCATGTTTGCTGTATGTGCAGGTGGAGACGGGTGTCAGTCCGTAGGTGCCTATACTGTCAGTGTGTGTGCTATACGTTCCCTCTTTGCCAAGGCATGGGCATACTGGGCAAGCCTCCGTCTGCCTACTGGGGCTGGCACAGGGTGTTTGTGGTCTGAGACCATCTGTGCCTGTGGGGTCCTTGGCAATGGTGGTGGGCTGTGAGGGCCTTCACCATTCTATCCCTGCTGCAGCTGTTTCTGCAGGATCATATTGTGTAGCATGGCACATACTATGAAGATGTGGGCACACATGCCTGGAGAGTACTGCAAGATATGTCCAAGCAATGGAACCATGATTTTTGCATCCCAAACACACTCTATGATGATTCTGGTTTCTGCGTGTGCCTCATTATGGCATTCTTGCATGGGTGTGTGTGCATTTCTGATGGGAGTCATCATCCACAGTTCCAGTGCATAGCCAGCATCCCCCACCAGGTGGGCATATGGGATGCCCCCCCTGGCAAATACCTGATGCAGCTGTGAGGCATGTCAGATGTGGGAGCTGTGATAGCTTCCAGGGCTGCCAGCACACACATCCATGATAATGCCCTGGGCATTGCACATGACCTGGCAGTTGATGGAGGGGTATCCCTTGCAGTTTATGTAGCGCCTACCCTGTTCACTGGGTGGTGTCTTGATGTGTATGTGCATGCAGTCTATTGCACCCAGTACCTCCGGGTAGTCTGCCACATGGTGGAAGAGATGCATATTGCTGGCCAACTCCTCCTGCATTCGGGGGAAGTATATGTGCTCATTGGCATGTGGTAACATGGCATCCAGGAACTGGTGGAGTACCATGGATGCTGATGCCTGTGAAATCCCCATGATATCTCCAGTTGGCCTTTGAAAGGTACCTGTGGCTAGTATTCTCAAGCTTAAACATACCTTCGTGTCCACTGGAATGGGTTCCCCTCTGTTATTTCTGGCTCTAAGGCATGGCCGGCACAGCTCAACAAGTTTCTGTATGGTGTCCCTGTCCACCCTGTAACACTGTACTATCTCCAGATCATGTAGCCCCTGGCAGGTTACCCTGGGTCTGAACACTCTTCTTCTCCTCCTCCGGTGCCTGAGATGGTTGTCAGCATCATCCTCCACACCACCGTGAGTCTCCAACACATGCTGGTGAATCAAAGCTATGGCAGCCCCTAACATGTACATATTAAAAGTCCGTCTGTATACACCAATGGTGCAGAGTGTCTGGGAATAAACAACTGCGTGTGAGGTGCTTTCACACTTTATACTATTGTGTAATGGATGCTGCAGGTGTAATTGGGGTGTATGTGCAATTCCAGCTGCAGGGTATCTTAATTATGGGTTTTACAGCAGGTACTGCTATGGTGGGGCCTTTGGTGTTGACTTATGCTTGGCTGCCATGGTTCATTTATTGCCCTTTACTTCACTTTTCAACCCAATTCCCCTCCCATTGTCAGGCATGCATCCAGCTGCCTGCTTTCTTGTTTTGTACTTTCCCAACCCAGCATTGTGTAGCAAAATGTGTTATGTAACTGATCTAATGCAAGTTTGCTTTGTTCTGCTGTGACAGTTCTCTTTTCCTTGCAGTACGGCACCTCCACTTTCTTGTTCTACAGGTAGCTGCTAGCAGCCTTGTTAGCTGTTGTCAATGGCCGACTGTGAGTTCCTAGGTGTTAATTACTCATTTGTACTCCAATTACCATGCTGCAGTATTTCCTTATTGTCTTCCCATATCCTTCCTGTTTCAGCTGTGGTGCGCGCTGCGCACAGCCGTTTACTGGGTTTTGAGTGTGTTTTCATCCACATTTTCATGCACTTTTGGTTACCTTGTGTGCTCTCAGCTAAGCAAAGCTATGGCTACTTCCACACCCCTATCCTGTGGCTTTGCTTAGCAACAGGCAACCCAAATTAGCAATGCTCCAATGTGCTTACAGCTAAGGTGGCACACCCCTCTCTTGATGTCATATTTATCTCCAGGCCACACCTCGGTGTTGTACCACTATGCTGTGAGGTACATCCTTACGCCAACGGGGATTTTGCGATTCATTATTACTTGTATCATTTGTATGGCATTGACTACTAATTCCTAGTTACCGCACAGAACACTGTCACAGACCCTTAGCAACCCTTGCACCATGGTTGTGGAGTAGAATGCATGCCATTGACTATTATGGGGAATTCATGAAATGTGTTACATTGCAGTTTTATTACATATCAATATAGTTTCATTGTGATCCCATTTGTGCACCGATGCACTGCGATTTTACTTTGCGTTAGTGTGGCCATGACATTAAATGTTCTTTTTTTATGTGTTGTGCATGTTTCTTTAATGCCAATGGCTATATATTTAGCCATTGGCATATATTAACATTATAATACATGAGTTTGGTCCACTGTCATGGCTCCGATTTTATGTTTGAGAAAATGTAAACCTTTTTTTGGTTTACATTTCTGCATGCTTACGCTATGCCTGCATCACTTCATAATATATGCCTTAATTTGCATGCTACACTGCTGCGCATGGGATAATTAGCATACATGCGCCGGGAGCTGCGCAGCAGTGGCATACGCTGGTAGTGCACATGGAAACAGCTCATACCTGAATTGCTCTGGCCATATTTGACATTAGATCGCCGACGCTACGCCTGCGCCTGGCGCAAGCTTCATGAATCCCGGGGCTTTACTCTCACAGTTATTATACTCTTTAGATTGTATCAGTTTAACACGACATGAGATATATATATATATATATATATATATATATATATATATATATATATATATATATATATATATATATATATATGTATACAACTAGAATTATTAATGTAGGGTCATTGCACACACCTACCACACTTAAATGTGCCAAATTTCTTAGTAGATGAAACTCAACCACACTTGTTTTTATATTCTAAAATGGTCTTAATACTCAAACATTTTTGTAGGTAAATTGAATAGGGCCATTGAATAAACTGTGTACATCAGTGAATTTTCTAAAAAGTTCCCAATACATGTAGATAATCCTAGTAGCATTAGGAGTGTCTGTATTATAATTGGTAAGAAAGGCTCTGGAATGGTTAAAACTATTACCTCCTTGAAGTCCATTCATATTATTCATATTTTTAAAATACAATTCTACACCCTTTTCCCCCAATAAAGGGAAATAGTTTATAACTCTATCCTTATTGACTTCCCCGATAACTTCAGTCAATAAAACAATATGGTATTTCCTTTCTAGGAACATATTTTTTATTAAATCACATTCTTTTAAAAAATCACTCTCTTTTGAAGTCATCCTGGAATCCCTAATGAAGTGTCCCTTCACAATGCTCTGTTTTTGTTTGTAAGAGGGAGCACTAGTGTAGTGTAAATAGGAAATAGAGAAGGTTGATTTTCTATATATTGTTGATTTAAACCTTCTTTCACCATCTACAATATGTAAAGTAACATCCAAATAATTTATCTTAAATTTGTCAAAATTATGCGTGAACTGTAAAAAGTCTGTAGTTTGCCCTATATAATCAACAAATTCACTCAATTTTTGTTCTGTACTGGTCCAAAATATACACATGTCTAAGAATCTTTTATAATAGTTCCAACAACCCACATATGGAGAATTCCACACAAACTTCTTTTCCCACATTTGTAAAATAATATTGGTAGAGCTAGGAACCCAACTTGCGCCCATCACCACCCCACTAGTTTGTTTGTAGAATTCACCAGCAAATGCAATAAAATTATTGTATAAGACTATTTCCATGAGTTCTAAAAGAACTAAATTCTTTAAAACTAAAAATACTACTGTTCTCCACAACCTCTTCAAACCAATTTAAACCCACAGTATGTGGGATAACAGTGAAGAGATCCCTAACATCTATTGTAACAAAAATCATATTTTCTATATATAAACTATTGTCCACCTCCCATAGGAAATCCTAGGAGTCTTTCAAAAATAGCACCTGATACCTCTTACCTCTTTAATTTTTTAACAATGTATAATGCTAGAGTGTGAGTTTTGGATCCATTTGCTGCCACAATCGGTCTCATAGGGGGATCCAAAATATCTTTGTGCACCTTGGGAATTCCAAAGAAGAATATTATTATGGGTTTATCTGTTTTCAAAAAGTTGTATGCTTCCAAATCAATTAAATCCTCCAAAAACATATCATATAACCGGGCATCAATTTTGCTATAAGCAATATTTATTTCATTTAAAGAAACCCTACTATATTTCCGTGAATCACTCAAAATATCCATCATTTTTGCAATATATATTATATTACCCATCATAACCATCCCTCCTCCTTTATCTGGGCCCATCACTCTTAGATTTTCACTATTTTTAATATCCTTTAATAAGTTCATTTCTTCTTTGGACAAATTAAATAAACATTGCTCTTAGCCAGGTCTTTCCTTAAGTCCTTCTCCAGTATAAATTCAAACTTTTTTAGTTGGAGGTGAAGTGGTGGATTATATGTACTCTTCCTTCTAAACTCAGAATTTATATTAAATTCTGTAGCATTCTTAGATAATAAATACTCTAAATTATTTTTATTTGTGAATAATTTCAAATCCAATATCAAATTATTAATATTACCTTTCTGACTGGGCACATATTTTAACCCCTACATAAATAGGTTAAAATATCTTTTGTCTATAACCATTTGACTATAGTTATAAATACAATAGTTTTTATAAAATTATGGACAGCTATCACCTTCTGTTATAACGTCCTCACTACTGTTTTCAGAAGTCATAATAAGATCCCAGATTCGGTTTCCTCCAGACCATCCATTAATTATACCTGTATTGGTGGTAATTGTTTGATCGGTTCTTTATGCTTTCTGAATGCCTCAAAGGAGGGTATTCTAAGGGGTCACTCAATCTTGAAGGGCTAACACCTCTAGAATTAACATTCTCTTGGTCAAATCTTTCATTAACACTAACTTCTTCTATATATCTATTAGAAGTCTCCACATGTTTATTCGCCCTTCCCTGTTGTTGATATCTGATACCTGTAGACTTTAGTTTAGGGTAGCTTCTGCCTGCTTTATATTCCTTAACATCCCTTTCAAATTTTCTACTTTTTCTTCTAATTAAAAAATAAATTTCACCATCAATTTTGTTTTTAATATCACAATATTTTTGTCTCTTTTCTTCTATCGTGTGCATCAAATCTGTAGTAATAAGGCTATCTACTTTAACTATTTCCTCGAAAATCCCCTCCATATCTTTTTGATTGTATTTAATTATCACCTCCATAATAGAGAATCCACATTGGTCAAAAATCTTAATTAAATCAGAGTGGAACACAGTACCCTCCATTGCATGATTAGGAAATGTATATACCCTTAAACATTTGGGTACCATTCTAGCTTGTAAAAACTCCTGTAGGTACCAATTATCTATTTCTAATGATTTGTACTTTAACATCATGTCCTATAAATCATTTACAGTCTCCTGATAACATCTGGTACAAATTATCTCATCATTACAGTCTTTGGAACTATAGTTACTGTTCCGCAACCAAGTGGACCATTCACGGTTAACCAAGTCCACCGTAGCAGTAGTGTGCGAGTTGCCATTACTAAATGCTGGCACAGAGTCAACATGTTTATTATAAGTATTGTTAGAATCACCTTGTTTAGTCTGTAAACATTTTTATTTCGGCATCACACCTTGTTTGTAAAATCTATCCTTTGATACATCCAAACTGCCCATAACTGGAGAATGAAACAAACTGGGCAGTAAATCCAAGGAATTATCCGTCTCCTTATTCTCTACTGAACACTGACTGTTCTCATGCCTAGAAGGAATGTCTGATTCATCTCTGGCCTCCTGGATTATAAAAGATCCTGTGGCACATATCAAAAAGAATAGGGATGCTCCAAAATGCCCTGGCTAAATTTCTCATAGTACAGTAAATGCTATAAACAAATAAACATATTCTCAGTCATAAGTGAAACTAAATGGTACTTCATTCAAAACTCTGCATTCTGTCCAACTTCAGATAAAATGAGTACACTGCACAGAGCACTATGATTAAACTAAAAATTTGGCAAACAGGCAACCTTACTAAGTAGTTATCTGATGTAAAAAGAAGTGTGTAACAAAGTTTTATTAAGTACCTTTCACTGCTATTAAGCTCTAGGCTTCTAGCAGAACATAATAATAGCCAGCACAGAACAAGAGTACAGTGTTTGGAGCATTTTCATAGCTATTAGTTTTCATACACTTCACTGTAAGTTGAAAAAAGTGTGGCACAGCAAAGTTTCTAACAGCTTTTAAAGCCACTCTTTCATTAGATGGGCACTTCAATTGTTCCCACTGTGTGTGGTTGGCTACACTAGTGTTTGATGTCTTTCAAAGCTATGTAGCACTATGTTCTTCTCCACAATTTTATTCTGTAACTGGCAGTACATAGAACAGATAAAACTGCATGCACTACAAAGTATTAATATTATACTAGCTTATATATTCTTAACATGGATGTCAAAATTCAACTCTTCAGCTTTGCCTAACTCTTGAGGTGCATTTCATGACACTGATGTCTCAAACATATTGTACTCTGTTTACAATTGGAGACCAACTCATAATTCCCTAAGAAGTACATGGAGCATAGTGATTCCTCTACAAGACTAGGAGAAAAACATGTACCTTTATGATAGCATAGGTTCACAACAAGTTTTGTAGTCCATGGAGCACAGTGATTATACTCTGATATCTGGAAAAAGGCAAACCAGTTAAGCACTAGAGCGATGCAAGCCCTAACTTTAACAAATGTTAAGCACCTCCTGCTGAAGTTAAGGTCAAGTCTAGCCCCAGACAATAAAATTTGCAAGTACTGACCAGGAAATGACAGCAGCAGAAATAAAAGCTTTGTTTCTGCCTGTTGCCTGTACTGGTAACATGTCCCTATCTTCCTCTGTTGAACTTAGAAAGTTGCTATATTCTAGTGTTAGCATGTATTTTCTGAAGGACATGATCTATGAAACTCCAATGTATGTCATTATGTAGTGACTTCAATCCTTACTAGTTTGTCTGAAAATCAAAGTTTTTATAAGGAACAAACAAAAAGTATGAAGTGATAACCTGGACATTCTACGAAAATCTGAACACCTAAGAGGTATGAAAGTTAAGTGTAAATGTAATGTACAGAGCTACACTGCCTTTCTGACATCATCTGAGAAGTATTTTATGGCTTTGAAAGCCAGCAAAACACTTAGCATTATTTTTTTACCTATAACTAGAAGTACATGGGGCAGATAAAGCTCCATACACTGTCATTTCCTGGTCAGTACTGGCAGATTTTACTGTCTGGGGCTGGACATGACCTTAACAACTTCAGCAGGAGGTGCTTAACATTTGTTAAGGTTAGGTCTCATATCGCTCTAGTGCTTAACTGGTTTACCTTTTTCCAGATATCAGAGTATAATAACTGTGCTCCATGTACTACAAAAGTTGTTGTGCACCTTTGCTATCATAAAGGTAGTATACAGCTCAGCTAGCTCCTGCCTGGTGTCCTGCAGAGTTCTACAGCAGCAGAGAGACAAAAAAGAGACTTTGGAGTGATTAAGTATCATTTTTTTGCATTTTCTTGGTGCCTTTAGCTAATTTTGCCTAAACTCAGATTTTCTAGAGTTTCTGTGATTTAAAAAGCTTGTTTCAGCTACATATTGTACTTATTTTACTGCCTGCACTTTAACAAAGTTGTTTTCGTGTTTAAATTACCTGTTTAACTGTTGTAGGCTACACACTCAAGTGTGATAGCCATTTCTGTGCATTTAAAGTGTTTTTTGATTGTATCTGCTTTATTTTCTGAAAAAAAATATATACTTGTTTTCCCGCTAGCTAAGCTAGTTTAGTCCAGTTATCAGGTAGTGCTGAATTCAGGGCTGTGTTACAAGTTTCTGTGTTTGCCCATACCTTACTTGGATATAAGGAAGTTTCTCTGTTCACTGTGAGAGAGGGAGCTTTGAGCAGCCTATCAGTCCCTGGAGGATTGGTTTCAGCCCAGAAATTAGTAGTTTATTGGCCATTTTGGGCTAATTTCTATCTCTTTCATTTCCCTGCTATAAAACCCGCATTTGCAAGGTTTTTGTGCTAGTATACAGCTCAGCAAGCTCCTGCCTGGTGCCCTGCAAAGTTCTACAGCAGCAGGGAGACAAAAGAGAGACTTTGGAGTGATTAAGTATCATTTTTCTGCATTTTCTTGCTGCCTTTAGCTAATTCTGCCTAAAGCACCAGTTTTCTAGAGTTTCTGTGATTTAAAAAGCTTGTTTCAGTTACATATTGTACTTATTTTTCTGCCTGCACTTTAACAACGTCATTTTTGTGTTTAATTACCTGTTTAACTGTTGTAGGCTACACACTCAAGTGTTATAGCCATTTCTGTGCATTTAAAGTTTTTTTTTGATTGTATCTGCTTTATTTTCTGAAAAAATAAATAAATAAATAAAAATGCTTGTTTTCCCACCTTTCTAAGCTAGTTTAGTCCAGTTTTCAGGTTAGTGCTGAATTCAGGGCTGTGTTATAAGTTTCTGTGTTTGCCCATACCTTACTTGGATAGAAGAAAGTTTCTCTGTTTACTGTGAGAGAGGGAGCTTTGAGCAGCTTATCTGTCCCTGGAGGAGTGGTTTCAGCCCAGTAATTAGTAGTTTATTGGCCATTTTGGGCTAATTTTTATCTCTTTCATTTCGCTGCTATACAACATGCATTTGCATGGTTTGGCATGCCGGGCAGTGCCGGTTAGCTAGGGTATAACTACTCCTGGCTCCACAAAGTCTACTCTTCAATTTTTCCCTTAGAACTAGACAAACTTTCAACTTAAGCACTCAAATCATTCACTTCTCATCCCTGCACTTGCCTAAAACTCATAGCAAGCACTAATAAACCTTAGCACTAGACCTCCCCCCATACTGTAGAGAAGGACAAGGCTTTCTATTCAACCTTACCAGCCAATCAGTAAAACAGTTCATTGTACCTATCCAGGCATGTCCAAAGGGCAGTTTCAGGTGTACTCTCCAGTCCAACTGGTGAATCTGGGAATTTTGAGGCAATGTTACAATTGCCTCATGTATGCAGACAACCCTCTCCTCCTTCTGCCAAGCACTAATACATGTGAGAGATGCAATTATACAGCCAAACTGGAGGCTAAGCTCTCTCAACCCAAGACTGGACCCGGTAGTCAAGAGGAGAAGGGAATTACTTGTCTCACACCACCAGTCTCACATAGACCTATGAAACCAGCACTGGCAAAAAACACACATAAATACACAAACACATACTAGGAGGCTGTAAATAAAAATCTGCAAAAGCAACAGAGTCCTCCAAAGCAGACATCCAAGCAACCTCCACCCCCCCCCAACACAAACCATGAAACACATACTTCACAAAACCAGTATGCCACACAATCACAGCCCTTAAGGCAAAATAACATACCCAACACACTAGTAATAGGTGACTCTATAGTCAGGCACACTGACGTCTTATTCACTAGGCTGAACAAGGAGAAGGTTACTGTTAGTTGCCTGTCAGGTGTCAGGATCCGCCACATAACACAAGCAGTCAGGTCACTCCACAACAAGTACAAATATGACTCTGTCATTGTCCATGTTGGTGTAAATGACCTGAGCCGTACCTCCCTGGACTACATGAAAAGAGACATGGAGGAGTTCTCTGATCATGTAGCCCAAGCTGGTATGACCCAGACCCTGAGTAGCATCCTGCCCTCACCAAGAATGATACCACAGTATAGAGAAAAAATTATCAATTTCAACAACTAGCTAAGCATCTGGTTTCATTCAAAGGGGATCCAGTGTCTGTCAGTCTGAGATGACATGCTCATTAAGTCACACTACTTTGCTAGAGGTGGCTTGCCCCTATCGCCCTTAGGCTTTTGAATACTGGCCAAGGCTCTTGCCACCCCCATAGTGCCTTTTTTAGGCAAGGCTCAAAAGACAAACCTACCACCGTAAATAGCACAAGTAACAAAAAACTAAGGGTAATGCTACTCAATGCCAGAAGTCTAAACCTCAAAATGCACGCACTCGAGGCACTCCTCAGTATGGAGAAAATCGATATATCTACAGTAACAGAAACCTGGTTTAAGGCTCCAGAGAGCACCCCAGCACTACCAGGCTACAACTCATACCATACATTTTGGCCACAAAACCCAGACCGAAATGCAAAAGGCGGGGGAGTATCCATATTCATCAAGGATACCCACACCTCCAGGTTAGTGGCACAACACGATGCTTCAGAGATCATCCAAGTGCAACTAACAATGGGCAAAACTGCTATTCAAATTATAGTTTGCTACAGATCACCCACCATGTCCCAGGACCCCAACTCTGCATTCCTGGAAACACTGGGAAACATAAAGGTCCTATCAAACACCCTGATATTGGGTGATTTCAATTATCCAAACATTAACTGGGAGAACTACTTAAGTACAAACTCCCTGGCCCAACATTTCCTAGAATTTATAAACTCAAACGCACTGGATCAACTGGTTAACACCCCCACCAGAGGTGACAACATATTGGACCTGGTCATCACCAGCATGGGCGACTGGTGTTCCACACTGGAGGTCAACCCCTTGCTGGTTAGATCTGACCATAAACTAATCACTCTGGATATCCACATTCTGCCACCACCCCCGGTCAAAGAAACCACCGTGAAAAACTTTTCAAAAGCAAACTTCACATTACTTAAGACCGAGGTGGGAAGTTTCAAAGCCCCCATGCTAAAGGATAACACTGTCCAAGCTGCAAAATCCTTTACTAATGCACTCTACGGGCACCTACAAGAATGCATGGATCATGCTATCCCAAACAAAACCAAGACTCACTCCTCCAAGAAAAGGAAACCAGTCTGGTGGATCTCTGCCATAAACAAGCTATACAACAGAAGGAGGAAACTAGCACAGAAAAGAGTAAAATCCCAAGAAGGAAAGACATCCCTGATCAGTATCAGCAAGAAACTACGTTCCCTCATAAAATCTTCCAAGGCTAACTTCGAAAGAAAAATTGCCATGGACTCCAAAGATAACCACAAGGCATTCTTTAGTTATGTCAAGAATCTAAGTGGCAATTCTCAGATCTGCTCGGAGTTAGTGCAGAATGGCACAAAATACACTGAACCGACCAATATAGCCAACATCCTGGCAGACAGGTTCAGTGCAAATGTCACCCCCCTCTCACCCCCAAAAGGGCCCATAACTCTACCAGAAGAATGTAATGCCCCTGAAATCACAGACACTCAGGTTAAAACAGCCCTTTCCAAAGCCAAAAACACAGCATCAGTGGTACAGGACAGTGTTCCAGGCTGCGTCCTACACGAGCTCAAAGATGAACTAACCCCTCCTTAAACACACTGTTTAAACTCAGCCTCTCCACAGGTTACATGCCCACAGAGTGATGCACAGCAACAGTTATTCCACTCCACAAAGGTGGAGCCACAATGGGCCCCAGGAACTATCGCCCTATAAGCCTGACTAGCTTCGTCTGCAAAGCTATGGAGCACATCATCATGGATCTCATTAACAGAGACATTGGAAACCTCCAAACAGTGGACCCAACCCAGTTCAGCTTTGTTAAGGGCAGATCATGCCTCCTAAACCTGGTGGACTTCTTTGAGACAGTTACCAAGGCTATAGACGAGGGAAAGGTGGTCCACACAGCCTACCTAGACCTCACAAAGGCCTTCAACACTATTCCCCACTCAGGTATTATAGACAAGCTCACCAGCCTGAACATAAACCCCTACGTCACGAGATGGGTTGCCAACTGGCTCATGGACAGAACCCACATGGTAAGAGTTGCAGGAGCTAAGTCTGACTCTAAACCTGTTACAAGCGGCATTCCCCAGGGCTCAGTCCTAGGACCCCTCCTGTTCGGCATATACTTCTCAGAGGTACAGGCAAGCACAGGAGGACTATGGCTCACCAAGTTCACAGATGACTGCAAACTAGGGGCTATAATTGACTCTCTGGCTGACACAGACATCCTCCAAAAGGGTCTCATTGAGACAGATACCTGGTGTCAAAACCATGGTCTCAAGCTAAATGCTAAAAAGTGCATAGTTATCCCCTTTGGAAAAAACAAAGTACCCATAGACTACCACATAGGTGGTAGCCCCCTAAATGCAGAAGACGTAATGAGGGATCTGGGGACCCAAGTAGATAGTGACCTCTCCTTTGATAATCACATTGCCAAAGTGGTTAGAAAATCCTTCTATGTGGCCCACCTAATCACAAAAGGGTTTGCATCCAGGTCGAAAGAGGTCACTGGGCACCTCTATGAATCACTCATCAGACCCATCATAGAGTACAATGCCCCATTTGGGATGTACCTTACAAGACACCTGCAACAACTGGAAAGACCATAGAAGTTCCTCACCAAGATGATCACTGGCCTCAAGCAGATGCCCTATGCAGTTCAACTGAAGAAACTCCAGCTGTACTCGGTTGCATACCGCCTACTCAGAGGTGATCTCTGCCTGACATACAAGGCCATCTCCAACCCAGAATTGATGGACGTGCTCCACCTAAAGAAAACCATATCCCCTCAAGCCACACGCTCCAGGGATCTAAACCTCATCACAACAATAAACAGGACATGCTGGAGGGATAGATTCCTGTCCCAGAGACTTCCCATGCTCTTGAACAAGATTCCAGCCTGCATTAAGCAAAGCTCCTTGCAAACCCTCTTCAAGAGAAACCTTGATGAGTGAATGGGAAACAGAAAGTTTATCCCAGGGATCACTTCAATGGCTCTGCTGGACAGAGGCAAAGGGAACTAATTTAAGAGGGTGGCGAAAGCCAACACATTCCGACGAGGCTTATAAATGCCTTCGGGCAGATAGCCTAGTACCTACCTATGAACCTATCATGTCACTGATCGGGTCTATATTATAACATCGGTTCAAAAACTTTGAATGCTATAATATCGAACCCTTTAGTGTGAAAGCTGAGAATAACGAAACCTTGGAACATCAAAATTTTACCTAGGGTAAGATTTCGGTGGTCCATGGTTTCGCTATTTAAGCAGTGTGGTGCGATGGTTACGGACTGGGTTAAGGTAAGTGAGCAAACGGACTGGGTTAAGGTGAGTGTGTGGTAGTTAGGGACTTTAGGGTTAGGGTGCAGGTGAGGTGAGTGTGCGGTAGTGGCAGACTTTAGGGTTAGGGGCTTGTTGAGTGAGTTAGGGTTAGGGCGCGGGTCAGGTAAATGTGCGATTGTGTGGACGTGAGGGGTAGGGTGGGGTAGGTGAGTTAGGGTTAGGGACCGGGTAAGGTGAGTGTGTGATAGTTAGGGACCTTAGGTTTAGGGTTAGGTTAAGGTAAGTGGGTAGCTAGTGGTGTATGTCTGGTTTAGTGTAGGGTTTCGTGAAATGTATGTGTGTGGATTATTTATTTTGGTGTGCTTGAGTTGTGTGTATGTTTGTTGGAACAGCAATTTTTTTCCCTGGGAAAAAATGTGCTATTCTGACTGTTTGGTTTTCTGCTGTTTTGATTAAATGGGGTCTATATTATAACATTCAATGTTTTTAGACTTCGATGTTATAATATAAACCCCACTGATCATAACCCCTTATTATGTGGTCTCGACATGGAAGCAGAGATTCTTGGCATCCATGTCTCATAAACATAATAAGTAGGTTATGATTGGCAAACCGATCATAACACTCTATATTATATACTGTGTTTGATAGTATTAGGCTTTATTTTTGTGCTACAGCATAAACATCAAAGTGCAGAAGCTAAAGCATATATAAAAGCTTCTTTGAATTTGATTTAAAACACTTTTTAATGCCACATGAAAAAGAAGACTGAAATGTTTAAGCATGTTTAAAGAAATTGAATAATGCACTTAGCTTCTGGCTACTGTCCTTACAACATTGCTATGTGTACCATGGCTTTCACAGCTGAGAAATAGTTTATTCTCCTACAGATTGCTTCTCTATAACTTAAAGTGTATTACAATAGCTGAAGGTCCATGTATCACAAAGGCAGTTCCCATGGTTCTTTTTTCTGCCATATATCTGACGTCATCATTGCATGTGGGGTGAATTTCCACTAGATCATTTTCTTGGCAGGTGCACAGTTAGACTACAGAGTTCACTGCATACAGTTTCTCTGCAATCAGATAACAGGCCAGTTATAATGGTGTAAATGTAGGGTGCACCATTGATGATGATACTCATTCTCAACCTTCAGGTGATGGGACATTAAGTTAAAGGATGATTCCACTGCCTATATGCATCCAATGTGGTGCTTCAGTATTCACTTGGAACCTTCAGCCAGATACTTACATATGATTATGTAATGATGCACACATAATCAAAGCCATGCTATAAAATACAGTGGATGGGCTGACCATGATCTGCATCAGACATTACCTTGCCTATTCAGGATATGGCAAGGGCAGGGCACAGTCATTATTTGCACAGAAGGAGGAAGAGTGCTAGGTGACAGCAATGCTGTTTTATTACCAGGATCATGAGATGTGGATGTGTCAGCCATGAAATTTGATAGCAGGCTGTAGGGAGTCAGGGAGCACATCATCTAGTGATGAGTTGGAACTGCCATGTTGTAAACACTGTTTCAAATACCACATCTTGTCACACCTGCTCTAGAAAAAGACTTGCCTATATTACCTTTGGTCAGCATGCATGTGCCATGTGTGCAATTGTCCTGCTGTAACACCAATCAAGGACTGAAAAATATATGCAGGTCTTCTGAGTTGTTATATTTTCCAGTCCTTCACTCTTCCATGGTTCCATGAGAAGATATATACATACATGTGAGTTATTCATGTTGGTTAGTGTGTATGCATGGCTGTGTGAGGATAATCTATATGAATGAATGTTATCTACCAATCACATAGTGTGAATATTTTCCTATCCCATGTTGTGTTGTCATGCTTCTCAGCTCATCCCTCTACAAACTACAGCTACAGAATTGCTATCATGACAGGCCATAAAGCATCAGTGCCTGAATCCATGCAATACAGTGCACACCCTGTCTCATCAACATTATACCCTTCCATGCCTCACTCATTGTTCAGGGGATATAGTGGTTTGTGGTATGTACTCCCTATGTGCATGTTAGTAACTGTGTGCCTCATTACCACAGCATGTCATGACAGTATCATGGCATTATGGTACATTCCCACACACACATAAAAGCAGTCCCCTTTTGTCCATGTTGCCAGTAATTACCATAGGTGTTCAGTACAGTGTAGGGATAAATCGCCATGTATAATGTTTTCCATCAATATGCCTATTCCCTAATTCAAAGTCCAATGTCATAACTCATTAAACTCTAAATTTCACTGCTGCTCATATTAGTGAGATTGCTCTCAATACGGCAATACCACTTTTTCAGTGCAACAGTTCAGTCCTCATAGTGTGTTGTGGATGTTAAAAAGAGAATGTATTGCATATGTCTCTGAGTCACTACCTTAACACATTCTGCCATCATCAAAAGTTGTGCAATCTTGCTTATCTTGGCTGAGGAGAGGAAGTAGAAGCTTGAAGATACTTCAGGATGCAGGTATGCCTCTCCTGACAGTGGGATGTCTGTACCATGCACACTATTGCTCTTTAAAACTTTAATAGTGCGCATAAAATATGTGTCTAATGATTGGTTCTCTTTTTCCCTTTCTTCAGCCGACGTCTGTGTCTCCATTTCATGCTTGCTTGTGTGCTCCTACAACCTTCCCTTCTCCTTCTTTTACTCCTTCCCATAGCCTTCCACAGAGAGCCTCTTCATCTTATCCAAATTAGGCAAATCTATCTCATAAAAAACAAAATATGCCATCCCCTACAATTCTAACTTTCCTCTCCCTCATTTGCTCATTTATATGATGAACTTGTTTGCTACTGTGTTGTGCTGTTTTTCCTTGACCTGTGCCACACAGCATTGATGAGGTGTTTTGTTGTACATATTTGCAAGCATAATTTTGTGCATACTTTGTCACTCTGCCTGTGACACCAACTGCTCTGTTCATGTAGACATTGATAGCATTACTATATGACTAAGCCTGTCTAATGCCATCTTTTCCTGTGACACAGCTCCTTTGTATGCATTCCTTTTTTATTTCAAACACAGGTATTATGCAAACCCGGATTATAGCTGGATGGTGCTAGCTTTAAAAAAGATAAAAAAAAATGCTCATTCATCACTTTAAGGAATGTTTGCTCTAAAGCAAACACATACATTCCCGTTTTTGCAGAACAGCATTGGGGATTCTGCTAAAAAGCACAGATGCAAGTATGTTGCCATTTGTACTGAACTTCACTGGACAGAGATTCAGGTACAATGCCCACATGTTCCCATTTTTGCTCAAAGGCTGCAGCATAGGAGATTAGTGATGTGCGGATTGTGATGGATTTGAGATGCAACAGCATCAGAAATTTGAGGGAGGCTACAAGTGGATTTTAATGAAATTTATATTTCCTCTATGAACAGGTGGAATTCCATTTGTGTCTGTGTGTATATATATATATGTGTGTGTGTGTGTGTGTGTGTGTGTGTGTGTGTGTGTGTGTGTGTGTGTGTGTGTGTGTGTGTGTGTGTGTGTGTGTGTGTGTGTGTGTGTGTGTGTGTGTATATGCCCCAGTTAGGAGGGGGGTTTCTCTCTAGTTAAATGATTAACCCAGAGTCAAACCCTAAGCCTTAAGTAAGGGAGGCAGGAACCTTAGTTCTACAAAAGTAGTGCCAGACTACTTTGTACTTTTTTCCTTCTTTTTATGAATTAATGAGAATTACAATCTGACAGTACACAGTTTTGTAGTTTAGGCTACAACAGTTTTTCTAGCACTTAGTGTAGAACAGTAAAGCAATGAGCTGCTAAAGAGCTACTTTCTGTAGTACATGTTTTGATTCCCTCAGTCTTTGTTTTCTTCTGTGTAAGTCTGCTAAGTTACATTATCTGGCAGCATTACTGGCCTACTCCTGAAAAGGGACACTTCTGTCAAGTGGGTTTTCCCAGACTTTTAGCAACTCCATTGACTTCCTGCAGCCTTTACAAGGACACTAATTCATGCTGCATTATATACTATTTGAGGATAGATACTAGCATGTCTGTAATAGTTTAATGGGTTGCCAGGTGCATTTTCATTAAATGTTAGTTTCAAATGAAGAAAATTTTAATGTTTCTTACGCTAAGCCTGTTTTCAATGTGAGATTATTTTATTTTGTTTAGAAAATAGCAATTAGTGCTTTTTTCTGTAAAGTTTGAACTAAAAGCTTTAAACAAAATCCGAATCTCTATCATAATTATAAAAGTAATGAAGAAAATAATATGTACAAAGACAGGTTGGAACAGTGCTTATGTTAATTTCCTGAGACAGCTAAGTAAGGGGATACTGGTATAGCTGGCAGGGGGCTGATTCATTACCTTGCATAGAGCCCCATCTGTCTAGGATCCAGGTATGTTGATTTCGGAGGTATATGATGTAACAGTACAGCATTACTAGCTGTTCAAGTTGGTCAGATCTGTACTGAGTGATGTCAGATGGAATAGCTATTCTTGTTGACAGAGAAGACAGAAGAAGGTCAAAATTAATATATAGGTGTCCTGCAAGTATGTAAGTGCATGCCCTCCCTCAAAAAATACATATGTTGTATGCAGTAAAATTTCTCATTTTTGTATGACTTGTTAGTTGTTAAATAAAAGCTGCTGCAGTATTTATATTGTCTTTAATTGTTTTGCTTCATTCATTACACTAAAAATGAATTAATGCATTAATAGTCTTGGATTGTGTCATAAAATCTAAATGGGTTGCATTTTAGTAGTCTAAACATGTTGCATTTTATTAATATAGTTTTGCAGTACCTTCTTTAAAGCCTCCAGAAATTATAAAAGAGTTGACATTTATCAGGTCATGTAGTCTGCATTATTTGGAGTGCTGATCAGAACTGTCTGATATTTATCTTCCATTATGTAGTCAATGTTGCATATTACTGTGATACAGTATTTCTAAAAGACTGGAATATAAAGGATTTCAGCATTTAGTAAAAACTGTTACTGTAGCAGTTAGGGAACAAGACTAAAGCTCCAACTTGTTAATGGGCTGCTTCCTCTGGTAAGGGAGCATGGTTTTAATCTGTCTGCATTCATTTACCTTCTGTGTGACATTGATTAAGTCACTTTACCAGACAGTGCTTTGGAGCAATTGGGAAATTGGCTTAGGCTCCTTAATGGTCCTCAGGACTGCATGCCTAATAAATATGAACCTGTTGCCATTGTTTGGCAGACATTCCCAATTCAATAGCTGATCTAGTTCAAGAAATGTTATGGCAATATCACAAGCAGAATAGTTTTTTAATGTAACTAGACAATTTATTCTTCACGAGCAACAGGCACTGTATTTATAGATGAAGGACTGTAATACAAAGTTGTTGGCCACCAGCATCCTCCACTTTAGTATGAGTTCTCTTTAGTGTGGAATTATTGTGATAATATTTACTTCAGCAGAGATTATGCATATTGACAGCATGTGCTATCAGGTGGCTAATATTTCTTATGATCTCATAAATATTATTCTGTTTAAACTGTGCTACATATGACTAGATCTTATGGACTGATGCAAGTGATTTTTATGTGACTTCATGTAGTTCATCCAAATCTAACAATAAAAGTCATGTAATTTATTTCTTCATAAATATAAGGGGTGTACACAGTCATCAAAGTGGCTATAACAGCTGGTGGCCATGGGAGGGAATCTCTGTGGATAAAAGTACCATATGCTCTTATCATCTGGTGATTTGTAAACAGTCTTTGATCTGGCTTGGCATGACGTGTGTGTGTGTGTGTGTGTGTGTGTGTGTGTGTGTGTGTGTGTGTGTGTGTGTGTGTGTGCGCGCTAGGCTGAAATATTCTGGATACTGTCTCCGTGAAACAAATCTGAAATATATGATTTTTTGACAAAGACATCTGAGAAGAATGCAGTCAACATTTTATTCATAATTGCTGGGATTGAGGGATATCTGTGGATAAAAATGACTGCCCTGTGTAGTTGATAAAGTTAAAAAGTCATTAGTCTGTCTTTACAGGAGTACTGTGCATTTATGTAAAATAAATTGAAACAGCTTACTGTGCCTGTTTTATCACAATCAGACATGCAATGTATATACACAGTCAATAAAAAGCCACAATTGCTGAGTACAGATATACTTGGATTATAATGACAGCAGTTTGAGTGGCCTCTTGTAATTACAATGTCCCAAACTTTTGTTGTCACTGGTTTATACATTTTGTTTCACTTACTGAAAAGAAAATTATTCAAATCTACAAATTTAAAGCACACTCAACATATGTCGCTGTATTAAAAAAGAATATAATTAAAAACAATCAGCTGAATCAAAGAACACATGCATTTATACATAGTCTTAAATATGTGGGTGGGGTCCATGGTTTGAGAACAGTCCAGGGCCCATTGTACACTTAATCCACCATTGTCCAGATGCATTTTCAATGAATGTGAGTTACAAGGGAAAAGAAGTTTACTGCTGCTTATGCTGTCTGTTTTCAATGTGGGACTGTCTTGTTTAACAAATGCCCATCAGTGTTTGTGCTATGAAGTTTGAAAAAAAGGTTCAAATTAAAAGCAAATGTCTGTAATCATTGTAACAGTAAAGAAAAAATAGTATGCACATTGACAGTTTTATTTATTTATTTTATTTTACAATTGTTGACCGGGATTGTCCGACTGAGTTGAACAACCCTTTTTCAGCAGAGGTCCTGGGAGAAAAGCTCCAGCATATTATACAATTTTCATTATAAATTAGCATTAAACAGCAATGTTACAGGATTATTACAAGGCATTAAGTAGCAATGCAATGTTATACAGTGTCAATAATCAGGAGTATAGCATAACTATTTCAAGATGTATAAAAAGAAAGATGTCATTAAGATGAGTATAGTTTTTGGGGTAAGTGGTTAAAAAACCCAGTTTTATCATGATGTAGTCATATGAAGGCAAGACAATTACAATATAATGTTTCTCTGAGGCAATTTGCTTAATAGATTTTAGAAGACAGTTGAAAGAGTAGTCAAGGAAGATTAGAGACGCTAGTGAGAAGAGTGAGTTAAGGGCAGAAAGTAGATTAAGGTATGAGAAGTAGGGGATGTTAAGGAGGGAGAGTGCAGTGGCAAGACCATTGACTTTTAAAGTCCTCTTTGGTGGCTGAATTGTTTAGGATGTGTAAGGGTCCTGATTTCTAGTGGGAGCCTATTCCAGGCAATAGTGGGGTGATAGCTGTACATGTTGTGTCCAAATTTAGACTTGGGTTTGTAGAGTTGTAGTAGGTCTTGGTTAGAGCTTCGGAGAGGTCTAGAGGGAGAATAATGTGAAATGAGAGGGGATAGTGCTGGGCAGTAGGGAGGCTGGTATAGGATAGAATGGATGATCTGGAGCTGAGAGAGAAGAAGCTGGTGGGGCAATTCAAGCCAGTTTAGGTGTTTTGGAGAGAAACAGTGATGGGATGTGTAGGTTTGTTGGGCAGCAAATCTAGCTACCTTGTTTAGGTAGAGTTGAGTTTGGTCAGGAGTGCTGAGTTAAGCTTTGTGAGAATTTGAGAATTGTACATTAAACTGGGTAGAAGGTAGGTAAGAGAGAGAGTAATCTTGGCTTCAAAGGTAAGGAATTTCTTGTTACGGTAAAGGAGCCCTAATTTTGAATGTGTCTTTTTGATACAGTTATTAACATGCAAGTCAAATTTAAGCTGATCGTCAATAGTTACGCCAAAGAGCTTAGTACTGGATTCTACCTGAATGGGAGTGTTATTAAGGGACTGTATGGAGAAGGAGGGTTTAATATTTATGAACTTTTTAGATAGGAAGTGTAACAGCTTTGTTTTTTTTAGGGTTAAGGATAAGCTGGTTGTTGGAGAGCCATGTTTCAACTAAGTTAAAAGATGCCTGAGTAGCTGAGAAGAGCTTAGAGGGAGAGTTGGCTGTGGTGATGACCGTAGAGTCATCTGCATATTGCACTAAAGATGACTAAGGACAGGAGGTATAGAGCTGATTAGTAAAGCTATTAAAAAGTAAAGGCCCTAGGATAGACCCTTGAGGTACACCCATTTTGACAGGGAGAGGAGGGGAGAGTGCAGAGTGCCATCTCACTGATTGAGATCTATCAGTGAGGTAGCTGGAGAACCATGCAACAGTATCAGAGGAGAAGTTGAGGTTATGCAGTTTGTGCAGCAGAAGAGAGTGTGAGACAGTGTTGAAAGCTTTTGAGAGGTCCAAGAATAGGCAATAAATAAGTTTATGGTTGTCCATGGCTATAAAGATAGTGTTGAGGAAGGATAATAGAGCTGTAGTAGTGCTATGTTTGGGTCTGAAGCCATGCTGAGTGGGTGTAAGCAGATTTTCCTGTATTAGATACTGCATAACTTGTTTATGAATACATTTTTTGAGTACTTTAGAGAGAGGGGAGAGGATAGTGATAAGTCTAAAGTCGGAGATATCAGAGGAGATACCGCCTTTGTGTATAGGTAGAGTGTATTACTGTTTCCATATGGAAGGGACTTTAGATTCAGAGATAGAGCGATTAATTAGGATAGATACAGGGAGAGCAGGAGAGTCAACTGCTAATAGAAGAAAAGTTGAAGGAATATTGTTAACTGATGCTAAGCATGGTTTTAATTTCGAGAGTAGAGTTTTGATGTAGCTAGTAGGTACAGGCTTGAGGGAGAAGATATTTGAGTAGATAGTATTAGGAGTAGGTTCAGAAAAGTTGTTGATGTTAGTAGTAGAGGAGTTTGGGTTAGGGTTCAGTAGCTTAGATATTGAATCGATAAAACAGGTATTGAAGATAATGGCAGTTTCTTCAGATGTGTTGTCTGGGCATGGATTGGGGCAGCTAAGATTAATGATGTAATATTTGGTTAATAGAGTTCCAGAAGTTTTTAGGATTAGATTTTAGGTCTGTGGGAGGTTTGTTATAGAATTCCTTTTTATCTTTGTTTATGTGTTTTTTGTCAGATTTCTAAGTTCTTTATATTTTTGTAAGTCTGTAGAGAGTGTAGTTTGTGACCATTTTTTCCATAATTTGTCTCTAGTTATCATAAGGGTATGAGTGGCTTTTGAAAGCCATGGAGATATGGTGGACTTAATTCGGACTTTGCGAGGGGGAGCAAGTGAGTCGAAGATGCTAAGGAAGGTAGAGTTGAAAGCTAGGACTGCTTCTTCTAGTGGGAGTTGGGTAAGGAATTTCCAGTTTACATTAGAGAGGAGGGCATTGAAGGTTTCTGGATGGAAGTTAGAGAGTTTATGACAAGTGATACATTTAGGAGGTTTTGAGAAGTGGGGAGTGAACCTAAGCACTTTTATAGGGGAGTGATCACTCAGGGTGTTTGGTAGGGTTTCAGGATTATGATATCTGGAAGGATTAGATACAAGTACCCAGTCAATAAGAGTACTAGATGTGTGAGAGTTGTTTGTATGGGTAGGTTGGGAGATTAGCTGTGTAAAGCCGTATAAATTAATATGAGTATTAGAGTTTGGATTACTGAGAGTTAACCAGTTAATGATGACATCCCCAAGGAGGATAGTTTCATTGGGGATGTGTTGAGAAAAGTATGAGCAGAGGAATGTTATCTCCTGGAGGAATATAGATGGCTGCTACTGTGACAGTGGTGTGGTCATTTAATTTAAGGTTAGCTGTACGTAGTTCAGCAGGAGAAAAGGATGGGATAGGTTTCATAATACTTGTAATGGTGAGGTGGTTGGAGTAGAGGATGGCAACGCCACCCCCTTTTTTGTTTTGGCGATCTATGTGGAGTATGTTATAACCTGGGGGGAGAATGTCTTTATCAGAGGTTTGGGGTTTTAGCCAAGTCTCTGTTAGGGTTTTGACATCTGAGGTGTGGAAGGCTATCCAGGCATGGATTTCACTAACTTTGTTTAGAATACTATGGGCATTCATAGAGTAAAAGGAAATATGTTTGTTTGGAGAGGATGAGTTCATTAAGTTGGGAGAGGTAGAGTTATGCATGGTGGGGTGACGGATGGTCCCAGGATTTGGATGTATGTCTGCTGATAGATGCAGGGCTACATGAAGTTTGTAAAGTTTGAAATTAAATGGGTTGTAAGTCAAGTACTTTGTCTTGGTTTTAGATGCTAGAGAGTGAGGGGGAGGAAGTTTGATTTTAGGCAGAGGGATGTTCATGGAAAAGATAGAGGAGGAGATTATAACAGAGTACTGCAGAGATGAGAAGCAGTTAGTATGGGGATTAGTGGGATCTCTATGGACAGGTGGTAATGGAGTAGTACAAGATCTAAGAATGAGAAGGAGAAGTAATGGAGGCAAGAAGAAAATAGAGAGGGTTGCAAAAGCCATGGCCTAAGGTGGGGAAGTAGGATTGGGATGGAGTGAGTAGTGGGTAAGGGACCAGGAAAAGTAAGTTGTTGGACCTGTTAGAGAGTTGAAGTAAAATTTAAGTGAAACAACCTGTAGGGAGAGTCGGTATATCTAGAAAGAAGGAAGATTTGCAGCAGACTAAACTATGAAGTGATAAGTAGGGGAGGGTAAGGTGTTTAGAATGTTATAGCAGACAGGAAGGGGTAGAGTTAGGGGCGGAAGGGATTAGGTGGTTAGGTATAAAGGAAATGATATGGGGATGGATGGGAGGGGAGCAAAGTGAGCCTGAGCATAGCAAGGATGAACGGAGTGGGATGGGCCAGGAGAGTCACCACAAGAAACAATCAGCAGGGCAGGAGGGAAAGAGTAAGGAGCACACAGTGAGAGTCAGCAGGTAAGTAGAAGAGGTGGGGAGGTGTAGACAGAGAAGGAAGAGATATAATAGTGAGGTATACACAGGTATTTACAGTAAGATAAAAACAGTTAAAAGAAAACCACAAACAGAAAAACAAAAAGAGTATAGCTAACTAAGAGAGAGTTGACACTAGGGTAGTGACTAACTTATAGATGGCAGAGAGAGACAGATGCAAGGTTTCTAAACAGGTGAGTGGGGGGGGGGGGCTCTCAGTGGTATGCAGGTATCCTGTACAGTAGACAAAGTATGACTACTTTGTGGTATGAGCTTAGAACATACTTTTAGTGTAAACTGGCTATACAGTAGAGCACAGGAGTAATTCCAGAAGTTGGAGCAGCATTAGTAAAGGTAGACACAGTCTTAAGGGAAGACACTTTCTTTTTAAAACCTAGGGAAAACAGGATGGAAGAGAGTGTGGTAAATATAAAAGCTAGGAAAAAAACAAAAACAACAGAAGTACTATACATGCAAGTACTGATATCAGTAACAGGAGTTAGTTGAGATAACTTATGAAAAATACAAAAATAAATAAAATAAAGTACATATGATATTAACTTTACAGATTAGAGCAGTAACAATGTGAGGCAAAAGTTCAGTAACTTACTTTTGCTATAACACTTTCACATAAACAATGGTAAAACTATTAACCATGATGTCTTAGTGTAAAACAACTGACAATAAAAATAAAACTAATAAATAAAAATAATAATAATAAAAAAAAACAATAATAAAAAAATAAACAATAATTATTCTAATTGGGGAGAGAGGTAAGTAATGGGCACAGGAATGGCTTGTTGGGGGGGGGGGTCTGATCCATTACACTGTCTAGAACAGCCATTTGACCATGATCTGGCTCTGTCCCTGATTCATACATAAGCAGCCTCAGACCACATCACATAATAGAAACATTGCTATTTAGGGATGTTTCTACATCTGCACTTCTACATCTATAAATCTCAACTTTCATCTACATTTCAGTCACACCAAGCTAGCAACACTGCCTTTTTTATGCTTGCCTACATTAAGATCCTTTGGAAAGACTGTGGTTATTTATCTGCTCAATGCCAGTGATGTCAAACCACCCAGAGTTCCACTGTGCACGTTTACTTTATTTCACTATTGCTCTTACTTTTCCTTACTAATACCAGCCACATACTGATACATTAAACAGTGCACATTAACTATTAGGGCCACAAACAAAGGCAATTATTTTTATTTAAAACCCTTGGATTGCAGCTCATCTTAGAACATCAAAATAATGATTCAACATATGGATGACTGTTAATCTCAACATGAAATTTAAACAACAAACATGCACATTTAGTGTTGGATTCTTCTGTTAAAAAAGAGAAGGAATATTAACAATGACCTAATATATTTTACCTCAAACATGTGGCTTCTAAAGGAGAAAAAAAATAATTCAGGCTATCAGTGAGGCCTACCATATAAGTCGATGGCTGGATCACTGAACCACTATCTCTTTATATGATAAAATGTGTTAGTTAGGGAAATAGTGATTGGATGGTTGACTTTTCAGATAGCAATTGGCTTTTGCACATACTAGACACTAAAAATAATGACAACTTTGATTACGTGACAACAGATGCTGTAGGATTGTGTACACCGATTCTAGATAATATGGGTTTATTTTTAAGTGGTTCATATGTCACATATGTCATAAAAAAATCAGTTTTCCATAGCAGGAAGCATGCTACTTTCATGGAAGTTGTACATAATTATAATGCATTCTTATTTAATGGTGATTTTTGTATTTAATCAGCTTTTAGGGAAAAGTTTGAATGTCACTCAAGCAGCATTTGTGCATGACTGTTTGCATTTGTGTTTGAACATGAATTTACCTTTTCTTTAAGCAATATTTTTAACACTAGACTTATGATACATAAATGATATACAGAATATTTAAGAAACTTATGGCAGGGTAGTCGGGCTATTTTAAACTATTGTCTAACTTGAATAACATTAATGATACCATAAACTTTCAGCACATGATTACATTTATACATTGTATTTAGGTATCATTCTTCTCAAAATTAAAAAGTAGCGCAGAAATCAAACTGTCCATGAAGCTAACTAACAGAAGCATACCTCTCAACCTGGAAACATCAAAAATCTGGACAAGGTCCATGAAAAATAGGTACAAATCTGTGCGCTAATTAACATCTAATTTGCATATATAATTATGTAACCCCACCCACTCCATTGGAATTCTGGGATACCAACGTTCAAATGCAAACTGAAGAACAGACAACCAAAAATATGGCACCAGAGTCCCCCTGCAGCCATTCCAATGTCCCATTACCTGGCTATTTCAGCCCATTTACCATAAACACTAATGTGTGCATACTGCTTTACTAATACAATGATTATTTGGAGTTTATTTTTACATTTTATATAGTGTAGAAGGGACTGATCACCAGAATAAAAGGATTGCATGCATACAAAAACAGAGTGGGAACTGGAAAAGAATATTTCTGAGGAGATAGGAGCCAAGGGAATGAATGGATAAAGTAAAAGAATGGAAAGCAAAAGAAAGAGAATATGGGCCAATGCAACAATGAAAGTGGGTGACTGCATTAATAGAAAGAAGCAGTAAGAAAAGACAGCAGAATAAAAAAATAACTGCAGAAGACCCAAGTATGAAAGGAATGGTACAAAGAGAATGGCAGTGTGTAGATGTATAATAAATGTTCAGTGCTTTAGCA